>NC_139230.1:125575375-125888955 GCF_977018435.1 Lepisma saccharinum
TAATTGTATTTATATCATCCCCTAATAACTCTACATCATCTGCATATGCTAACAACTGAGTCACACCATTTAATTTTAGTCCTTCTTTAGTTTCTTTTACCTTCCTAACAGCATATTCTAAGGCAAAATTAAAGAGCAATGGAGATAATGCATCTCCTTGTTTTAACCCATCATGAATTGTAAATTTGTCAGACATATTAATACCCACTTGAATTTTACTTTCTGTTTCACTGGTGCATATTTTTATCATACTAACAAGCTTCTTAGGTATTCCAAACTCTAAGAATAAGAGCTGGTTTGTTTGAATGCAGGGAGTCGTAACGTAACGAAATGGAACGGTATTTTCAATTATGGTTTCCGTTACGTTACAACCAGAAACAGAATAACTTTTTTCGTGAACAGAAACGTTACCTCAGGTATATGAACATTACGTTACAGGTGTGCATAACGGTACCGAACCATAACTGATCTGTAAAGCAGTAGGTCGTTAGGTGACGCTTTAACGTTACATCCATTGCCGGCAACCAGTAACGTTACAGGGTAAGAAACAAGTTTGTCACGTATTGACTAGTAACTTTAGTGTGTATGGAAAGTGATAGTAACGTTACAATTAACCAGTAACTTAATTGAGGCCACGACTGTAAAAACGTTACACTCCTTGCTTCAAAGCAACAACGTTATTGATAGCTGGTATCATACAGACGTTCCGATGTGCAATACCGTGTCCGATGCCGTGTTCTGGAGAGAATAACATAGGTCTCTCGTATAATTGTGCTCGTTATTTTTGTAACGTTACAGTTCTTTCCCTCCACAAAAGTCTGTTTCGAAAAAGTGATACACATATCCGTTACGAATAGCAAATATCGTTATCGAAGGCGTGTTCGAAGCAGGGTTTCGGAGCGGAGTGCGGAGCGTACTAAAGGAGCGCTCCGGAGCGATTTCGAAGCGTCAGTTCTACTCCGCTCCTCGCTCCGGAGCGGAGCGTGGGACGACAGCACTCCGCTCAGGAGCGGAGTGGTTGGATATTTTTGCTTGCACGCTCCGATCCGGAGCGGTAAGTAATTTTTACGTGCACACTCCGATCCGGAGCGGAGCGTAGGACGACAGCACTCCGCTCAGGAGCGGAGTGGTTGGATGTTTCTGCTTCCACGCTCCGATCCGGAGCGGAGCGTGGCGAGCCAGCACTCCGCTCCGGAGCGGAGTGGTTAGTAATTTTTACACGTACGCTCCGATCCGGAGTGGAGCGTGGTGCGATACCACTCCGCTCCGGAGCGGAGCATGGTACTACAGCACTCCGCTCCGGAGCGGAGTGGTTACTTATTTTTACATGCACGATCCGATCCGGAGCGGGGCGAGATACAATAGTGCTCTGATCCGCAATCGGAGCATTTGAAGTGCAAGCTCATATCCGGTGAGATAGTTATTTTTATATATGAATGGTGTAACCGCAACTGCTGGTCTAGTCGGTAGGGCGTCTGACTGCAACGCTGGAGACCAGGGTTTGAATCCCGCGGTGGATGATCTAACTTCGAAATTATTCCGGCCTTGTCCCAGCATATAGCGGCTCCTGGGCTAACCCAGACTCAAATAAATGGATAACTAGGGGAAACCCTCGGTGGGGGGGGGGGTAAAGGTGGCCGGAGCGTGGTGCTGATCACATCACCTCCAAATGGCCGAGCGAGATTGGGAATGTGTCGGGCCCTACCCCCACATCAATGGTTATCTCAACGCTTCACGACTCCAGTCTGGGAATTGGAGTTCTTTGTGATTGACCCTTCTTCAATTTCATCATATCTCATCCTTATCTTAATTTGGATATGAACCCCTTCAAGCAATCAGTGTTGCGGGATTGTACGTTTGCTTATGCTACCTCCCCCACACGACAGCCCTGTTTGTTTTCGTGTTCTGCGCTTCTTGTGTAGGTGACTGACGTCAGTGCTACCGGCTAGCGGATTGGCCTTGTTGTTCCCCTTTCAAGAGGAAAGGTGGAGGAAACTGGCGCGTAGTGTCTTGCTCGCTCCTTGGCAGTTGCATTGCGTCATGACTTCTGCTGTTGTACGTACTTGGCAGACAGATCGTTGCCTTTTCGAGGGAGATGCAGCGTTGCCAATCGTATTAAAAGTGTGCTACACCGACTCTGGCTTACGCGTATTGTTACTTTCTTAAAGAGACGTTTTAAAATATGTATTCTCTTCTAAAAGTATGTTCATAGTATGTGTGCCTGTGAACTTTGATTTATGGGCATTTAAAATATTTTTTAACACGGATGGAGGGATCCTTCCGAAACAGTCTCGGTTAGTGGAATTATAAGCTGTCTACAATTATTGCAAACAATGTACAACAACGACAAATAAAATCTTTAATCGTTAGTTCCATGCATCTGAAACCTTGGTAATCATTGAAGGTCTATAGTAGAACTAACTAATTAATTGATTGATTTGCTTTATTTTACTTCGCTTCTTGTGCCACTTTTGGCTAATTTGCGAAGATGAGAATGAGTGATGATATGATGAACTTGATGAATGGACACTCACAAACATCCATGCCCAGCCGGTATTCGAACCCGGAACCCCTGGCGTCATAGCGCGATGTGCTAACCACTCGGCCACAGGGTCGGGCTCGTTTTACATGTCACCCCCTTCCCACCCCAGGGGTGCCAGGAGTGTCTTGGAATTGAACGGCATTGAGAGTGTCATTATTAATCTTAGCGACCCCGAAAACTATTGATTCCACACTAATATCGGTCGTTTTTTATTATTTTTACATGTCGCCCCCTTCTCACCCCACCCCTAGGGTTGCCAGGGGTGTTTTGGAGTTGAACGGCATTGGGAGTGTCACTATTCATCTTAACGACCCCGAAAACTATGGATTCCACACTAATATCGGTCGTTTTGCATGTCAACCCTTCCCACCCTCACCCCTAGGGGTGCCAGAGATGTCTTACACAGTATTTCTTTCGAGATTGCAAGTGATACGTGTTCCAAGTTTGGTTGAAATCGTTCCAGGCGTTCGAGAGTTATGCCGGAACAAACATACTGTCACGGTATCTAGTGACATGTGAAACGCAGTTCGATATAAATTATTTTTTGTTTATTGATTCATTTTATGCACAAACATGAAATTGTGAGGTTTGATCTTATTTTGTGAATAAACTTGTATCCGAGCCAGACGTCGGAAGCTGGGGACGGGTCTTTCTTGAGTGACAGCCGCCGCTTAGAACATGACATATTTGCACCAACGCGGAGATAAGGAAAGATTATTTTCGCCGCTACCGGGCTCGAGTCGCAGCGGGCGTTCGAACCCATGTTCACGGATGACCAGAGAGATCAGCTGGAGCCCAACTCTGCAAGGATTCAGGACGCGTCGCCGACCGCGCCTTTCAAGACAATGGACAGAGGTCATTTCCATCCCCTGAGAAAGCGAAGCCAAGCCACTAGAGCGTCCTGTTCAACGGAAGAATTCGAATCTCTTATATATAGGCAGTACTATGATTCCAGACACAGTTTTTACCCGGATTTCACCGAGAGAGCATCTCCGCACTACACTCTCGCGTGATTATTGTTTTGTGTCCGTGAACTTCGTTTCCTTACGTACTGTGAGCGACTTGCGGATAGGGAGTTACCAGTGTGCGCCTTATTTTGGTGAAGATTACGCGGTGATTTGTTTTTGCCAAGCGTGGGCTACATAAGGATGGAGGGCTAAAGAAGATAGAGAAGGGGGGCGTCGCTTCCCTGACGCCTGCAACGACGCCGAAGCCAGTCAGACGACGCCGAAACCAAACACTGCCCAAAGCCCGAAGGACGCTGTCAGATCGACGTCCCAACCAAAGCCCGAAGGACACCGTCAGATCGACGTCCCAACCAAAGCCCGAAGGACGTCTTCAGAGAGAGAGATTGAAGGACGACTCCAGAACGACGCTTCCAGACGACGCCGAATCGAAGCCCGTCACCAGAGAGATTCCGAACCGACGCGTGACCACGTACACCCGACGCTAGTGACAAGAGGAACGCCCGAAGTTCTGAGGAGGTGCAAGTACACCATATCGTCGCAATTATTCTTCGTCGCGATCGACCTCGGAGGACAATTTCGCCACAAAGGAACCGTGTGCAAGTCCCGCGTCCAGGAGAGATGAAGGACCACGCCATGTAGCAGAGTCTGGTACAGTATACTTCAGAGGGTCTCATGTACATGTAAACGTGCGTCGTTATTATCAACACCGTACAGTTAACGCCGACGTCTCACTTATTTGCAAAGTTACTCAGGAAAACCCAAACCTAACTTCCGCGTCTAAAAATTGTTTTGGTATTGTTATAAAAAAGGGTTATTTCATGTTCAGATGTTCTAATTTAATTGTCTGCATTCAGGGTTAGAAGCTCCATTTCATTTCTTTAATATTTAGTATAAATTGTCAAAGTGTGCTCCATTTTTGTGTAACCGACCGCCCCGTCGCGCCATTTAATTTGTCAACAGTTGACTGATGAGTCCTTTTTAATTGTGGAAAGCGTAGTTGTTTTTATTGCAAGGTCGTGTGCGTGAAATAGTATTATTTGTTGCATAGTGGTTTTCAAGGTAATTTTTGCTCGCGCCGACGTTTGATTTGTGTATTCCGGCAGCTGGAGCCAATTAAGTTTTTGCATCCCTATGTAATTGTGTAGTTGTTCTCATTGGACGAGAGAGGCTTGTGCGTAATACCCCCGTCCGAGAAACTTGTATAAAGTCGTGCTTACGACTGGGTGCAAACGTTCAGTCGAACGAAAGATTTAACCACGCCGACCCATTGTCTTAGTTAACCGCTTTCCGAGGGCTGGCACTTAAGTTAATTTAAAAGAGCACAGGAGCTGGCAGACAAATGCCCTAAATTCACATAAAGGTTTAAAAATTAAAAGGAATGATATGTTAATGAGATCCATGATTTGTATCCATACTTCACATGTAAAAATACCTCATGTGTGTGAAAGAGAGAGAGAGTGAATGAGTGAGCGTTTGAGGAGGCTTTGTAAACAGTTGTTGATTGCAATATTTCTTTGTTGTTACAATATATATTCACTTTTTACCGTTCGTCAGTGTTGTTATTTGACGTTTTTCAGGTACCAGATATTATGCTATTAGTGTTTTATGATTGTTCGAATCTACATATCAAAGGTAAACAAAACAGTGTAACTTTTCAATGTATTAATCTCCGCCTCGCAATAGTATGACAATAAACGACCGTCTCAGTACCGAACTTGAATACCTGGACCGAGAGTCACGACCGGTCTCCCGTACACATAACGACGTTTGGCCCCGTGCCGGGGTATGATTGACACGTCATTTTGGGGGCCGTGAGTGCACTCGTTACATTTGGCACCGCGAACATGGGACGGCAACTTTTGTCATGTCTTTCCAGGAAAGCCAGGTTGCGAGAGCGGTAGAAATTTCATTGTTGTATACGTCATGCATAAAATTCTTGTGTTAGGTTCCTGATGGTGTGTGTTTTTCGTTTTGTATGTCGAGGGTTATTTTCATGTATTTGTCATAGGTTCACGTGCAAGGACACGTTATTGGGCGTAATTGGTAACAATAGGGCAGATATTTTTTCGGCGAAAGCAGCAAGGGCAGCTGCATAGGGCATTTTTTATGTACTTTTTGTGTACTATTTTTGGTTGTTGGCATAATTTATGGCATCAGGCTGAGTTGCGGGATAAGGGATTCCCGACGGACCTCCTTTTTCTTTTTATGTATCGATTTGTAATTCACATTTTGTGTGAGCTCGCGTAAGTTTGCGTAACTGTTCCAAAGTGCGACAGAAAATCGAGCAGATATTTAGCGAAAGGCCTTCATGAGATTAAGAAATCGTCGTATAGACTGTTTGAACAAGAGTGACGTCATGATGGTTTGCAAGGTTTGTGGACAGGAATTTCATGATTTCGAAGTCGACAGCGAGGGAGATTCCGGACCGGTTTGTCTCCAGTGCAAGGGCCCGCCAGGAATGGAAAGGGAGATACCAAGTGCCCAGGGGGGTACATCGTCACGTGCGGGCAGCGACCACAGCAAGGAACAAGATGACGTAGGAAGTGGCAGTGTTGCCAACCAATTCCAGCTGATCCTCCAGGTGCTCCAAGGAATGCGGACCGAGATGCAGACGATGTTCCAAGGAATGGAAACCAGGATGCAAACCATGTTCCAGGGATTGCAGACCGAGATGCAAGCCAACATCCAGGGATTGCAGGCTGAGGTGCAAGGGATGCAGACCGACGTGCGAGGGATGGAAGAACGCCTACAAGGGACGGTTCGCGCCTCCGGAGAAGAAGTGACGCAACGGCTCCTTCAGACGATCCAAGAATCCGAGGCTCGAATCGAATCCAGGATCGCCAGGACCGACGCTCGCATCGATGAACAGGAAGCCAAGGTGGCAACACTGGCGCAGAGCGTAAGTGAGCAGGAAGGTGCTTTGCAACACATCGGCCAACAATGTGCACAGCTGGAGTCAGCCTGTAATCGGAGCAACGATACCCTCGAGCGACAAGTGCGGCGAGCAGCGAGCATAGCGGAAGGGAATTCCGACAAGATAAAGGAAATCGAGGATAAACTGCAACAATTGAACGTAGCTGACGTCCCGGGATCATCGCGAGAGCCGGCAGCCATGACGTCATCACAGCCAGCTGCGGTCCCCTCGCCTTCAAGAAGCGCGAGTGACGCAAGGCCGACTACAGGTGTCAACCGAGGAAGCGAAGTGGAATCGGTACTACATCTTCCATCGCCGCGACCGTTCGAAGCCAAAACTTCAAGCCAGGACGACATACGGCCTGAACCACCGTCCGCGGAGAGAGCTTTGTTCCCGCCCGAATATGAGAAAAACTTCAAGAAGTTCTCCGGGGACGTCAGGATATCGCCGTCTGCCCTCGTCGAGGAATTCGAAGCAACAGCCCGGGAGTTAGGACTGGCGGATGGAGAGCGATTGCTTGTACTGAAAGGCTGGGTGCAAGATCGAACACAGAACAAGCTGGATCGGAATGAAAGACACTTTCATTCGTACTCGGCGTTTAGTGAAGCCTTCCTGACGCACTTTCCACGCTCTATGCAAGTGAAGGGAAAGATCAAGAAGCTGTTTTTCATATACGACTGGCCGTATTTTTGCAGAGAAATGCAAAAGGTGGAACCGCTCCGACGAAAAGCGCCAAGAGTGGTTAGCGCGATATAAAAGCACGAGCGAGTCTTTGGATTGAATTCTGATTAGGATGTGAGGTACATTTATCCTATTTTTGTGTAAATTATTGAGTGTGTATAATATGTTTATCTATCATGCAAATTGGAGGTATCATTTATATCATGTGTTTTGTGTTATCGAACTGGTTTACTTTTCTTGTACAGGGTGTTAAAAAATTTGCAGTCAAAATTTCATGCCCCTGATTAGTAAGAAATTTTATTCGCCTACAGAATTTTTTGATCGGAAGGAGGGCGAAATGTCACGGTATCTAGTGACATGTGAAACGCAGTTCGATATAAATTATTTTTTGTTTATTGATTCATTTTATGCACAAACATGAAATTGTGAGGTTTGATCTTATTTTGTGAATAAACTTGTATCCGAGCCAGACGTCGGAAGCTGGGGACGGGTCTTTCTTGAGTGACAGCCGCCGCTTAGAACATGACATATTTGCACCAACGCGGAGATAAGGAAAGATTATTTTCGCCGCTACCGGGCTCGAGTCGCAGCGGGCGTTCGAACCCATGTTCACGGATGATCAGAGAGATCAGCTGGAGCCCAACTCTGCAAGGATTCAGGACGCGTCGCCGACCGCGCCTTTCAAGACAATGGACAGAGGTCATTTCCATCCCCTGAGAAAGCGAAGCCAAGCCACTAGAGCGTCCTGTTCAACGGAAGAATTCGAATCTCTTATATATAGGCAGTACTATGATTCCAGACACAGTTTTTACCCGGATTTCACCGAGAGAGCATCTCCGCACTACACTCTCGCGTGATTATTGTTTTGTGTCCGTGAACTTCGTTTCCTTACGTACTGTGAGCGACTTGCGGATAGGGAGTTACCAGTGTGCGCCTTATTTTGGTGAAGATTACGCGGTGATTTGTTTTTGCCAAGCGTGGGCTACATAAGGATGGAGGGCTAAAGAAGATAGAGAAGGGGGGCGTCGCTTCCCTGACGCCTGCAACGACGCCGAAGCCAGTCAGACGACGCCGAAACCAAACACTGCCCAAAGCCCGAAGGACGCTGTCAGATCGACGTCCCAACCAAAGCCCGAAGGACACCGTCAGATCGACGTCCCAACCAAAGCCCGAAGGACGTCTTCAGAGAGAGAGATTGAAGGACGACTCCAGAACGACGCTTCCAGACGACGCCGAATCGAAGCCCGTCACCAGAGAGATTCCGAACCGACGCGTGACCACGTACACCCGACGCTAGTGACAAGAGGAACGCCCGAAGTTCTGAGGAGGTGCAAGTACACCATATCGTCGCAATTATTCTTCGTCGCGATCGACCTCGGAGGACAATTTCGCCACAAAGGAACCGTGTGCAAGTCCCGCGTCCAGGAGAGATGAAGGACCACGCCATGTAGCAGAGTCTGGTACAGTATACTTCAGAGGGTCTCATGTACATGTAAACGTGCGTCGTTATTATCAACACCGTACAGTTAACGCCGACGTCTCACTTATTTGCAAAGTTACTCAGGAAAACCCAAACCTAACTTCCGCGTCTAAAAATTGTTTTGGTATTGTTATAAAAAAGGGTTATTTCATGTTCAGATGTTCTAATTTAATTGTCTGCATTCAGGGTTAGAAGCTCCATTTCATTTCTTTAATATTTAGTATAAATTGTCAAAGTGTGCTCCATTTTTGTGTAACCGACCGCCCCGTCGCGCCATTTAATTTGTCAACAGTTGACTGATGAGTCCTTTTTAATTGTGGAAAGCGTAGTTGTTTTTATTGCAAGGTCGTGTGCGTGAAATAGTATTATTTGTTGCATAGTGGTTTTCAAGGTAATTTTTGCTCGCGCCGACGTTTGATTTGTGTATTCCGGCAGCTGGAGCCAATTAAGTTTTTGCATCCCTATGTAATTGTGTAGTTGTTCTCATTGGACGAGAGAGGCTTGTGCGTAATACCCCCGTCCGAGAAACTTGTATAAAGTCGTGCTTACGACTGGGTGCAAACGTTCAGTCGAACGAAAGATTTAACCACGCCGACCCATTGTCTTAGTTAACCGCTTTCCGAGGGCTGGCACTTAAGTTAATTTAAAAGAGCACAGGAGCTGGCAGACAAATGCCCTAAATTCACATAAAGGTTTAAAAATTAAAAGGAATGATATGTTAATGAGATCCATGATTTGTATCCATACTTCACATGTAAAAATACCTCATGTGTGTGAAAGAGAGAGAGAGTGAATGAGTGAGCGTTTGAGGAGGCTTTGTAAACAGTTGTTGATTGCAATATTTCTTTGTTGTTACAATATATATTCACTTTTTACCGTTCGTCAGTGTTGTTATTTGACGTTTTTCAGGTACCAGATATTATGCTATTAGTGTTTTATGATTGTTCGAATCTACATATCAAAGGTAAACAAAACAGTGTAACTTTTCAATGTATTAATCTCCGCCTCGCAATAGTATGACAATAAACGACCGTCTCAGTACCGAACTTGAATACCTGGACCGAGAGTCACGACCGGTCTCCCGTACACATAACGACGTTTGGCCCCGTGCCGGGGTATGATTGACACGTCATTTTGGGGGTCGTGAGTGCACTCGTTACAATACAGTGAAAATTAGCAACCTGAATTCCCAATTACTTTAAACTTTTATCTTTCGCTACATTCAAAGTATCATCATAACCAGCGCAAAGAAAGTTAGATATGGCAATCATGCACCAGCGAGTGTTTTGTTTTGCATGAACACCTGTCTGCCTGTCATCTTCCTCTGTACACGTTGTTTCGTCTTTCCTCTGCGTGCTCCTGGCGTTCGGAAGGTCAAATGGATTCTCTGCAGTAGTTTGACCAATGTTACTCGAACCAATATTCCGGAATAACTCACTTCTCCCACGGTGTGGACTGTAACGTCGGACCGATATGCCGAAGTGCTTAGCCCGAACCAGAAGTCGAACGGAAATGAGTTTTAGTCGCGATCCCTGGTGGCAGGAAATGAGAGTTCCATTCTCTCAACTTATAAAACCACAGGTGGCACACCTGCTATTGAAATATATTGTCCCTAGAAGTAGTAGTAGAGTAGTAAAAGTGATAATGAAAATAGTAATAATAGTAATAATAGTAATAATAATAATAATAATAATAGTAATAATAATAATAATATCGCTCTCTTCACGAAAACAGTCCAGTGAAGATCAAAGCTTCCCCTTGCCTCCTACACACCCCTGGTTCTCCAGGTTTTCCACACTTCTTCTACGCTTCACAGTTGACACATTGCGCGTTGTACGTATGCGGTTGATTGTGCCTTCCCTGGTGTATTGTGTAAGGATTATTCCTTGCTTATTGGCAACACTGTAGGTGAGTGACGTGATCTTGACTGGACTGTTTCCGTGGCGTTACCTTTAGTAATAATCAGTTTTATAACAACAATAACAGGCGATGTTCAAATGCCGTACAAATTCCACAAACAAAATTACTAATGTACTCGGAACCCTTGATCGTTAGTTTTCTGTATACACTCGTATTATCCAACCTCGGAGCGCTCCGGAGCGGAGTGGGCAAGTTCTTATAATCTCGCTCCGGAGCGGAGCGTCACACGGTATCGCTCCGCTCCGGAGCGGAGTGAACCATTTTCTAAAATTTCGCTCCTCGCTCCGGAGCGGAGCGAGAAATTTTCCAACTTCCTCTGCTCCGATCCGGAGCGGAGCGTGTCAAGGTAGCGCTCCGCTCCGGAGCGGAGTGAACCATTTTCAAAAATTTCGCTCCTCGCTCCGGAGGACTTTTCGTCCAAGGTTTTTTGCCTTGTGTTCGCTCGTAACAGCAGCACCACGCAAAATCGGAAAATGTGAATCCTCAAACTTTGTACACGTGACCTTCGGTCACGAAGCAGCCGAGTAGAGAACGCCCTGGGGCGATATGAAAGGCACTTTTAGCAAGTAGAAACTACGTAGAAACGAAACGTTAGATGGAATTGTTGTACGAAACAAACGAAACCGCGTTTGTGCAACTGGTTTGTGGCTAGACAGGGCCATTGGACTCTCAAGAAGGCAAGAATTGTATGGGAAGTGATTCTCAAAACTAAGCGAATAAAAGGACAGTATATTTTATCATTTACAAGGGCCCTCATCCGCTTACAATTTTGAAAATTACTTTCAGTAATTCTTGTCTTCTTGGACAGGAGGTTCATTAAACTTTTTGGTGTAGAAACAGACAGAGCGCCCACCTACCACGTTTGAAAGAAGAGCATAGGCAGACATGAATTTTCAAGTACGTAAGGACGACAGTCGACGTGAACATTGAGCAACGTGTGACTGAGAAATAAAATCGTAACAAAGGACAGGATTCTTCAAGAAACAGTAATTTTATAAAACTTCCTATCATTAACTCAGTTCATCCTTTTATCCTCTTTTGTTTGTTATACTATTATTCTTGTTTTATATCGCTTTTCTGCCACTTGTAGATAATCGCGACGATGAAGATGAATGATGATCATATTAAATCTATGAAGGGATGCTTACAAAAAAAACAGCCATGCTCAGGTGTCTACTCGAACTTGAAATGTTTGGTACCGAGTGTATGAGTGGACCACCCAACGACTTCGGTCTTCGAGGCTAGGGTTTCAGTTGCAACATGCAGTATAATTACGTTTCTACTATTACTACTTAAAAAGCCCCATTGATACATGAGATACTACAAATAATTTCAGGCATACCCTCGAATTTTGATTGCCTGGCACTTTTTTAAACTAAGTAATGAAGTGACGTTTATATTCATATTAGGCCTACGACTAGCTCGAACTAAAAACTCTTGTGAAATACTATATATATGTTATCCTTGTGAAGTGAGAAACTTCATATTTTGCTAAGAAAATATGCATGAAAAATTATATTTGTAGCTACTACTTGAAGAATTCAAATTATTATGATGGAATTTCAACTTACATATACTCTGCATATAACGTGGTATATAGTTATCGCAGAGGAGTTTTTGTCTCGCAGTCAATTTATTTTTAGTTGAACTCGAGAGTAAGTTGGAAATAGTTATGACCCACGTTGTGGTGTGCTGTTCGATTAATCAGAATTGGCGTGAGAGAAATCTGTAGTTAAGGTCATTCAACACGTCAATTTGTAACTGTGAATGCAAGTTTTCTTTGATTTAGCGGGAAATCAGTCTGCTATTGTTGTACGTAATAAATTGAAACATATATATTTTCTGCTCGAGTAGGAATCCACAGCCCTTATCCAATCAATCAGTTTCTGTGTTTGAAACTTCTGTCTAGGAAAGCTACATACAATTTGCTTTTAATAACAGCAGCTTCAAAATAACCTATCCATTCTTGTCTTGCAAAGTAATGTTTGATTTTGATTTGTTATATTTAACTTTGGTTTTCTGCCACTTTTGGCTAATCGCGAAGACGAGGATGGGTGATGCAATGACAAAATTGATGAAAGGACATCACGAAGCAAATAATGAAAACAATACACAGGCTGGGATCTGAACTCGGGACCTGTGGTGTCGCATTGTTCATGAAATAAAAACATAACATGTACAGTGGCTCACATTAGTAATCGAATTTTGCTGCATTTCTTCACAATATTTCAAAATTAACAACATGTACATAAATATAAACGATAGTGAAATATTTATAGGCATTTATTAAAGCTGTATTCCCTGTTACATTTTTCTTTTTTTTAATTTTGGGTGCGTCAGCACTTAGGCTATTTTGCAACCGCCACGTTATACGGGGTCCAGCCCCTTACCATAACAAATAACGTAACTGTAATATCGAATAACTGAAATATTAAAATATTCTGACTTAGGTTAAAAGCTGAGGCTCTAAAGGGGCACTCAGCACACATGACAAAAAACAGAACACACAGAATTATACTGGCTATAGGGTCAGTCGCCAGAGCCTCGTTAGTCTGCAAAGAGCAGTCCAGGGTGTACTACGTGGAATGAAGTTGACGATTTGGTGTACTACGTGGAAGGTCACCTCTTACACCCCTGTTACGGTTTCAAATCTGAAAATAGTTATTTATGTTTGGGTGTGAAAGAAGAGATCACTTTAATATTCAGACAAATCGTGAAAGCCTTCTGTTTCTGTTAAGCTACGTTTCCATTCTGACAAGTTCCAGATCCATGAGGTGCAACATGTGCCGGCGCATGTTGCGCGTCATTTAGTGTACTCGTACTGCTTCCAATTCAAAACTACTTCTTCAAAATACGTCCGCAACAACACTGGAGTGCAGGATCGCAGTGTAGCGTTGTGCAGTGCTTTAGAGTAGTCAGTGTTTCTTCTCTTGTATTGTAATAATTTGGTGGTGATTTAACTTGGGTAAAGATGAACAATAAAGCTATGGCGGGTTTTGTGGTTATGGCAGGCGCGTATCATGAATTTCTATAAAAAACAAAAAGAGGCGAAAACAACCTAGATGGTGGATTAGAAGTTTTCTAGCGAAAAGAAATTCGGAAGGAGCATATAACTCGTTGATGAGAGACTTACGTCTTCAAAGTGGATACGAAAACTTTGTAAGAATGACTGCAAGTGATTTTGCATTGTTATTAAATCTTGTTGGACCACAGATTGTAGTCGCGTCGTCTGTTTCTACTCTAGTTCGTATGCCCGTGCCCCAGGAACTTACTGTAGGCTGTTTCCATTGTCGCCGCGCACGTTGTGCGTCTTAATCGTTTGGGGCAATTTTGTCCCCGGCACTTGCGCCGCGGTATGTTGCAGACAGTTTCCATTTCAACAAATGCTTGGCACATGCAGCGTCGCATGCCGCGCCGCGTGTCATGTTGCGCGGTAAAATTTGTGGTAATAGAAACGAGACTTTACATAGTTCTTTTATCGGTCAACTACAGTGCGGGGAAGAAACAATTCATGCTATTTCCTAACTACGTCTGTTACCAGTGGCTCCATTGCCCCTGACTGAAGTACGAGAAAAATGGGTAACAAAAACAAAAATACAACATTTGACGAACTGCAGTTATTTATTTTTACCTAACCAAAGGGTGCAGGTACAGGGAAATTGAAAATGTTAAGTACATGTAAGAGTACTGTGGGTGACGCAATAAAACGTAATGAAAAGGAAAATGAGGTAGATTCGGTATCTCAGAAAATTCAACCAAGAGAAATAGGAGAACGAAATGAACGAGATTCAGTATGAAAAATCAAGACCTTTTCCTCATCCCCACTCCCTTTCCAAACCAAGAGCTCCGAAAGCAGCTGTGCAACTTGGAGCAGGCACTGGGACTGCTGTACGGTTCAGTAGCGTTTCGTCCGAAAGCGAAATTCCTAGAAAAATGCTACAGTTCGTCCGCGACGGTTTAATGAGTTGCGTTTCGTCCGAGCCTGGCTGATCATGAGTCACACCTTGACTAACCGGTGGCAGTGGTGGAATTGGTGACTAGGATACCTCAGTTAACAACTTTTAAAACTACATTGCATAGACAGCGGAGTGCAGCGCAGGGAGTGCAGACTCGGTCAAATCGTCGAGAGAGGGGTCCCGGGTTCGATACCCGGTGGAGGCACAAGTGGTTCGGATCCCACTTTAAATTGTAGGTCCAGTCCCGATTAGCCTTACTGTGCATAAAGGGGACTTAAAACAACAAATAAAATCGTTGAGACGAAGTGAACTTGGATCCAGAAATTTTAGTCATGGCAGTCAACACTACTACTTCTAAGCAGCTCCCATAAGTGACTGAGGTTAGAATGAAAGTTTGTCTTGTTTTAAGTTTACTTGTATGCACAGATAGGCAAATTGGGAGTGGGCCTACAGTTTAAAGTGGAATTCGAATCACTGTGCCTCCACCAGGAATCGAACCCGGCTAGAATGCAAGTGGTTTCTCATACTCAGATGGGAAGTTGTTTATGTTATTGTTTCACATAATTTGTAGGTAGTCACACGTGGTCTGAGAAACAGAAAAGTCACACATAGCCTACGCATAATTCTCTCGAGGCAGTTTGTTGCAAGAACCTTGCTTGCAGGCCACGGACAATAACTTTCATGGGTAAAAAAGTGTAGCTTTCCTGACGAAGTGTTCTCGGCTTGCGAGCCAGCTTAAATCGGCGTTAGCGTCCAATGTTTCGAGCGCATACATTGGAGCATCCTGCTTAGAGGAATGTACGCACTCCAAACGTTGGACGCTAACGCCGATATAACCTGGCTCGCAAGCCGAGAACACTGTTCGAATCTCCACAGGCATATAATAAAAATGTAGTATCGTACCCAAATGACACATCTGGCGTAATACCTAACGTGCCAAATTTTGGAAAATAGGAGCTGAAAGCGTGTGTGAGAACCAGAGCGACTTAACTCTAATTTATCAAATTAATAGGAGAGAAAATAATGTATCCTTAGGAATATGACTCTTAAACGTGACTCCGCCTTACAGATAAGCATTAGAAGTGGAAAATGTCGATTTACTCCAAATACTCTTCAGAGGATTTTTTTTTTTTTTTTCACGAAACTGAAAACAGCATTTTTGTAGTTACGTCCCTCTGATTCCCGTAGGACGATAGGTGAAATACATTTCATGAGCGATGTTTGAAAGAAGTTGTGTTAAGATGTCAAACATGTAGCCGACAGCCATGCTGTATGAAGAAAGCATATAGGATAAGCTCCAATCACACTTAATCTAGGCTCACAACAAAGATAGCTGCTGAGTGACCTAGCGTAATGAAAGGCAAAGAAAACAGTTAATCATTGGAAGAAACAATTAGTTTCATGTTTAAGATCATTCTATCAATTAATGCAGTTGCTTATAAAAATAAAAAATGGTCCAAAATGCTTCAAAGTAATTGAAAATATGAGGCATTGCGGATACGAAGGGCGAACTCAACAAAGTGCATTGTGATGGAAATGCGTTTCAAGTTGCCAGGCACAGTGCAAACTCCATAAAATCTTTGAAAATCACGCATGAAACATTCCGATCTACTGTTACCAAGTTTTTGTGGAGCTCGAACTGTGCCTGACAACTTGAAACGCATTTCCCTCACAATGCACTTTGTTGAGTTTTTTCCAAAGAGGGGCAAGCAAGGTAGTTTTTCCGGGGGGGGGGGGGCAAACAAGGTGCATAACAGTGTTGTCTCCTCAAAAAACATTGCTTTAATTTGAAGTTATCATATTCATCTTATTTGAAAATAAGATCCTTAGGAAAATATTTGGACCTAAAAGGGATGAGGAGACAATTAGAATAATTAAATCAAGAAGACTTAGGTGGGCAGGCCATGTGGCACGAATGGGAGAGGAAAGAGGAGTTTACAGGATTCTTGTTGGGAAACCTGATGGTAAGAGAACTTTAGGAAGGCCAAGACGAAGATGGAGGGACAACGTTGAAATAGACTTAAAGGAAATCGGTAGGGATGGAAAAGAGTATATAGAACTTGCTCAAGATAGGGACAGATGGAAGGCCTGTGTTGCTGCAGCCATGAACTTTCGGGTTTAAGAAGGCTAGAGAGTTACTTAGTTAGCTAGTTATGTTCATGCAATCATTAACATATATTATTGCAGCTGAAATGGAATTGTGTGATATATACATAGTTTTTGGTTGACTTTCATTTTCCAGGTGGGTCGTGCACCCCCCCCCCCTCCCTTGCCTCTCTTTCGGACTTCCATGCAAAGGTTCTATTTTCATTTCGCGTCTACCACTTTCGGTTAATCGCGATGATAAAGGATGTGATAGGTGATGGAAGTGGTATAAAGACAAATGACCTATCCATATTTTCTAATCCGACATTAGACTTCGCAGTCTATTACGCTAACTAATTTGCCACGGGATCGGCTTCTTCGTGTTTGTCTGCTCATCAAATGATTAATTAGTTATTCAAACTATATAGGTAGGAAAGCTATCTAAAATAACGAAACAGAAAAATAAATCCACTTGACGTCTTGTAGCACTATCATTAACCTACAATTTCATGCTTACAAATCCACACAGAAAACTTCTTGTGGCATTAGTTTTACGGAATGGCCTTGGGGAATAAACATCGCCCATTTCCTGGTTCAGCTCGAAACAATTCAGGTGCCTTATCGAAGCTGCTCTTGAGCACGCAGGGTTTCTAACCTACTTCGCCGTAATTCAGTTGTTGTATCTTGATTAATATGCTGTATTGTAGAGTCAACCGCAGATTAAATAGGAGAAAAAAATATTTTCCCGACGGAAAATAAGTTGGTAATGCTGCAAACACCGAGGCATTCTTGATAAGACGCTTGAAGAGCGTCGAGCAAACTTTCCTGAAAAAGCACAACCCCAGTATCGAAGGTCATGCTACACGTGGATTGGCAACTTTCGGGATCATGCTGTCTGTCTACACAATTCTACCCAAATACCTGTTTGAAAATGAATCTTCTGTTCGCATTTTATTTTTCAAATGTAGTTCTGACATTGTAATCATTTTGCAATTATTTTTATTTGTTCGTATTTTGCTTCGCTTTTATGTCACTTTTATAATTAATCGAAACTATGAAGATGGATGATAATTAGATTAAATTAATTAAGAGACACCTAAAAAAGATATTTACAGACCAGGACTCGAACCCGGAACCTAAAGCGGATAGGTTGTGGGGAAAACCGTCAATAACTCCCGCCACGAACTTACTTATAATTTTTGTAATTTCTCACAAGTATTATACTTGAAATGGCCTCACCGATGGCGCAGTGGTAGCGTCGTCGCCTTGTAATGAAGGGGTCCCGGGTTCGATACCCGGTGGAGACACAAGTGATTGGGATTTCAATTTAAACTGTAGGTCCAGTCCCGATTAGCCTAACTGTGCATAAAGTGGACTCAAATTAATCAATCATATATGATAGAAGTTACGAAAAATATAAAAGATAAAAATTTTAGAAGAGATACTGTGAGCAAGTCGAGTTGGAGAGAGATTGTCTTTTGTCTTTTGTCTTTTGTCTTTGTTAAATGTATTTCATGAAGTTTATATAACATGAAGTTATAAGTTAAATAAAAGTTGTTTTGTTCGTTAACGTTTGGCTTAATTGAAGATTATTACAATATACTTGAAATGTGACGTGCTAAACACTACTTTCGGAGATCAGTTGGACATGGCAATTTTGATATACAAGTTGCATTTTCTCTACTTAGATTCATTATGTCCAAATTTTATCCTAATAGATAATCTCCCAACAACGCAAAATGTTTTAATTGACTCGAATTCACAATGACTCATATACAGTGTGTTTATAAATGAACGGTGGGGTTTCAAAAATTAATAATACATCTATTTATTACCTTACACGAGCAAAACGTACACCGTAAGCAGCAGCAACTGTCCAAGTTTATATAACTTTATTTATATTTGTATAAAGATGGAAATCAAGAGGGGGCAATTGCCCCTCTGTGCCTCCTTGCAGGTGCTCTTGACCGTCTGGAAGAAATAGTGCACGACAGACGTGAAAACTAAATCCATCTTCAGTATCCCTTTGTCTTGCTACTCTTAGATTCTGCAACCTTTCTTTCTATAGTCCAACGTTTGCCTTCCTTACCTCCTAGAATTGATTTCCGTACAAGTTTGAGGGCTAATCTCCCCTGCCCCCTGTGGTTGTGCCACTGCACCTTCTTCCGCCGTTGTTGCTTTGTGAACTTTCATCGGTTTCGTAATACTTCATTTTCTTCAAGAGCATAATATCGTTTAATAACCGGCGATAAGATTCCTCAACCCTAAATTTCTGGATTAAAGTATAATAATATAGGAGCATGGAAATCTGAAAGGGGGTGAGGATGGCCACATATCCCCTTTAGAAAACGAATGTCAGCTAAAAGTATATATTTCACGCGTATAATTTGATCCCAGTCATAGTAATGTACATTAATTTATTATAATGGGAATGCAGGAATGCGATAATTTCGAATTCAAGTGGTGTTTCTTGAGGGGGCAACACTATTATCTGGTTAATATGCCCCATGGAAAAATACCTTGCTTGTCCCTGCGTCAAAAATATCGGCAGACGTCAATGATTAGGGGGTGGGGCATGTGCCCCCCTCCCATTTGCACCCCGTGCGCACGTCTATGACTACTCATTTCTACACTAGTTGGAAGCTGTATTTAATTTCGAGCCAAAAATGTAATTTTCAAATCAGGGTTGTTAAACGTCCACGAACCCATAAATTCTAGTGGGTTCTATTGGGTTCCGCAACAAGACCGGAACCTTCTTTATCGCACAGTTTTAATTCGGTCCAAGTTGCGTATTCTTTCATTTCAATATGGAACTTAGACAGTCTTTAAATTGATCCGGAAAGAAGGTCCCTGTGCCGTATTTCAATTGATCCGGAGAAAAGGTTCCTGGAACGAATTGAAATATTTTAAACATAAAAAGGCTCTTTACGGTCCAGATCCATTTATGCTTGCTAATATTCCCTGCTGAACCGGAATTGAATTGATTTAAAATTCCTGACCCTTTAACAACCCTGGTTGAAATTCATTTTTTTACAAACAACCATATTTTTCACGGCTATTTCACATTAATCCCACACGATATTCTGAGTTACTTTTCGCAATGTTCAAAAGAAAGGTAAGAGATTTGGGCTATTCCTTTTTCTTCCTTGATGTTTAATAGATTATATTTGTCACGCGCCTATAACGTTACCAGCTAACATTTGTGAATTGTTCCTTCCTTGTAACGTTAACATCTACCATACTGAATTTATTTACGTTCCTTATGCAGATGGTATGTACCCAACTGCATTTTGTTCCGTTCCGCTACACTGGTTTACATTTTGTTACATTCCTATGTAACGTTAATTAACCATATTGCCTTTCACTTCGTTCCGTTACGGAGGACTGCATTCATTACGTTCCTATGTACCGTTATTTACTACCATGTTGCATTTCGTTACGTTTTTTTGTAACGCTAGTATATACCATATTGCATTTCGTTACTACGTTCCTTGTAACGGTAGTATATACCATATTGCATATTACGTTATGTTCCAATGTGCTCATTTCGTTCCGTTCCTTTATAACGTTAATATCTACCACAATACATTTTGTTACGTTCCTTGTAACGTCAGTCTATAACATATTGCATTTCGTTACGTTACATGGGTACCAGCAGTGGAACCATACTCTTCCTCCTACAAAATGGAACGTACCGTGTAACGCAAATTGGGTACGTTACGACTCCCTGTTTGAATGTATGTATTTCTTGTACATCAAATAAAGCTTCTGTTTTTAATTATATAATATAACAAAATATTTCTATTCATAGGAAATCCCGAGTTGAATGCAGTCCTCGTGTTTGCAAACTCAAAAACTGTGAGAACCAGCGTTTCCAGACATGTGCTTACTCATGTGTAACTCGCTGCTGGGTTCAACGAGAACAACGTTGGGCATTCTTTCCCAGGGCAGAAATTCATAAAGGTATCTCTTTGTTTTAGTATACCAACATGAAATTTGTACTGTACTGCTCAAAGGAATGCATGTTTTTGGAATAAGTGTAACGTTCTTGATTTTCAAAATACAAATGTTTTATTAACACCAAAACCATCAGTAAGATATGCAGTTTGGATAGGTATACAGTGAAGATTTAAGTGTGGAAGATGATGTCAGAAAGATGACATCCTTCTTGCTGTACACACATCCAGAGCCTCTCCTCAAAGCCCCAGATTGCCCTTTCATAAATGATGTTGTGTTGATGAGTGATGAGGCAATGCTGAACTTTGAGGAGTGGCTCCAAATGTGTGTACAGCAAGAAGGATGTCATCTTTCCGACTTCATCTTCCACACTTAAATCTTTACTGTATACCTATCCAAACTGCATATATTACTCATGGTTTTGGTGTTAATAAAACGTTTGTTTCTTGAAAATCAACGATGTTACACTTTTTCCAAAAAAATGCATTATTTTTGCACCACCCTGCACAAATTAGTATTTATATTACAAATAATAACAGGACAAATCATGTCCAGGGTTTTGACATTTTCTCATTCCACCTGCACTGCATTTGTGCCAAAGTGACACAAACTTGGAAGTTTTTGTTAACTTTGCTGCTTGAGCTATTGGTCGAAGAACTCTGGGTTAATTATTTTATGGTTCGACAAGGATATCCACATGTTTCTCAAATAGTAGGAAATAGTATTCATGGCAGCTACAAGAAAAAACAAGCTGAACACACTCTACATCCCTTCAATGTCTTTCAACATTTGCTTTATACAGTGTCAAGCTGAGATAACGTAAATCTCCTTTGTTTCTTGTACAGCAAACAAAGATTGTATTTATAATTAAATAATATAATGATATACTTCTATTTGATGGAATCATTGAATTGAATCAAGGAATTGAATGCAATATCAAGTCGAACTGGTAGTTATTGACATCGAAACCTTAAACCAGATGATGAAAGACCTAACTTTCTCCATTTTTTGTTAACAAATTTTGGAATAAGAGACCAGGTACAAATACTATAGTATAGTATAGTATATTGCATACATTTCCCAAATTGTTCCATTGAATTTGATGCAAAAACTAAGGTTGTATCTCTAACCTGTGAGAAGCGAAAGGCATTTAGCCTTTAACTGGACAGCAGGTAGCTATGTTTACCTCCACAGGTTTTCCATGCAAAGTTACCTCAACATGGTAGCTGTTACTGCATCATTTCATCAAATATACCCAAGATATTTCAGAGTTCTGTCTTTTTTGTTCATTTGTATACATATGGAAGTATGATGCATTCAAATTGCAATTACAGTGAAATTTAGGTCATATGTTTTATGGGGGACAAAGGATAAAGAAAAAAAATGTTTCACTGAGAAAAATGTGTTTTTGAAAGATATTTAAAATGGTAAAATTAGGTACACAATGAAAGAAAAGAAGTACTAATACATGCACCAAAGTTTGCCATATTGCACTAATGTGTTCTAAATCATTAATGTAAATTCAAGAAATCATGTGAAATAGTCAGTGGAGGTGCCGAGAGTGATAGAGGGGGTGGGTGGAGGGAGAGCATGTTGCTGAACAAAATTAATGCTAGCCCAAGACCTTTCATACTGGCACTGGTTACTTCAACTTCCCTTCCCTCCATTGGTGCCAGTCTGTCTGGAAGGAGGCTGCCACTGGTGCAAGTTAACACTGCTTCAAATAACTGCTTCAAAGCAATTGCTTGCAGATATCTACTGCATCCAGAAATGACTCACCCAACATAAAGGAGAAAAACAATATTATTTTGAATATGCAGTCTCGTAAAACAGTTTCACTTTGCCAATTACAAAATACAAACAATTCACAAATCGTTCTTGTCCTACCTTCTGATAAACAAAAATGCAACTCTTATCTTGTGGCTAAAAGACAAATAGTCCTCTTAACACTCGAAGCCAGTGACATGTACACGATATTTGAAAGGGTGTTACATATACTTTTTTCTTAGTAGTCAACACTCATTTTGCCATTTTTCTTGCTTTTGATTCTTTTTTTTAGATATACTGGGCCAAAGGAGGGGTTATGACCCAAACCATCCCATTCTTCCTTTGACATGTCACTTCTCAGAGAAGTGCAGAAAGGAAATGTACACACAATATTTAGTATGATTGTTGCTTTTCTTCAAAACCATTCACATGCTAAAAATAAGTCACTCAGTGTTCTATAATTCGTTTATCTGTGATATTGTTTCCACAAAAAAAGGACTGCAAATTCTTTGTCTTCAGCAAGTGTATTATTTTTAAATATCATGATAATAAGACACAGCAGAACTTTTCCCCACCTGCAAGCAGCTGCTAACCTCCCTCCCTTTTTTCAGCTTGTTTGGAATGCCTGTGACTGGCTGGGAAGTGTGACACCAGTGACTTGTCCGACAGCTTGAATGGTTACTGATCTACTTCAGGCAGATATGACTCGTCCAATGCAATGCAAAGAACAAAAGTAGGATTATTTAGCACAGATCAATCTGGTTCAAGGTTGAATTACCCCTCCACTGCCCTCCAATACAAGTGACATAAATAGAATTTCCAAGTCAAGTGTTTGGTGTGGTGGTTATAGCTGATAAGAAAACCTGTATGGGGAATGGGTGGAACATGTTATTATCATGGAAATCTTGAGCACCAAGAGCACCATTCTTTTGAGTTAGCATAGTTAAAAACATATACAGTAGAGCATCGATTATCCAAAACAATTCGGGACTGGGGGTGTTCGAATAACCGATCATTTATGAAAAAAGTTTTACCAGTGTCATAGGAGCAATATAAAACAAAGAAACAGTGATATTAAACACAAAACTGTATATATTTTGTTCACACATCTTACAAATGCGTACCTTATATAAAGTAGTACAGTAAAGTAGGCCTACAGTTTAGGAAAATAAGTCCAAAATTGTCGGAACTACATTTGAATTTGCCGACTGGAACGCTTTCGGTTAACCAATGTTTCGGTTGATCGGTATTCGGATAATCGATGCTGTACTCTAACTGAAATCTTTTTCTTGTTGGGACTGAAATCATTGAATGTATAACTGAAATACAAGAGTATGCAAACCTTGGCAAAGACCCCCCCCCAAAAAAAGAACTAATGAGAAAAATGTACTATTGCGAAATGTATAACTTCAATTTCACTGTATTAACTGTTAACGCAGTTTGAAAATGTCTGATTTGATTTGATTGATTGATTGATTTGGTGTTTTAAGTCCAATTTATTATTATCCCCCCCAAGAAGTATCAGACTATTTTCAACACATCTTGCATTATTGTAGGAATGTACTATTCGCAACACCTTGTTTGTCTACCCTGTAAAAATTGGAAGTGCTGAATTCATAAATTTGGCAACATAGCACTTCATAGCCAATGTACAGTGGCAAACCTTGCAACATTATTTCTTTCTAAAGAAAAATGCTCTTGTGATTTTTTTACATTCTTTCACATTCCATGAAGCTAGAAACCTTAAACCAGTAATTCTTGAATTTTTTGAATTTGAATTTAAAATTTTGGGAGCGTCAGCACTTAGGCTATTTTGCTCCCATCACATTATACGTGGGCCAGCCCCTTATCATTACAAATAACAACTCTAACGTAGCATAACTAAAAACCCTTAAAAACTTCTGACTTCTGTTAAAAGCTGAGGCTGTAAATGGGCACTCAGCTCACACAAGGACAAAAAACAGGACAACACACACAAAATTATACTGGCCATAGTGTCAGTCGCCAGAGCCTCGTTAGTCTTTAGTCCAGGGTGCACTACGTGGAAGTGAGGTGGACTTTCGGGCGCCTATGTGGAAGGTACCCCTTACACCCCTAAACCAGTAATACAATGCACAATTAAACAAAATACGTAAGTACAAATACAGGGTGGCGACAGACCTGGAAAACCTGGAAAACCGGGAAAAGTCAGGAAATTTGAGTTGTCAAAAAAAGTCAGGGAAATGTCAGGGAATTTCTTCTTCATTGACCAGGGTGGCGACAGACCTAGAAAACCTGGAAAACCGGGAAAAGTCAGGGAATTTGAGGTGTCAATAAAAGTCAGGGAAATGTCAGGGATTTCATCCTCTTTTTTTTTCATGAAAGATATCGTTATGGAAATCTACACGGGAACAGGAAATCTCGTTCGTAAGTTTCGGCCTCAGCTTTTAGGCCCCTTTTATGCGCAACACAACCACCGCGCCAGAAACCATTGATGGCAGGAGGGGAGAGAGAGAGAGAAATTTCTCTCGCCGGGGTTCTCGGCGTGAATTTTAAATTCGAACACTCTTTGGAGGAAAATTGTTATAACTCGGGCACTATGGGAGCAATCTACTTCGGATAAGTTCTGTTTTCCAGCTAAAATATCAGAGCATGCAACCGTGTACAATTTAGAAATCCGAACCGAGGAAGGGGGGTTTGGAAAGCGCGACCCCCAAATTTCAATGAAAAAAACATAAAAATCTGGAGTTTGCCCCTTCTTCTCCCGCTATTTGTTACAATGGCGCAAACTTTAGTATTCTTTTCAAAGAATTGACATTTCTTAAGAGAATGAAACATGTTTCATGCTATTGGGTGCCATACAAGTTGCATAATAAGCCAAAATGTGATTATTTTTTTTTAATGAAAAATAGGTAATTTGCATTTTTGGAGGAAATTTGTTATAACTCGGGCACTATGGGAGCAATCTACTTCGGATAAGTTTTGTTTTTCAGCTAAAGCATCATAGCATGCAACCGTCTACAATTGAGAACACCGGACCGAAGAGGGCGGCTGGAGGGGGGGGCCACGTCCCCCTGAATTTGAATGAAAAAAAACAATAAAAATCTGGTTTGCCTCCTCTTCCCCCGCTATTTGTTAAGAAGGCGCGAAAATTAATATTCTTGGGTGCCATACAAGTTGAATAATAAGCCAAAATGTGATTATTTTGTTTTACGAAAAATAGGTAATTTGCATTTTTGGAGGAAATTTGTTATAACTCGCGCACTATGAGAGCAATCTACTTCGGATAAGTTTTGGTTTTCGGCTAAAACATCAGAGCATGCAACCGTGTGCAATTCAAAACGCCGAACTAAGGAAGGGGGGTTTGGGGGCGCGACCACCGAATTTAAAAAAAAATAATCTGGAATTTGCCCCCTCTTCTCCCGCTATTTTGGAAAGAGGGCGCAAACCTTAGTATTCTCTTCAAAGAATGGACATTTCCAAAGAGTTTGAGACATGTTTCATATTCCTGGGTGCCATACAAGTTGAATAATGAGCCAAAATGTGAAACTCTCTTCGGAAATGTGTCATGGATTTGTTGCAGATAGGGGGGAGGTTGGTCATCAATATGAACTTCTCAATATGCTGCTGGAATTTTATTACTCTTCTGGCTAACTTCGCCTTATTTAACGTAGCGGTGCTTACAAAGGTTTTCTTTCATCATCCTGACGTATTACTGGTTTTGCTCAAGTTAACATACGTTTACAATGACATTGCACTATTCTTAGATATCTGAAAAATCCAACCAAATGGGATATATATTGAATACTATCACGAAAAAGTGAAACATAAATCTGAATTGATGAACGTTATAAAAATTGGCAAGTGCATGCTCCCAACCTCAAATTTACTGCAACACTAGTATTGCAATGAAATTAACGCCACTCTCTGTCCTGTCTCTTTAAGCTCGTGAGAGATGGTCACTAACCTCTCACTGAGTAAGGTTAAAGTCCAATATTATGAAATAAAATACTAATAATAAATATGTAAATATTTTAATATCATACTCGTATTTACTCGAATCATTCAATCATAAAAGCAAATCACTTTCTTCAAGAATTGACTTTTCTCTGCCAGCCCTGCTAAATTTTCACTTTCCTTCTACTGATTTATATGAAGGGTGGCCAGAAAGTAATTTTCAATTAGTAGGGACATTGATTTTTGCAAACGCGAAAACCGTGAAAAATGGTAATTGCTGCGAAGTTGTGTTTATGAATGTGCAGTGATGTCTGGACACATTTTTCGCCCGTTCGAAATATCGAAATAATGCGAATTTGGCATAAAATGCGAAATGTTGGCGTTTTTAGCGATTTTTTTTAAAGGAAATGTCCTAAACCAACGAAAAATTCCATGAAATCCAACATTCTTGTCTTTTCTAGGCCATGTTTGTGTACATAGAACATGCAAGTTTTCCAACATTTTACTCAAGAGTAAACTATAGAGTTATACGTACATGGAAAAATTCCGACAGCTACATTAAATCATGTATTTCGCACGATTTTTTCAACTTTTATCAAAACCATTTGCATCACAGAGCAAAGTGGCAGGGTTCTAACAGGAGATTGAGTGCGTATCTACTGTCACACGGGAGCCACATCTTTGTATTTGTCGCACGAGATATGTTTTGAATTACCAAGCTAAGTGCGCACCATCGGCATTTGTAATAATGGAGGTCAGTCGTTAGGGCGTCTGACTACTATGCGAGAGACCAGGGGTCGATCCCCTGCGGTGGAGGATATCGTTAAAGATATCGTTATGGAATTCTGCACCGGAACAGGAAATCTCATTCGTAAGTTTCGGCCTCAACTTTTAGGCCCATTTTATGCTCAACACATGCACGGCGCCAGAAACCAGTGATGGCAGGAGGAGAGAGAGAGAGAGATTTCTCTCGCCTGGGCTTCTCGCCGGTAATTTTAAATTCGAACACTCTTTGGAGGAAAATTCTTATAACTCGGGCACTATGGGAGCAATCTACTTCGGATAATTTTTGTTTTTCAGCTATAACATCAGAGCATGCAACCGTGCACAATTCAGAACGTCGGACCGAGGAAGAGGGACTTGGGGGAGCGCGACCCCCGAATTTCAATAAAAAAGCATAAAAATCTGTAGTTTTCCCCCCTCTTCTCCCGCTATTTTGGGGAGAAGGTGCAAAACTTGTATTCTCTTAAAAGAATGGACGTTTACAAAGGGAATGAAACATGTTTCATGTTTTTGGGTGCAATACAAGTTGAATAATAAGCCAAAATGTGAAACTCTGTTTTTTACGAAAAATAGGTAATTTGCATATTGCTCTGAAAATTGTTATAACTCGGGCACTATGGGAGCAATATACTTCGGATAAGTTTTATTTTTCAGATAGAACATCAGAGCATGCAACCGTGTACAATTCAGAACGCGGAACCGAGGAAGGGGAGTTTGGGGGCGCGGCCCCCGAATTTCAATGGAAAAAAACATAAAAATCTGGAGTTTGCCCCTCTACTCCCGCTATTTGAGAAGAAGGTGCGAACGTTAGTGTTCTCTTCAAAGAATGGATATTTCTCAAGAGAACGTAACATGTTTCATGTGCTTGGGTGCCATACAAGTTGAATAATAAGTCAAAATGTGATATTTTGTTGTTTTTTTTACGAAAAATAGGTAATTTGCATTTTTGGAGGAAAATTGTTATAATTCGGACACTATGCACTATGGGATCAATCTACTTCGGATAAGTTTTGTTTTGCAGCTAAAACATCATAGCATGCAATCGTGTATAATTCAGACCGCCGAACCAAGGAAGGGGTGTTTGGGGGCGCGACCACCGAATTTCAATAAAAGAAAACAACATAAAAATCTGTAGTTTTCCCCCTCTTCTCCCGCTATTTTGGGGAGAAGGTGCAAACCGTAGTATTCTCTTGAAAGAATGGACGTTTCCAAAGAGTTGGGTTTGAGTTGGTGTTTTAAGTCCACTTTATGCACAGTAAGGCTAATCGGGACTGGACCTACAGTTTAAAGTGGGATCCGAACCACTTGTGCCTCCACCGGGTATCGAACCCGGGACCCCTACGTTTCCAAAGAGATGGAGACATGTGTCACGTTCCTGGGTGCCATACAAGTTGAATAATGAGCCAAAATTTGAAACTCTGTTCTGAAATGTGGCATGGATATGCTGCGGAGAGGGGGGGAGGTTGGTCATCAATATGAATTTCCCAGGCTTTGTCCAGACTTGTGTCAGAGTTTCCACCCAAACATATGAGTATGAAGGTCCAAAATGCACATTCATTTCGTAATCAGCACCATGATACCATATGGTATAATCGAGCAAGTACGACATTACTCTGATGATACAATATGGTATCGGGGGAGTAAAGGTTAAGCCTCTAAATATTACGTGGAAAATGTATTGAATTATCATTTTTTTTTTCTAGTCCGTATGGGAGTAGTAAGCGGACTTGTCAACAGATGGAGGGGATAAGAGCAGGTGGCGCCGTCCAATAGCTGTCGGATATCGTAGTAAGGCATTTTGTTGGGCAAACTGAAGGAACACGGAAACAAATAGGTTCCATTGATACATACGATTTTTGTCGAATATCGCCACCCGACAAAGTAGCTCACTACAACATGCGACAGAAATTGCATGGACTGCAACATCCAACAAAAATCGAATGCATAAACAAGAAGAGCTTTAGACGACTGCAAATATGCTGCTGGAATTTTGTTACTTTTCTGCTTACGAAGGTTTTCTTTCATCATCCTGACGTATTACTGGTTTCGCACAAGTTAACATACGTTTACAATGGCATTGCACTATTCTTAGATATCAAGAAGAATCCAACCAAATGGGATATATATTGAATGCTATCACGGAAAAGTGAAACATAATTCTGCATTGGTGAACGTTATAAAAATTGGCAAATGCATGGTTCCAACCTCAAATTTACTGCAACACTAGTATTACAATGAAATGAACGCCAATCTCTGTCCTGTCTGTTTAAACTCATGAGATATGGTCATTAATCCCTCACTGAGTAAGGTTAATGTCCAATATTATGAAATAAAATACTAATAATAAATACGTAAATATTTTAATATCATATTTACTCGAATCATTCAATCATAAAAGCAAATCACTTTCTTCAAGAATTGACTTTTCTCTGCCAGCCCTGCTAATTTTTCACTTTCCATCTACAGATTTATACGAGGGATGGTCAGAAAGTAATTTTCAATTAGTAGGGACATTGATTTTTCGCAAACTCGAAAACAGTGAAAAATGGTAATTCCTTCGAAGTTATGTTTAGGAATGTGCAGTGATGTCTGGGCATATTTTTCACCCGTTCGAAAAATCGAAATAATGCGAATTTGGCATAAAATGTTAATTGTTGGCGTTTTTAGCAATTTGTTTTAAAGAAATGTCCTAAAACAACGAAAAATTCCATGAAATCCAACATTCTTGTCTTTTCTGGGCCATGTTTGTGTACATAGAACATGCAAGTTTTCCAACATTTTACTCAAGAGTAAACTATAGAGTTATACGAATGAGGAATAATTCTGACAGCCACATTAAGTCATTTATTTCCCATGATTTTTTCAACTTCTATCAAAACCATTTGCATCACAGAGCAAAGTGGCAGGGTACTAACAGGAGATCGAGTGCGTATATACCTTCACACAGGAGCCACATCTTCGTATTTGTCGCACGAGATATGTTTTGAATTACCAAGCTAAGTGCACACCATCGGCATTTGTAATAATGGAGGTCAGTCATTAGGGCGTCTGACTACTGTGGGAGAGACCAGGGGTCGATCCCCTGTGGTGGAGAACCGGGATGTTTTCCACCTATTCAAACTTCTCCGGCACCCATCCAGCATCATATGAAGCTGGTACCTTGAGGAAACTTTGAGGGATAAAGGTAGCCAGGAGCGTGGTGCTGATCACATCACCCCTAACTTCAGACGTGATCAAGAAAGTTTGGGGCCCTAACTCCACACTGCTATACACCTTCATGGAAAAGTGCGGGGGAGCACTTTACTTTTACTTCCTCAAAAATCTGTTCCAACATATCAAACTGTCTCAAAAATACATAAGACCATGTGACCTACAATTTAAAATAATAGTTTAAAAGCACAATGAAGTATTACGTTTTGGTATATTTGGCAGATAAATGTTCTAAAACAAAAACGCGAATTTTGGGAAACGTAACACTAACAAGTCAAAAAAAGATAATACCAATTTTTGGTGCCATAATATATCAGTATCTTTCACGTGAGATTGATTGATTTAAAATTTTTGTGTGCGTCGATGCTTATGGTCATTATGCACCCTACAGTATATACGGGTAAAATTCCATTATCTAAAATCCTTGCTTTAAAATTAAAAAAGGGGTATGGAAAATAACCTTCCCAAAATAACTTTCCAGATATCAAACTCTCACGATGAGGGGTAAGCTATGTGACTTACAATTTGAAACCGTAGTTTAAAAACACCATGAAGGTATAATTTCATATATTTACCAGGAAATGCGCTAAAATGAAAATGTTAATTTTGGGGAAAATAACACCGTATAGTAAAAAATATAAAATAAGAAAATACACCAATTTTTTTAAAAAATTAACAAAATATCAAGGTCCCTACCGATTAGGCATAAATAAAACAAGAATATCAGTTGTAATTTATTGCATTAGTAACATTGAGTCCTAACCTAATTTTCGGCATAATCACCACTGTTGTTTTGGCATTTGTCGTAGCATGGCACTAAATTTTGTATGCCCATGTTATGTGTGTCTGACAGCAAAGACTGGAACTATCTCTACCGCAGTGTAGCTGTCAAATCCTTTCCCTGACAGAAACCGCTTCATTTAAGCAGATAAAAGTCTGTACATTCAAGGCCAGGTATGTACAGGGAGTGGTCCAAGATCTCTCACCTGAAGTGATGCAAAGGGCCCATGTGTACTCAGCTGTATGGGGTTGTGCACATTCGATTGGCCTTACGTGAATTGTCTGCACCATCGTCTGACCATACTATCACTCACGACGTCCGGACTGCACACCTCACACGATTGCTGGTGGCTCTGTGCTAAATTCTGAGTGTGCAAAAATCTGATTACTACACGTAAGCTACATCACAGTTGGTGGGAGACTGTATGAGAGCTGCAATCTTTAACCTAGAACTGTCCTAAAATGGCTGCATTGCAACTGTACCAGATTAAATCTACATGCCACTTCTTCCTGCCTGCATGTCTGTGTGGCACTCTCCAACCACTAGTGCTGTGTATAGGCTCCATTGGAGCTTTTTTTAGGATGCCCCTCATATATGAACTTTCAGAAGCTTTTATTATTAGTGTGTTCCTGTTTTAATGTGTGGTTAGCTAAATCAGGTACCTATACAATGCAATTCTATAAATTCCTTGCGTTAAATTTCTAATACCTAAACACCCTTTTCATCAGCATTAATGGTATAACTGCATGTTGTCAGTTTCACAATACTTCATTTGGATATACTGTACTGAAGCAGAAATCCCATTGATAATGTAAGGAAATAGGACAATTTATTTTGTTCAATTCAATTGTTTCACTTATATGAAAGAGTTAAGTTGTTTGCTTTACAGAGAAGAGAGAAGTAGCTTTATGCATTGAAAAGTGAGTCCACACTCATGGTTCTAGCAAGCAGAGGGTTCCAAACTTCAGTGGAAATATCAACATATAATACCGAGAATGTATAAGGAGACTGATAAATTACAAAATGTATTTCTTAATCAATCACTCTTCACTCTTATCTCATTTAGTCGTAGCTTCAAAAATAATCAAGTATTTTATTTTAAACTTACTGCGTATGACAAAATTCCGTAATCCTTCCCTAGCTTGTGAATTGTAAAAATTTTCCAAATTCACTATTTTGCAGTTGAATTCAAACCATAAGGAATAGAGAAATTAAGTCAATTTCATAGAAGATAATATTGGTACTTAACAAAACCATACGTGGATCAGTGTGAGTTTATTATTTGTATTTGCAAAAACATCGATTTAGTTTAGTTTGAAATTGTCAGGGAAAAATGTAAATTTTGTCCTGGAAAACCTAGAAAAGTCAGGGAATTTCATTTCTGCTTGTTTGTAGCCACCCTGAAATACAAATGTTCAAGAATATCTATGATTCTTCTTTTCTGAAATTGAAAATTGTAACATTTATGTGCATTTTGAAACACTGAACAGGTTTACCTTCATCTGGCCATAGTTGCTGTCACATTTGAACACAAGGGGGCAAATTTCTAATGATTTTAGGCAAAATTTCAGTGAAAATATATTACACAATACTGGATGATTCTGAAAAATTGCATCTATTCCTTAATCTCTGGCGAAAAATTGTTCAGAACTCCAGCACAACGTTGTCTCCACTGAAATCAACATGTTTTCAAAGTTTATCATTAGTTATCTCATGGAGCAATTGGTTAGAAGGTTGCCCTGTTATACCTTTTTGTCAAGAATGAAACAACATAGGTTCAAATCCCACCATCTCCCATTTATCTTTTTTCCTTGTTATTGGGTCTGTGCATAAGTTTGTAGCATTTTATAATGCTACAAATTTTTATTACATATGTTAACAGAAATGCAATAATTAATTAACACAAATACCTAGGGGGGTAAGATGAAAAATTGTTATTGTTGTCTAACAATACACAGTCACAACACTCAGTCAGTAATGTATTCGCCTCCATTGTCAATGACAGGGCCATATCAAGGTTTGTGGAAGCACCTGGGCAAAATGTTTTGTGGGGCCCCCCATTTTTTTATTATTTTTTACTAGGAGTTTTATTAGCTCAATATGTTAACCACCAATTTTCTGCAGTTGAAATGGTAGACCTGTTTTTAGAATTAGTAGTCCTTCACAGTCGAACATATTGCAGATATGTTTGCAGGGAGAATAGCGCAGTAAAATAAAGTTACAGGACGAAAATTGTAGAGCTATAGCAACAGTAAAATCCTGTGTCTAAATGTCTACAGTATATTATGAAGAGTGAACACCGTAACTACAATATATAGTAAATACTAAACGACCACTGTGCGTGCACACGATGGACAAAACAGTCACGGTCCCATTGCGGCTGTTTGTCCTTGGTGTGCTTCAAACCTACTCTTCCATTCGAGCCCTTGTACTCATATCTACTGAGCGATAGGTACATGTAAAATTGTAATACTGATCTCTCTCTTTCCTAGAACTTCCCCATAAAACACTTTAAAATAGTCACAACATCTCTTACCAAACTACTAGAGCAAGAGGTATCAACATTTACACAAAATTTCCATGCAACATTTCAACTATACCCTGAAGCTAAGTGAATTTCAAGTAAAATGTTCACACGTCACCACTGACAATCCATGACAATTCAACAGCAAGGGAACTAAAACACAATAACAAAAATATTTAATTGATAGAGTAGAAGTGTTAGGAACTGGAACAGCATTGCCAACTCTCTACGATTATTTGTTATTTCCGTTATTCAACGTCACTGTTCTTCCTATTGAAGTTAATCGCGATGATGAGAATGAAAAGACGATAAAGCGCTGCTTAAAGTTAGGTGTCCCATAGTTCACTGATGCACTGAGAGAGAGCTCTAGTATCTCCACAATTTTTTTCCGTAGAAAAACTCACAGTTCTAATATGATGTTATTAGCAAAAGAAAGTTATGTACTTCGTAGGATTATTGATTATCTTAATCGTATCTGAGAATTGATTGTTTGAATAAGTTTGCCTTATTTCCACATCACAGCCAAATCAATCCATGGTATAACCTATACTGAGCTTCAGATATCTACAAACAGATCAACTGAGAGCTGTGCTACAATTGGATCCAGAAGAGTGTCGACATACAACAATATTGAAGTTATTTTTTTATTTTTAAAATACAACTTCTTATGTAATTTTTTACAAGCATAGCCAGCTGGTTAAATGATTTTTTTGGTGGAGGCCCTTCACAGCTTCCTTTTGGTGGGGGCCCCAGGGCAATTGCCCCAGTTGCCCATAGGTTAATCCGGCCCTGGTCAATGACCATCTGCTAATTTTGGGGAGGAGTTTGATGCCTCGCCTGTAGAACTGTTGTGTTTTCAGTATATGGCATTAGCCACGTAAACATCACAAATTGTTTTGGAGTTGAAGAAATCAGTTAGCCAAGTTTCCAGAGCAGTTTCATTAGGAAGGACTTCCTACTGCTGCACGTGATCCTCGTTTAAACTCGAAAGAGCAGAATTTGCCGGAAATGTTCAACTTGTCCACTTGAAACTCCACCTTGTTTTGTCTGCAAAATAGACAAAATGTGCTCAGAATTAGAATGCACTGTGTTTTTATGAACACAAAACTACAAACTAAGCAATAACAATGGACAACAAACACTTGGCAACACAATGTTGCCAGCCAATATCAAAATACCTCATACTTATGCACTGACCCAATAATTACAAAGTATGAGGTGTTGTGATAATGTAATATAAAAGCTTATATTAAATCAATAAATATTTATGCATTCATCACCATTAGTTTCTGCACAGCTTGCTTGATATTTTAATGGTGCAGTCTCATCCCAAGTTGAATGATATTCAGTGATTGACAAGACCTTTTTTTTTTCATTCAGCTGTTGTAAGTTGTTTTAGCACACATTAAGAATTTATATGTCATAAATATCTGTTTTTAAATAGGATGCTGTAATCAAGTGGTTCCATGTTCGATACCTGATGTAGGCACATTGCATAGTGGTTTGGATTCCAGTTAAAACTGTAGGTCCCCTCCCCCTTCATTTATCTGTGCATGAAGTGTACTTTAAGGGGGAGAGGGACAATTTCCCCTAGGTCTTTCTCGCTGTGACAGTTGCCGATCACTGTAGCCAACTCGCTCTTTTGGAGCCAGATCTGACTCTTTCATGCACTTGTTTGGCTGTGAACTGTGGCACCCGCCCTCTGCCCCACTATGATGCCACCACCGGCTCCGGCCCATAAAGACCAACCTTTGCCATGAGTGTACATTTTGCATGTGACGTGATATTCATATATAGGCTGCGTCACCCACCCCTTCTTTCCTCCCCAGCTATTTTTAAATATAGCGCTGAGGCTAAGGTGAAGATGACAATATTATTATCCGGGAATCCTTTATTTTCGATTTCATATGAACATCATTGGATTATTGAGATGGGTGATGCTGCCAAATCTAGGCAGTGAAAACTAAGAATAAATTGCCATCACTTTAAAGCTAAAGGTAATAGCAACGCCCCCACCCCTCTGACACCTAAAATTACCCTAGGAGGCACTTTATGCAGCCTTCGTTAACCTATCTCCTTGAAAGTCATGGTGAAATGGTGAAATGGCGAAATGTAGCTCTTTTATGCACATCAGGTTTGGCAACACTGCCAGGATGGCAGTATGAGGCAAGGAGAAATGCATTAGGCTTACGGGACGATTATTTTATTCATTTTCTCGGGAATATCAAACATCCATTGATGTAGAAATGTACATGGATGGAAAAGGACTTGTTGAACTATGTCATAGTAGATGGAAAAGTCGAAACTACCATTTGATTAGCCGTAGCTTGAAGTTGAAGTTGCTTTCCCATAAGGAATACATGGGATTCTGTAAATACTTATTAATCATATTTTTCAAACATCCTGTCTAGCTTACTAATCAACTTGAAAAACAGTTTCCACTTGCAACATGGAGAGAAATTCATACTCTCTTGCATACTAAACCCTTTTCTAAATAGCAGTGGCCAATCTGACGATATTGAAATAAATGCACAACTAGTGCATAATTGTCCCTCCTTGCCTTAACAGCAATACAAACAGGAATTTTTTTTGGGCTCTTCACTGTGGACCTAAAATATGCTTCAAATTTTCCATGATACAACCACAAATTCTATGTTGTAGTCAACGTTTGAAACTACCCACCTCAGAATTTACTTCACATGCTTCTGCTTATCCACATTGCATCTTGCTTACCAATTAAAATGTCTTCCGGAAATGCTGAATGTAAATTGGAAGAATATCAAGGGAAATGTCCCAGAAATGTAGATACACATTTTCATTTAATTTCTGAAAAACGTTTCTGCAAGGAAGGAGATTTGAACCCAAGACCTTCCATTCTGCAAGCAAACACGATCCCCCTACACCACACTGTTACATTATTTTGTCCACTCTCTTCAAGGGATGAAGACATACACATTTATGTAGTAGTGTATTGCAGTTGGAAGTGGAGAATCTTAAGTCTAAGATTTTTACTCGAGCCTTTAGGATAGCTGAGGAATGCTTGTAGGATTAAACATTATGGCCATTGAATAAATTGGACAGAAGACAGCAACTTCCATAAATTTTCCTTGCTGAAGAATAGTATCGTCACATATCTCAACTGTATAATTCAGAAAAATCAGGTTCATACTGTATTTCGAAATAACTTGAAGACCAATGCCATTTTCCAACATGAAAATAAGGGCCTCTCTGATGACACAGTGGTAATGTCGTCACCTTGTAATCAAAGGGTCCCAGATTCGATTCCCGATGGAAGCACATGGTGCTTCAGATCCCACTTTAAACTGTAGGTCCAGTCTCGATTATCCTTACTTTGCATAAAGTTGACCTAAAACACCAACTCAATCAATCAATCAAAACCAACTGGAAAATGGGTTTTTCAAAGTTTGTAGTTCGTTAACATGCACTTATAAGATTTGCCATTGTTTTAATTTCACACATAAAAAAAGAGTGAAGTTCTCCTCTGTGCTTTGCACCATGCCATGAAGGAGTATAGAGAGTGTAAGGTTAGGGCTGCACACTTTCTTGATCTTGCACTTATAAGATTTTCCATTGTTTTAATTTTGCACATATTTTATATTTCAGAAGTTGAATATCCCTGTCCTCTCTCTCTTTTTCTACATTCTGTGGAAAAAGGTTGAAGTTCCTTGGCAACCAGGGTCTGGATCAGATTTTTTTTTCTTTCCAGATCTTCTTGTGTTACGCATGCTATTTATTTATTAATTTTATTTTACTTTTCTTTCCAAATTAATGTCATTTCGTGACTGCAAATCACTCCACAAATATAACTGTTTCCATTAATTCACGTACCGCCTTTCAAGACAAACAAATCTACATAATATATTCTAAAAACTAACAAAGCCATATTACTTTCATAAGAAAATTAGTACCGACATTGATTGCACTGCCATCTATGTTTCTCATCCGTCTGGGGAACCAGTTTCTTGGGTCGTTTTCCACACTACGTTATTCAAGGCACTGTAGCGGTGGTGTCTATATGTAGACGATCTTTATTTTGTCGAACTTCTCTTCAAGGCTGCCGCGGTAAAAGGGTTAATTTTGAAGAAAACATGATATACAGTCAAAAATTTTGGAAAACTGCATCCCAATAATGTAACAGAATATTGGCTATATTTTAGATAAGAGGAATCTAAGTTGAGCTCACCTAAGTGTCCTTGAATTGTTTAATTTGTCGGTGTAATCACTTGACTTAAAACTTCCAATTTGCCATGTACTGTTCTTACATAATGAATGAGGTATGTGTGCAAACACGTATCTGAACAAAATAAAAATATACAAGAAATTAGCACTCGGATTGAAATGGTAAATATACCTCTGCACTGTAGCTTGTCTGCCAAGAAAAAGTAAACTTTCCTTACACCCCCAGTTTTGGCACCAAACGTAGCCGCTACTGCCTCTGTAAACAAAGCTGATGCTGTTCTCATGATTGTATGGAATATTGTATCTGAAGAATTTGGTGCAGGTTTAGAAATATATAATTACATCTTTGATCCAGACTTATTCATTTTCCTATTGGTTTATACAGTTCATGCGGGTGTTCCCCTGATTTGTAATCACTAAGTAATCACTAAGTAATCAAGGTGTCCCAATTTTGATACTCATTGGAGGTACAGTCGGAGAAAGAATTACCTGGGCCACGGGACCTAGAATTTCGTAACGTCTTAAAGCCTGTTGTTTATGCAACCCAAATAACAAATTATTCGCTTAAGTTTGTCTGGTGGATCTGAGTTCTCGGGAAGGATTGAACATTGATAGCATGAGTCACGTGACTCATGCCCCAGCAACAACAAACAACAGCTGGGTGCTACGTGGCCTCAAGAAGAACATTTCAGCAACTGGTTTCTTAACCCTCCAGTACTCGCGCGGGTGACCATTGTCACCCAGCCCATTTGTTTTTGTTACCGCCAAGCAGTGTGATGGAAGGGAGAGATGGGGGCTTCAGTACCTTCCCCCTACATTTCCAGCTACCTGACTAGTGTGAGTTTGTATGTTGTAGTGAGGAGTGGCCCGTGTTATTGCTCTTGAAAGTCAGTTGGGTGACACTTGTCCCCCGCGCGATTAACGGCGTTATGAATGCACCAAAGCGTCCACGACTCTGTAATAACTCTCTTATTTTGGACGTATTGCTTGGTGAGAGTTCCGGTGAGGATGATGATGTGGAGAATGGTAGTGACGTTGGTGGAGATGACCATTTAGATGTCCAGGACTGTCTCTTTGACACAGAAGAAGCAGATGAGCCACAAACGGACCAAGTGAAAAATGCCGAAAATGACCTGCCGCCAAATGCGGAAGAAGAATCCAGTGATGAGGAGGACATCCCATTTGCAAATTTATACATTTTAAGAGACCAGTTTAAGACTGTAATGAAGTGGAAGAACTATCCTCTCAGCCCAGAAATGTACGAACCATAGCTGACAACATTATTTTGCGGCTGCCAGGACCAACTAGACAGGGTAGGGAAGCACGCAGTGCACTTGATTGCTTTGTACTTTTTAACGTTATTGGAACTATAGTTACATCAACCAACATTTACCTAGGTATATTCATCATATAAAGGAGCATTTTAGCCGAGAGCGGGACGCCAAACACACGAATGTTTTTGAAATTCGTGCTTTCATAGGCATTTTGCTACTAATTGGCTGTTTTGGCAGTAAAAGGAAAAAACTAAGCAATGTGGGACAACTCTGCAGGGACTGGTGTGGAAGTCTATGTTGTTAGTGAGAATAGATTTCATTTCCTCATGCGATGTCTTCGTTTTGATGATATCGGAGATCATCAGCAGCGAAGAGAAATTGATCGGCTTGCGCCTATCAGAGAAGTCCTAGAACTTGTAGGGCAAAACTTGTGGTCAACGCCTCAATCATTTACAAGTTCAACAAAGCTGCAGCTAAGCCACCTGCAAGACGAGAATTCCTGAAAAGTTTGGCGTTGGAACTCATACTAAAACCTCTGATTGAGAGTCTCATCCAGCTTCCTTTCATCCCTGCACATGTGAAGAGAAGAGGAAAGGCCCTTCTTGCAATCGAAGAAACTCTTCAGCCTGAGCGCAGACAACAAGGTAACAGTAGAGGTCGCTGCTATCTGTGTGGGAGGGTAAGAGACTAGTCAACCAGAAAACATTGTTGAAAATGTGGACGTCATATCTGTAGTGATCATTCATCAATTCTTTGTCATTGAAATTTTCAACCTACAATATGCATAAAAAAATATTACGAGTAACAAACATTGTTGTGACTATACTCTTTCTATATGTAAAATGCAGGGTACGCTTTAGCGATTTATTTTGCCCTGTAATAAAGGCCAAGTTATGATAATATATATGTTTATGGATTCTCAATAAAGCAGTCTTTCAGATGAGCAAGGAGTTTTACAATGTTACCCTGCATTAAAAAAAAGTTACGGTAGCCTAAAGTTTAAGATATTTTTTCCATGCAAAATTTTGTTAAAGAACGATTTGGTATTGTTTTCTTTACAATACCTGTTTCATACAAAAATAATTAAACAAATATTTTAAGTGTCCCTAGAATAGATTGTAAATATAACAAAACAAAAAAATCCACCATACTATAATTAGTCTTTTCGAAATAAATAAAATAAATTATGGGTGACAACTGTCACCCGCGCGAGTATCCGAGTTACGGGATGCCGCGCGAGTACTCGAGGGTTAACAAGATCTACTCGTAAGAAAATATTTTTCGAGTGATACTAGTCATTGTCAAGAAGGTTCACTGAAATGACCGTTCTCATCACAGGCCACACGCTAATTGTTTAAGTCCAGTTTATGCACTGGACCTACAGATTAAAGTGGGATCCGAACCAAATGTTCCTCTATCTGGTATTGAATTCGAAAGCCTTTGATTACATGTCGAAGACGTTACCACTACGCCATCGGAGAGGCAATGGAATGCCTTGAGAAAGAGACGAGTGAAACCATATTTGACGTAAATTTTAAAAATAAGACAATATTTTGTGGTCACAGTTTCGAATCGTGGGAGAGGCATATACATTTTTTGTCCCATCGTCCATTTCACGAGTTTATAATTCTTCCTCACCGACACGATTAACGCCAGTGGGAGAAGAAAAGCGAAGTAAAAGAACTGAAACAGAAATAAAAGGAAAAACCGAAACAAATTTTATCCATAATATTCTGCTGTCACTTCAGTCGTGTTCAAAGAATCCTACCTTTAAAGAGAGCCGTGGTCTCTAACTTGTCTTTTCCCCTTCCTTTGTGCTCTTGATTCCCTCTGTCACGATTGGTCTAAAACTAATTAATGCGACGTTAATTAAACAATCCAAACAACGATACAATGTACAATCAACTGCTCAACATTCCAATTTTTTTCGAATCGGAAAACAATTAAGATGCAGTAAAATGAAGCAAGAAGCAGTAATAAACTGGGAATTTGGTACGGTATAGAATTAAATCGGTGAAGATGTTCCATTTGATTGGATTTTTGTTATTTAGTGTCGCTATTCTTTCACTTTTGGCAAATAGCGACGATGAAGATGAGTAATGAGTGATGATATGATGACATTGATTAACGGACACTCACCAAGAACACCCATGGCCAAGCCGAGATTCGAACCAGGGGCCCATGCTGTCGTAGCGCGCTGTGCTAACCACTCCGCCACGGAGGTTGGTTAGCAGTGGACATTATACCATATTTTGTGTGCGCAATTGGGATCAATCAATGGAATGACTAGGCATAGTATATTATTAATATATTCATATCATAATATCACGTCATATTATTCGCCACGAAGCAACATCAGAGACATTCCATCTTGCATTATTGCCTTTCAACTATTTCTTCAACTTCATGTTAATAACATCAATAAGATAAATTATGAAACAAATGATAATGAATGTGGGATATTGACAGTTATTTCGAATTACCTGACACAAGCAACATTAAGCAGACTCGGTGGTCAACCTTCGATTTCGTCACCAAAGTTCCCGGATTTGAGTACCGTCCTTGTCACAGGTGTTTGAGTATTTCGTCATTAATTTCATGTAATGGTCACTCGTCCGCGACTAGGAAGAAAAGTGATGTTACGTAACAAAACTAATAAAAATAAACATGATCGAAGAGTACTTATTTCATCTCTCACGAAATCTCCTATAAAACCGGGATATATGAAATATATGTATCTTCACATACTTTTTCGATTTCTATATTTAACTAGTCGAGACCGAGAACGGGAGAGCAATTTTCAATTCGAGAAACCGAGAGACGGAGACACTGTAAAGTCTTGTTTCTTTCTTGACATCTCCCTAATTGAGTTGTGGTTCTGTTCGTTATTGGCTTTGTATTGGCAATTATTGTCATTATTCCTCCCCTGTAGGTAAACCATAACGACGATTTATGATGAAATACATTAGAGCAGATAAAAGGGCAAGAACAAGAGAGTCATGCGTGCCCGGGACTTCAACCCAGAACCTTACGTAACGAGATTTGAAATTCTGGAGAACGCATCTGTGTTTCGCTTGGCTTTCTCTTTCCTCAACTTCTGTTATTTTATCATGCACGTATAATTAAAATGGATCTGAGAAAATAAGTTGCGATCCATAATTGTGTTGGTTAGATCCTATAAATGTGAACTCCAACATGGAATAAATTATTCCCTTTTGTACCTATGTGGTTGAACATGAAATTTTCTTACACTGTGACAATTTCTTTTTTAGTTTTTCTGTACAGATAAGCTAATCTGGACTCGACCTTCAGTTTAAAATGACATACGAACTTCTACGTGCATCCACCGTGTATCGAACCCGGGATCCCTTGATTATAAGGTGACGACGTTATCATCACGCCATCGAGGAGGCCCCGTGAGAAAATATTACTCACTCGATCTATACAATAATTTATTTAAACATTTACATTTTCGTTTTCTTCTTTCTTTTTTGTTAACTATTCTTCTACGACTCTTTTTTTGTCTTGGAATTTCTTCTTGTTTCAGGAAAAAAATAATACATGCAGGCTGTATACCCCCCCCCCCATACAAATAGATAGAAAGCTCACTCTCGAGAACTAATTTATAAATAACGTAACCATTAGGAAACAATTCAAACGTTAACTGATATAACTGCAGATGAAACAATACTTACAGACGCTAACGCAATATCTATTCTTGTATAAGCTCAATAAGCTCACAGGCAACAGGTATCTGTTGAGTCATTCACTCTTGCTAACTACAAGCGAAGGTCACTGAACCAAAGGGTGGCAAACAGGCGTCTGCTCTACGAAACTAGGGTTAGCAGACGAGGCCCGTGTTCCTGTTATCAATGACGTACGAAATAAGGAGGAACACAGCTTTCATATCAAACTAGACCTGTGTTTTGGTCCCGTCAGTGCATGTAGAACACTTTCTCGTCGTGGCCTTGAAGGCTTACGTAAAGGCTTCTCTGCAAGAAAGATATCTTACCATTGAGGGGAGGAAAAGTGTGTGTGTGTATCGAGGTCCTTCAACTTTCGTATTCTTCTTCATTTCAGAAAGCGTGCTGTATCGTCGATTTAATCCAATCTAGCCGTTCTAGGTTTTAGGTTCTGTTTCTGTTCGGTAATTTTACATTGTCTTCCTGCTTATGTTATTCGCGACGAAGCTTCTGGTTTCGATAATCTGGACAATAATGGGATTGTGTTGGTTGGTTGATTTGGTGTCTTAAGTCCACTTTATGCACAGTAACTCTAATCGGGAATACACCTACAGTTGAAAGTGGTATCCGAACCAGTATGTGCGTACACATTACTTTGCTGCTAGATACTTGCATGCTAAGATGTAGGAAATGCTACATTTTCAGTGTGTGGAATTAAGATTTATTTCTGATACGAAGAATCGGAGAATGCAGTAGTGAGAAAGGTATCACCTCGCATGTTTGAATTATAGCCCCCCCCCCCCCACACACACAGGATATCGGCCTTTGTTTTTATAACGAAATATAACATGGATGAATTGTGTCAAGAAAAACTGGAGCCTATTCACATACCTACGGTACTTAGAAAGTTCTGTTCTGACAAAATCGGGACGTATAGTAAATGAAAAAGCAAAGTGCTACCTTGTGCTTTGCACCAAGCCATGAAGGCGTGTGGGGGGTGCGGAGTTAGGGTCCCACACTTTCTTGTTACGGCCGAAGGTGGGGATAATGTGATCAGCACCACGCCCTCGGCCGCCTTTATCTCCCCCCCCCCCCAAGTTTCCTACAGGTACCCACTTTATACGACACTGGGTGGGCGCCGGAGCCACTTGAACAGGGGGACAAAATTCCAATTCTCCCCAGTCGGACAGTCGGAGATCGAACTCAGATCTCTCGCATGGTAATCAAACTCCCTAACGACCGAGCTACCGCGGCACATATAGTATAGTAGCCTTTGTAATTAAGGCAACAATTATTTTAGCGTTTCGTTCAACGGTTTTAGGGGAATCATTTTCGGACATAGGCTATAACTCTTGTCGGTTCTGCGACCTGGCTTGAGAAAAGACGATTTTATGACGAACAACATTCCACCTGATGTCACGTGACTTCCCTACATTTCCTGTGTCTGTTGGCTATTGCATGAAAGACGAGTTGCTCCTTGAGACAGACAGAATCACCCGATCACCTAAAGGTGCAATGTGTGTTGCCTACCTTTCCGGCATTATTTACTGCCATTAAAGTCTTATGGGGAAGAACTTTTTTCCACCACTGTACATGGCACATTGGTTCAAAACCAACTTTAAACTGTAGGCCAGTCCTGATTAGTCTATCTGTGCATAAAGTGAACATAAAACAACAACTCAAACAAAGCTCACACATGTATAGTCACTGTCCATGCACTGAGTAACAAGTATACACCAATTTATGGTCGATGTAGAAAAGAGGTTCCTGTTCTTCAATTTTATCAGATTTGTTTTACTGAAAACACACTCACAGTCAACATTTGAATGTAGTACAGATAAAACAGCAAGTGTAAATTTTTACAAGCCATACATTTAGCGTATGGACCATGATCTAGACTGTACATCTGTACATGTCATGAAATTTCCATATATGTATGGTTGTGACCACATGGTTGGCAAAGCTGTGTTTTCACCACTCGATTTCCCTCCTCCACAGTTAGCTGGGACAGGGTATAGTAAAATTTTCACCACTTGCAAAACATTTTATGACGTCGAGTGTAAGGAAATGATTACAGGAATGCCTTGCATTGTAATTATTAATGCAATATGGTGTCCAATTTTACGTTCGAGCACCAGGAAAAATTTATGAAAAGAAAATGTTTAAAGAACTAGATATCTTCTATCTTATCTAGGACATGAGCTTACGAATCTGATGCTCATCTGACATGGACACAAGCCGCTGTGTGGATACCAACTATTCGAAATTTCTCATTTAGATCTTTATCTGGCTGCCTCCAAATTTCAAGGTCTCTTTTCTCTAATTACTTTCATTTGAATGCAATGTACTTCATCGGATAGTGTCTGTATACTTTTTCATATTGCTCACAGAATACAAGTAAAGTTCTGTGCATATTTTAATTTAGAATTTCGACATCTTTAGAAGACATGTTAGTGTTTCCAACCCTAAATAATAATCATGCTCTAGCATCCATCAATTACCTCTCCCCCTATTATAAAGTGATAGTAAAATCAACATTTGAGATGCTGACATGAGCAAATACACAATACACAGCAAGAACGGCCCCACTCTTGTGACTTCTGGATCAGATTTGTTTCTTTTTCTTACGTATCAGAAGGACGAGTGGATAGACTAACCTGTAGATGTAAACCTGGCAATGAGATTTGCAAATATTTGACATACAATGATGAAATCTAATAAATCACTTCCTTTTGAACATGTTGTTTTGCCACCATTTTTTGCATCATTTTATTTATTTTATGTATGGTTACTGGACATGTCCCTCGCTTCATTTTACTGCACATAATGTGGTTTGTAGTTTGTTATTTTTCAGGTTTTTTTAATGATTGCAGATTTGAAATGACACAACAATGACAAAAATGTTACTGAAAAAATCTTTGTTTTGATGTTGTTTACATGTTTCTGTGGTGCCATTAAAATATAGGCCTCTGTATATATATGTATCTTGTTTTGTATGCTTAAAAAAGTTCTAGTCTACCATGATGAAATATTTAGCAAAAATGAAACCACTTAAATAGTTTCTTCTATTATTTTGTTACTGATGCACTTTATCATTATTATCCAAAACCCTTCCTTCACTTAATTTTGGAAATTCAACCCAGAGTTCAAATTTAGTAATGCAGTGCTGATTTTTTAAAATACGTTTTCACTAATTACTGTATATTTGTGTTACAGGAGACTTTGTAACAGAATATGTTGGAGAAGTAATTGATAAGGATGAATGCAAACGGCGTCTGAATGAAAATTGTAGAGAGAAAAACTATTGTCTTCAACTTGATACAAACCATTTTTTGGATGCAGAGTTTCAGGGCAATCTTTCAAGGTAAGCTATTTTAAAAGTTAAAATATTTTCCATGAGAAAACATTGCACATACAGTCAAAAGTTTATTTTGTGAACAGTAAGTAAATTTATCTCTGGTCTCAATCCTACAATTTCCATTTTAATTTTCTATCAACTAACTTGTGGCTGTAATCGATAGATAAATGAATTGTTTCATAGGGAAGTGCATACCGATCAACACTGATCAGAATGCTACATTTTCAAAGTAGCTTTGCCACAGATACAGCTACATCTACTAAAAAGTAACTCACTATACCACTTCCATGTGCTACTAGCTACTTCACTACTTTTGCACAAACAACTTAAAACAGTCATGTGGACATTCATAAGAAGCCCTTATCTGTTGTTCTTACTGCATAATAGGTTCCATTAGTTGTTATCATGAGACTCATAATTCGATATATTTTGATAGCAGTGTCACCATCTGTGACTTATTCTAATAGTTTTCTTGAGAATGAGAAGGTGCCTAGTGACCTATCAATTCAGATTTGATATCTCAGATTGTAGTTTGGATGCTACCCATATTAGTGTTTACAACTTTACATAAATATAATTTTGGAGGGTTATTTATTTTTATATCTCAACATATTTTCATGAGGAATAATATGAAGACTACAGACTAATATGAAGACATAATTGAATAAAAAAATATCAATGGTAACTGTGACTAACAACCAACTGAGAAAGAGCTAAAAACGAATGTATTTATAGGGCCTCCCCTCTAGCATTGTGGTAAGGTCCTCGTCTTGTAATAAATAGGTCCTGGGTTCAACACTCGGTGGGGGTGCGTAATTGCTCAGATCCCATATTACACAGTGGGTCCTGTCCCAGTTAGCCTTTCTGTACCTAAAGTGGACTTAACCCTTAACAGACGTGGCATGGTCTCTGGGATCTGCAGGATAGAACAACACTCTCATTCTTGGAAGCAATAACAAGCACTTTTCTCTCCTTTTCAGTAGCTTCATATATTGGTATATTATGTGACCCTCGCTGATTTTTAGTTTTAGAACAATAGACATGCATCGGTCCATAGACCAACATGATGCCCTTTGCTTGGTATGGAACCTTGTGCAAGAATCCGAGTTGACTATCTATCTTTTATTGGAAATATCCTTGCCACTTGATTGATTTGATGGATTGATTTATTTGCTTCATTTTACTTTGCTTTTTGTGCCACTTTTCGCTAATTTGCGAAGGTGGGGAGGAGTGATAATATGATGAAATTGATGAATGGACACTCACAAACACCCATGCTCAAGCCGGGATTCGAATCAGGGACCCCTGGCTTGCCACACTTGAAGAAGTTGAAAGTGAAAGTGAATTATCAGATATGGAGACTGATGAAAGTGATAATGAATTGAGTTGAATTGAATTGAAAAGTATTTTTATTTACTACAGAGCGAGATTCAGCCTTGGGCTGCTCTACCACTTATTCCACTGACTACAGCTACAATCAATGTGCTTTTTTTTCCCTCATTTCGGCATTGTTCAGAATTTTATTGTGTGTGAATTTTTTATATGATTTTATTTTCTTTGGGTAACTGCATATATGTTCTGTGATAATTGAACAAAAAAACGCTTTTTTATCTTACAGTCATATGAAAATGAATTTATAGAGCTGTTTATGAATATGTGGGAGATTTTTGTAGCATTAGATGAACAGAGTAATAAAAATGGCAATAACAGAAATAGTGGATTAATATTATCATAATTACATAAAGGAGGTCCAAAACATGTGATAATAATGTGTGAAAAAGTTTGCTAATGTTTCAATAATTCATGGAATTAATAAATTCAATTTGGTGGGCCAAGGGACCAAGCTATGTCCTTGGCGTTACAATGTGGCATGATGCCTGTTAAGGGTTATAACAACAATTCGAATAAATGAAGATATTGTTACTTTTTGCTGAGGAACTAAGTAAATATGGGGCTTCCCTGATGACATAGTGGTAACATTGTCGCCTTGAAATCAAGGGGTCTTGGGTTCGATACCCTGGTGGAGTTACATTGCACAGTGGTTCGGATCGCACTTTAAACTGTAGGACCAGTTCTGATTAGCCAATTGTGTATAAGATGGATTAAAACAACAATTGAAACAAAGCCCTTCTAAGTTTGGTACTAAGTACCATCGTTACCTAGATGGTGGTCTTGGTACAATTTAGAAGCACACCGGATGGAGATCAGCTCTGTAACCAAGATAGAGACAACGGAACATATGGCGAGTGATGTGTTTCTTCTAAACAAAACGAACAAACTTTTTCCCCCTTACTCCAAATACAAAAATCAAAAGCAAGATTTCTAATGAGGGATGAGTGTAGAGTTAGTTGGTTTTAAAAATTTAGCGAATGCCGAAATTACAGTCACAAAATTAGTTATTTAACGTTGATACTGACATATTAATGTGTGTATGCATGTACTATTCTATTTTTACCATCTTTTTCTTCAGTTGTTTATTTTTGCTAGGAAAGTTGGGCTTAAAGGGGGTTATGACTATCACCAATCTCCCCCCTTCCTTCCTGGGTGCGCCAGTGATTATTATTATGTTTTGGAAGGTGTCGTGTCGCTTGCGCCGAGTCATTTGCGCCGGGGCTTCTTGTCGGTTTATTTCCGCCTTGACAAATGTAGGGACCTTCCCTGGCTGGTTTTCCCACAAGCCAGAGTGTCGTCGCCGCCGCGAGCACGTGTTTATGGGTACATGGTGCATAGTGCATAAACGTATGTTCATGACGTTGCACAGCTGTGTATACACTGAAATCCTATCCACAGCTGTGTTTACCTATCCACAGAGTCAAATATGACTTTTTACTTATTTCAAAAGATTACTTGTATCAATTTTATTCCACAACACAAAATACATAAATCAGCATCAGCCTATTAACTATTAATCATTTATCGTTAATCGTCAAAAAACCATTGTAAATACAGTGTTATATTTTACAAACATTATATAAGTAATAGCTACGTATATATAAACACAATATTTCGATACACTTGCACAAGAAGAGTATAACGTTATTTGGATTCTTGTAGGTATGCAAATCCTCGAAGGCATCCTCGAAGATCGCCTGAGCTTTTGTACTTCGAAAGAACACACTCAACACATTTGTCCATTTCGATGTATTGATATTTTCATATTCTCAGCCATCTTGTCGTCTCTCACAAGTCTCAGTTTTACATAAATACTAATTTCCCAATGTAGATCCCTCATACATACTTTCATCTTACAATCACCTTCCTTTTCAATCGAAGATAAACACAGCTGCAGCTGTGCAACGTCATAAACACAGGTGCGCGCGGCGGTGGTGACACTCAGGATTTTGGGAGAAGCCCACCAGGGAAGGTCTTGACATGTGTCGTGTCCGAGGTTAACCGATGGGAACCCTCGGCGCAGGTGACTCGGCGCAAGCGACACGGACTCGCTTTGGAATTCACCAACAGGAAATGCAAGTTCAAATTGTATTTCATCACCGTAATCCCCATGAGAAACTTGTATACTAGGATTAGTGAAGTGTCCAATAATTTCTTAATGTGAGTATGTGTGACAGTTACGAATTGAAGGTTCCTTTTTGTTAATTAGTCGTGTGTTCGATTCCTCTTTTTCAAGAGAATTTTGTTCAAGAAGGGTTTAGTTCCCAGCACCTCCTTTAAGCTGTCGGATTTGAGCAGAACTTTTGGTGGTATGTTAGCAGGTACATTTGCAATATAATTTTTGTTTCCTTCTAAAGTGTGGATATAGAAATTTATTCTGATAATTTCAATAATATATTAGGCTGACTGAAAAAAGCAAACATGTAAAAATTCTAATTCAAATAAATTATACATTTGTTTATGTCTAAACGTATGAGATACATATCCTTACCGTGCTCATTTATTAGAAGATTCTCAATGTCTTAACACCAAGAAATATTAACAATTTTCTTGCTATTAATACAAAGATGAAGTCTCTCCACTTAATATTTGTCAACATAAAAAGATTAACATCGTAATGTATGGAAAGTTTTGGTCTGATTTTTTTTTCCACAAGGAAAGCGTGTGGTTTGGTTTATTTTACTTCGCTTTTCGGCCACTTTTGGCTAATCGTGAAGATGAGGATGAGTGATCTTATGATGAAATTGATGAAGGAACGCTCGCAAAGAAAGCTCATGCTTAGACCGGAATTCGTACCCGGGATCCTTGGCATGGTAGCAGTGCTAACCACTTCGCCACGAAAGTCGGCACAAAAGGAAAGCAACTGATGCTTATGCTTAAAATGTATCTACGAGGCGCATGTAAAAAAAAAAGGGCTGATATTTTTTTTAAAAAAAAACAAGAAAATGATAGAAGAAATTTATTGTGATTGATAAAGAAGTACATACCTTGGCTATTTTTCGACAAAGTTACCATTAACCTCCAGACATTTCTGATAGCGTGGCACAAGCTTCAGTATACCCTTTGCGTAAAAATCTGCCGCCTGAGAGTGCAGCCAGTCCAGAACTGATGTCTTGAGCACGTCACTGTCGTTGAAACGCTTCGATGCAAGCCACTTTTTCAGGTGAAGAAAATGAAATAAATCGCTGGGGGCAAGGTCGGGACTGTAAGGGGGATGATTGAATAATTCCCATCGAAATCTTTGAATTGTCTCAACAGTACGAGCAGCTGTGTGTGGGCGGGCGTCGTCATGGGTAGGAAAAATTCCATAGCATAGCACTTTTCTCCGCCGATTTTGGATGGCACGTCGCAGATTATTCAGTGTTTCGCAATACACCTCTGCTGTAGTTGTTCTTGCTGGTTCCAAGAATTGCACAAAAATTACACCTTTTTGGTCCAAAAACACGGTTGCCATGATTTTGTGAACTGATGGTGTTTGTTTGAATTTCTTTGCTTGAGGAGAACCAGAGTGCCGCCATTGCATTGACTCCTGCTTCGACTCCCCAGTGGCGTACGATATCCACGTTTCATCCTCCGTCACTATGTGCGAAAAGAGATCATCCCCATCCTTCCCCCCCCCCCCCCCGCGGGCCAAAAAATCACTTGCAGCTGTCCTTATTTGCTCCTTGTGAGCGTCTGTCAGCATTTTTGGTACACACCTCGCACACAGTTTGTGATACCCCAAGTTGTCAGTCACAATTCGATGCACTGTTTTCGCAGACACTTCTGAAAACTCTTTGGCGAGTTCAGATATTGTGAACCGGTGACTGGAACGCACCTTCTCGTTAACGCGTTCCACCACATCGTCCGTCTGAACACTAGGCCTTCCGCTATGTTCATCGTCATGGACATTTGAACTCTCTTCCCGAAACTCTCTACACCATTGCCAGAACTTCCCTTCACTCATCACTGTTGGCACACAATTCCCGATGGATGTCAGCTGCATACTGTCCTTTGGCGTTCAGAAATCGTATGGCAGATCTCACTTCACATTTGGCGGGATTTTGTATTACGGCATCCATTTCACCTTACCGCTACTTGCACGTACGCAACCCCACTCTGACGATTCTATCTCTGTTGGAAGCACAGAATACTAGGGCATGCTCCCGCGCATGCTCAACTTCACCAGTGTTGCCAACCCAACTTAAAAAATTATCGGCCCATTTCTTTGACATGTGCCTCGTATTTTGATAACAAATGAATGTGGGAAAGATACTTCATTTCTGATGAAAAATGTATTTAAGGTATGAGCGAATGTATTTTTCTATTAAGACAATGTGCATGCCTTTTGCAATGCTCGTCATAAATATGCGGTATAAAGTGCAAAACTGAAGAATAAGAGTTCTCCTAGCTGGAAAACTGAGAAATATACTACAGATCAAAACTGCTGGATTTTGACGAAAAAACTAACGTTAGAGTTTATAAATCAAAGCATAAGGTTGTTGCCGTAGCGATTACAAAGAAAGTGATCTTTGATATTCCGAGCTTGCATATAGGATTGAGAGATTTTTGACAAAAAGAAGAAAATAAACGTTTACTAAACATTTGCACTCCAATGCTATATATTCTTTTGGGACTGAAGACGGCGGGGAATTTTTCCTCCTCCTCACCTCGTGAATGAATTTTGAATATATTCTGGTTTTACATCACATCCATTACACTTTGTTAATATGAGTTTGTTCAAAAATCATTTGATCTCTTATTTCGATAAGGGAATTTTCCTTACAGAAAGGGAAATAAACAAAATATAAACAATATTTTGGATGTAAAGTGTTAGGAGAAGACACACACCCTTCATCAAACATTTATTTTTAGTTTCATTAATGATATTGTTATAACCAAGGAACAGATTTATTAATATACTAATTTTGTTAAGTAACATTGAAAAGTTAATTTTATTTAAAATATTGCAACAAACTGCTCCACACCGGGGACAGTTGCAACGGACTGTTTGCGAATCTTCTGAGCTCCTACCCTGATCATCTTCATGCTGTGAGAGAAGCAAACTAACTTTTAATTTTGTTTTTGTGGCCGCAGTTGTCGTGGGGAGCATTTGGTGTTTCCGTGATTTTTTGATTGTTGTTGCTTTTTACTGTGGACCCCTGGCAAGGGGTTATTTCCCACCCTGTATTTGTCTTGTGTAGTATCGGTGGTGTGTATGTATGTGTCTTGTGTTGTAGTTGTGCTGTCTAGTATGTTTGTGTAGTAGTTGTGCTGTCTAATAGGTTTGTTTTGCGTAGTAGTTGTGCTGTCTAATTTCTTTGTGTTTGATTTGTGTAGTAGTTGTGGTGTGTTTGTGTTTATATTGTGTTATAGTTGTGATGTATTTGTGTGTGTCTTGTGTAGTAGTTGTGCTGTCTAATGTGTTTGTGTTTGTCTTGTGTAGTAGTTCCTCCATTCATATTGGGGGTTAGGCGTAGAGCTGACAACTCTGCACTGTAAAAAGCCATGTCAAGAATCAGCAATATAAGGCCATGGATGTTCCCAAGGTAAAATATTCCGGAGGTAAAATAGTCCCCCGTTCGGATCTCCGGGTGGGGACTACTTTGGGAGGTCCCTGGACTAAGGATAAGATCTACGTTAGGAATAAGAAAAATATTAAATTAGGCACCTGGAATGTTCTGAGCCTTTACCGGCCTGGGGCATTTCAGTGTACAGTTAATGAGATAGTCAAGTATAAATTAGATGTAGTAGCTGTCCAGGAAGTTAGGTGGCCAGGAGAAGGGAATTGTAAAACTAAAAATTATACTTTTTTCTATGGTGGTACTGAAAATCATAATTTTGGAACAGGCTTTTTAAAAATAATAGAATTATCTCAGCTCTTAACACAGTAGAATTTATTAATGATAGGATATCATATGCAGTTTTACAGGGTAGGTGGTGTAAAATTATTTTAATAAACATACATGCACCAACGGAAGATAAAGATGATAATACTAAAGATGATTTTTATACAGAGTTAGAACAGGTCTTTGATAAATTTTCTCAGTATGATATGAAAATTCTGTTAGGTGACTGTAATGCACAGATTGGCAAAGAAGAGACATTTAAACCCACGATTGGTAAAGAAAGTCTTCATGAATTAAGTAATGATAATGGGATAAGATTGATTACTTTTGCAACCTCAAAGAATTTAATTGTGAAAAGTACCACTTTTAAACATAAAGATATCCATAAATATACCTGGTCTTCTCCAGATGGTAAAACTCATAATCAGATAGATCATATTCTCATTGATAAGAGAAGGCATACTAGTATAATTGACGTTCGTACACATAGAGGTCCTGACTGTGCTAGTGACCATTATTTAGTAATTGCTAAATTAAGAGAAAGACTCTCAGTGATAAATCATAAGCAACAAAATCTAAAAGTTCTAAAATTTGATACAGGAAAGTTTACTGATGAAAGAATTAAGCAAGATTACCAAATTAAACTGTCAAATAGATTTGATGTTTTGCAGGATTTAAATGATGATGAAAATATAAATGAAACAGACGTAAATAAGAATTGGGAGCACATACGTAATGCAATAGAATCAGCAGCTAAAGAAAGTATAGGATACCATAAACCGAGAAAAAGTAAGCCATGGTTTGATAATGAATGTCATAATCTAATAGAAATAAGAAATCAGGCTAGACTTAGGTGGTTAAATAACTCTGATGATACAAATCTAAACAATTATAATAGAATAAAGCGAGAAGTTAACCGCACGTTTAGAAGTAAAAAAAGAGATTACTTGAAAAGCAAAATTAACGAAATTGAAACAAACAGCAAAAATAAAAATATCAGAGATTTATATAAAGGTGTAAATGAGTTTAGAAAGGGGTGCCAACCTAAAGTAAACTTGATAAAAGATAAAGACGGTGATTTTCTAGCTGACCCAAGCGATATTCTAAATAGATGGAAGAACTACTTTAATGACCTTTTAAATGTCCATGTAGGAGATAAATCAGAAGTGAATGAAGTACACACAGCAGAACCTTTAGTTCCAGAACCTAACTTGACTGAAGTTAAAGATGCTATTAAAAGGCTAAAGAATAACAAAGCACCTGGCATTGATTTAATACCAGCTGAGTTAATTAAATATGGTGGAAATTCATTAATTTGTCAAATTCATAAATTAATTTGTTTAATATGGAATAAAGAAGAAATCCCTCAACAGTGGAAAGAATCCATAATTGTTCCTGTGTTTAAAAAAGGTGATAAAATGAACTGCAATAATTACCGTGGAATTTCTCTACTCTCAACAACATATAAAATATTATCTAACATTCTTTTAACAAGACTAACCCCATATGCTAATGAAATTATAGGTGATTATCAATGTGGATTTAAACGCAACAGATCAACTACAGATCAAATTTTTCACATCAGACAGACACTTGAAAAAAGTGGGAATATAATCAAAATGTCCATCAGCTATTCATTGATTTCAAAAAAGCATATGATTCGGTCAAAAGAGATAAATTATATAATATATTAGTAGAGTTTGGAATACCTAAGAAGCTTGTTAGTATGATAAAAATATGCACCAGTGAAACAGAAAGTAAAATTCGTGTGGGTATTAATATGTCTGACAAATTTACAATTCATGATGGGTTAAAACAAGGAGATGCATTATCTCCATTGCTCTTTAATTTTGCCTTAGAATATGCTGTTAGGAAGGTAAACGAAACTAAAGAAGGACTAAAATTAAATGGTGTGACTCAGTTGTTTGCATATGCAGATGATGTAGACTTACTGGGGGATGATGTGAATACAATTAAGAATAATGCTAAAATATTTTTCAAAACTGCTAAAGAGATAGGTTTGGAAGTTAACAAAGAAAAAACTAAATATATGCTTACAGGCCGAAACCAAGTGTTAGGTAATAATCAAAATCTAATTATTGATAACAACTCGTTTGAACCAGTTTCCAAATTCAAATACTTAGGAGTAATATTAACAAATGAAAATTATATTAAAGAGGAAATAAAAAGTAGGCTTAATTCAGGAAATGCATGTTACTTCTCTCTTCATAAACTTTTGTCTTCTCGTTTAATATCTAAGAATCTAAAAGTTAAAATATACAAAACCGTAATTTTGCCTGTAGTATTATATGGGTGTGAAACTTGGTCCCTTACATTGAAAGAGGAACATAAATTGAGAGTATTTGAAAATAAGATCCTTAGGAAAATCTTTGGACCTAAAAGGGATGAGGAGACAGGTGAAAGAACATACCGGGTGTCCGAGAAGTGTTTGTATGAAAACAAAAATTAACTGTATCCGCTATATGCAACATAGACATGAAAAAATAGTACCAAAATGTTCGGAAACTATTCAAGTTTTTTTTGTTTCAGATTTCTGTACCGTTGCAGTAGTGTAGCAGTGCTAGTGTCCAGCAAACCGGAAATGTACACAAATCAGAAAAAGGCTGAGTGTGTCCTGTGGTTTCACGAGAGCAGGTCACAAAAAACAGTGCAGAGACAGTTTCAAACATCGTGCGTATCTGGGGTAAAGAGCCCCCTCATGAGGTGAGGAAGTCGACCATGGGCAACCCGAAGGTGAACGTTTGGTGCTGCATGACAGAATAATCGAACCATTCTTTTTCTGTGAGGACACCGTAACATCTGGAGTGTATCTCGACATGTTGCAATTGTTTGCTGTTCCTCAATTGCTAGAATACCACCCAGATGTTATCTTTCAACAAGACGGTGCACCGTCACATTGGAGTCTGGAGGTTCGTTCCTACCTTGAACAGACATTTCCTGGAAAATGGATTGGTCGAGATGGACCGACGGCGTGGCCTGAACGATCTCCAGACATAACCCCTTTAGATTTTTTCTATGGAGTTATGTGAAAGACAATGTCTACAGAACTCCTGCATCCGATCTTGCAACTCTGCAACAACGGATAACACAAAGTCATCACATCAATCCCTCCTTTGATGTTGGCTAATGCATGGCGAGAAGTTGAATTTCGACTAGATGTACTCCGTGCTACCAAGGGTGCTCACGTGGAGATTTATTGATTTCTTTCCTATTGCCAATAAAACTTGAATAGTTTCCGAACATTTTGGTACCATTTTTTCATGTCTATGTTGCATATAGCGGATACAGTTAATTTTTGTTTTCATACAAAGACTTCTCGGACACCTGGTAGTTGTGATTTGTCTTGAGGTGGCAGAGAATTGAGGACAGCCTCCAGATTCTTATCAGATGGCTGTATGCCAGTGCCATCAATCTTGTATTCTAGATACTCGATAGATGAGGTTAGGAATTGGCTTTTGTTGGCGCTCGCTTTCGCCTTGTGTTTGGCCAGATGACTCAGGACATGTGAAACACTCTTGCAATGTTTCACTCCTAATGATGACATCATCAAAGTAGAAGGAAACTCCGGGAATACCATCTAGGATCTTTGCTAGGACCATTTGAAACAGATCTCCACTTGTGTTTGTGCCAAAAGGTAGCCTGTGAGCTTTAAATAATCCCCAAATTGTATTAACTGCAGTGATGCATTTGGCAGCTTCAGAAAGCTCTAACTGTCTGTAAGCCATTTGAACATTTGAAGGTTAATTACCTTAAAGTATTTACACCTGGCAAAATTAGAGAAAATATAATTGATTCTAGCAATGGGAAACTTGATGTTTCCTGTCATATTTTTTTTCATCATAAGTGAAAAAATGCAAGTTTTGAGATATGGAAAGTTTATGTTTAAAAAAAAATCTGAATTTCAAATTAATATAAATTTCTAAACTAATGTGATTTACTATCATACAAACATGATATTTCATCCTAATTATTATTTTTCTGTGTTGCTACATGCGACTTGTTTGAGGGTTGTTCAAGGCATTGCTGTAGTTACCATATTTTACATGCAATGATACACAAATTAAGTGATCATATACCGCTATATTCAAGCTGACTTATGATGTCAGTTCAATAATATTTTGACATTAGACTTTTTATAGCAACCATAACAATTTGTAATATAAAAATGAATGTAATTATAGCCATTTTATTCAATAAACAATAACGTGAGCTACATGTTTTAACAAGGTTTTGTTTTTCTGTCAATTCTTTTTGTTTTGTCTGTGACTGAAATGAACACCATTGGAAAAGTACAGGGAGGTTATTTCAGTCGTTTACCGCCAGAGTGACGGCCGTTCTGCAGACTCTTCATGCAACAGGTCCCAGCAAATTGCATTACAGGAAGTCCGTAACAGAAACCACTTGTTTTCTAATGTTTCCACTTTTTACAATTACAGTTACAATTACAATTGAAATAAGCACATAACTTGTCGCAAAGATGCTGGAAAAGGTGCCTCCCTGTATATTTATTTATTATATAAGTATTTCCAAATATAAGTTCTGAATGGTTGTGATTGAAAATAACTTCCTTATCTCTATATGGATATCAATTTTTGTGATTTTTGTAGTATGAAGGGTTCTTCAGCTTCACATTTTATCTACCTACACACACAGAGCGATTGAGGCTCTATTTATTACCTCAACATACCAAGCAGAATGCAATTCACAAGCCTCTCTTGATAACATAGTTGTGTTACGTAGGCTATCCAAATTGCGTACAATGGCAATATTAGATTTCTGTGATTCAATAAACAATTTAAATATAATGTTGATTTCTCTATCTTAACGACAATAATTATGGCGCTTGTAGTTTTCTGTTATATTTTGATTTCACTTCACATATTTGTAAAGAATGATTTCAAATGTCCATAAGGCTTATGTTTTTAATAAATTTCACAGAAATTTAGCTCTTATGGATTAAAATAGTTATAATTTTGAACCAAGAAAAACACATATTTGCAATTAAGTATCAACAATAAAAGAATTTGCTTTCATTAAATTCACAAATATAATAAATATGAAAGGTAAGAAAGAAATATTTGATAAAAAATTAAAACAGTTTCAAATGATTGATATGATTCATAGAATCATATCACTTGTTCCTCAAGTGCAATACTTTTTTGACGTTGCATCTAAAGTATGGTAACTTAAAAGCAGCCTTAAACACACATGCCCAATTGAAAATCAAACAAATTTCTATGTGACTACAGTTATTTATATCTAGTAGAAGGAAAGTACATGGGGCATTCCATTGTCACAGGTGGGACATGCAGACTTCATTTTTGATAACAAAGTAACTATTCTATTGTAATAATTTTTCTCACAGTTTCTGTGCAATGAAATATGAAACTTAACACTGTTGATTAAATATAACTACCGTTATAACAATTTTCAGGGTTGCGACAGACCTGGAAAACCTGGAAACCCAGGGAATTTCAGAGTCAAAAGAAGTCAGGGAAATTTGTCTTGATTAACAAATGTTTCTTTGTTGAATTGTAGGTGCGATACAATGCAATGAACGTGCCAGGCTGTTGATTTGAAAGAGGTCATTAAGAAGTGTTGCATGCACTTTAACGAGAAAATTTTCTTGCCAGCCCTTGACGTCAACCTTTAGGTCCCTGTTATACATCCAACACAACAATGGTGCCAGAAGCAAGTGGTGCAAGGTGGGGAGGTGGTGAAGGAGAAATTTCCAGAGGGGCAGACATTTTTGATGAACGTCTAAATATTGCATGTAAAATGTATTGATTTATATTTTCTTTCTTGTCTGTATGGGAGCTAAAATAGGGCAGAGCTGTTGATCAAAAAGGGGGAGGAGCATCTTTTAACAGATGTCTGACACTGTAGTAGGACATTGTGTCAGGAGGCATTCTGAGGAAACGTGGAAACAAATGAAGGCATTTATGTAACCTAATATTTCATAGTATGTCGTGGTACGACATTTTGTCAGACAAACATTTAAGGTCCTGTTCAGCCCAGTTCGGTACATACTGGAAACGCATCACATCAGTTCGTAGGTGAGCGCAGGGGTAGTGCAACGGAGGGTTGAAGGGGTGCAATTAAACAACGATGTCAGATCTCTCAGATTTTCTCCACGCTGGCCCTCTTATGCCCTTGCTGAGCGAAAGCTGTGATTCTCTGTCGTCTGCTGGATGGTAGAGGTCTCAACAGCATTGCAATGCCTTTTCTGTTCTGTGGATTTTAACGGATTGATATTCCGTGTGTGATAAGCATGCTCTGAAATCTTTCGGCTTGTGTTTGTTATCGCGGTGTTGTTTTGTGTTTTTGTTAGTTTCTTTATTTATTCATGCTGCATGGTTCTTTTTTTGTTATGTTGTTTTTATTTTCGTTAATTATTATCGCTGTGCATGAAGTGAGCAAGGGGAACAATGGCCTGTATATCTCCGGAGTGCTAGAAGAACAAGCATAAATAAAGCATGGCAAATTAAATGTGGAAACATATGAAAAGTATATTCAAGAGAATTTACATCCAAATTTACCACCTGCTTCGGTCATTGTTCAGACAACACCCCTTATCATTCAGTCAGAACAGAGAAAATCCCAACAAAATCAAGCACTAAGGTGGAAATTGAGCATTGGTTGCCTTTAAAATATGTAAAATTTTAATTTACCCCCACACCCCCTATACGCCTTCATGGCGTGGCACTATGCACAGGAGAGCACTTTACTTTTTTTTTTACTTTTCATTCATTAGATGAAGAAACGTGCAAAAAATGAACGTTTGTTCCGTTTTCTCGATTTGATTGAACAAGTTTGATTAAAAGTTCACCTTATTCTCAAATAAGCTAATCGTGACTAGACTATAATGGAATCCATTGACAATATGACTCCACGGGGAATCAAACCCTCTACTTAATTACAAGACAACATGGTTAATAACTACACTGTCCTATCTTTTTAATTCTTGTACAGAGTTATTTTTTCGAATAGCAGTTGTGCTCTGAAATTTGATTCTGATTCTTTGGTTAACTCACATGAAGCCACGTTTTTTTCATTATAAAAGCATGGCTAATAAGCTATGTATCTTTTAATTAATCTATGAATTTGTGCATTTACCAAAAGCATATATTACTTTCTAAACATCGAAATATCGTAGTATAGATGTATTCAGTAGTATGGATGTGACGGAATCAAAGGAGAAACATTGTTAATTTGTGGAGAGAATATTCAAATACTTCTGAGAATTGAAAGTAAAAAATGAGTGCAAAGCTGTAAGACATACGGCGGCCTTTGTCAGTAACCGACTGTTTGTTTGTTTCAAGTTTTGTCATTTTCAGACCCAAAGCTGGATACGGGTCTGGTTCCAATATGCATTCATGTTTGTTTAAATTTTCAAGATATGATTGCTATCTCTGAATTCAGCCCATTAAATACATGAAACGAAACGATTTACACATTGAAATCCAATAGAAAAAAATGCCTAATTACACAGTGCAACAAATTTGAACTTTGTGTCTTGCTGCGAGATGAAAGAAAGTGTTTTTTACTAAATCAAATATGCTGATTATGAAAATGAAATCAGAAATGTTCCATCACATACCAATTTTTATGGAAAAGATATGCCACATGTAACACTTAGCCTATATTTCATATAGTTATCAATATATTGTAATTCATGAAAAACAAAGTAGCAACTTTCGCGACACTTGGAAACGACTCCATTATAGTACAGGAGGAACCTGTAGCTGGATAAAATAAAAATCATGGAACAAAATTAATTATTTGTATTACAAAACATAAAAAAGGTACGAGAAAGCTGCAAAAAGCTTGAAATGATCTTACAAGTTAGAAACGTGTCCTGGAAAATTTCTGTTTGTGGGTGGATGGTGAATCTTCTTGCACGAGTGTCCAGTAGTAATCTGCCAAAAGGTTTCGTGACCATCTTCCCTTATATTGTCTTACCATGGCAGCGATATCTTGGTGAAATCGTTGACCATGTTCATCACTCACATCTCCGAAATTAGGCGGGAAAAAATCCAAAATGAGAATGCAGGAAATGTATTTTCAAAGACATGTTACACCCCATAGCCTTGTAACAGTCCAGCATGTGTTCCGTCAGTTCCCTGTAATTGTCAGACCTGTCGTTACCCAAGAAATTGTTGCATACATCTTTGAAGGCAAGACAAGCTGCCTTCTCAGTATCTGTCAGCAACTATTCAAAGGTTATGTCATTCAAGTCACGAATCTGAGACCCAATGAAAATGCCTTCTTTAATTTTTGCAGTACTAATCGCAGGAAATTTGGATAGTAGAAAGCCCCTGCCACCTTTGTCCATTGCTTTCACAAAATTCTTGATGAAGCACAATTTCAGATGGAGCTGTGGTAACAGCACACTGTCTTTGTCAACAAGGGGTTAATGCAACACATTTTGTTCACCTGGATTGAAGCTTTCTCTCGAAGGCCACTGTTACACTACATAATGATCTTTCCTTGCCCTACTCTCCCAGTGACTTAAGAAACAGCAATATTTTGTGTAACCAGTCTGCATTCCCAGCAAAAGCCCCAGATCTTTCTGATCACCACAGATTTTCCATTTGTGGCTCGAATAGCCAATATACTTCAGAAGTAGTCTCATGTTCTCGTAGGTTTCTCTTTTACTGAACGGAATGGGCCACTGGTATCGAAGGTTTCTCATTTCCGTTATGCAAGAGAGTTTTTGAGGAATATATGAATAGGCGCCATGCTTCCGCATTGTGAATCATTCCAAATTCTGTCATTACAATATACCAGACCCTATGCCATTGAGGAAAAAGTGGAAAGACCAAGCTGTTGTTTACGGAATGATATACTAGTGTTTGGTTTGTAGCAGGGTTCTTTTCTTGAAGACGAGACCCAAGTAATTCTGCTTGCCTTTTTGAAAGATTAAGTCTCTTACAAGATCGTCCAATTCTGCCTGTGGTTGGGGCTGTGATGTAGATGGCGTGTAATGAAGATCTTCGTGATTTATTGGTTGGTTACTACCATCATCTGATTCATCTTCCAGTGTCCATTCCGCAGGTGGCTTTGGAACTGGGATAGAATCAGAATACGGAACTGGGCGCATTGCAGATCCCAAATTTGGATGTGAAACTGTGTGTTTTGATTTACTTGAGATGCCAGTTACTTTCGTTAAACAAAAGTAGCAATCTGCTATGTGGTCTCTAGGTTCCCTCCACAACTGTGGTACGATAAATGGCATAGATGGGTGGGTTCCATGCAACCAGTCTCTTAAATAGCGGGAGCAACATGAGCAACAACAGTTCTGTGGTGCCTAACACTTAACCTCATATACCTTTGATTCAAAATACAACTTGAACACCTTTTTGACGAGCGGGGAAATGGGATGTCTTTGGAACTTCGTCGTAAACTCACCACACACATAACAGAAAAGGTTTGGTGAAATAAGACACATCCTAGACATCGCTGAACACAAGAAACACGTGAACACGCACAAACAGTATCCTTCACGTTAGGGGGTTTGCACGACACTGCAGGAACAGACACTGCATGATCCCACTAGCAACTGACTGATGCAAATAACTGCAACTCCACTATACCTCAACCTATCCCTTCACTCTCCACCCCCTCCCCTATGCACTGTCAAGCCCTAGTAAAAGGCTGTGGTGATAAGAGCCACGACAAAAATAAGATGCAGTCGTGCGCTGATAAAATTGTGTTTCCTGAGAAAAGTTTAGGTGATAGCGTAAAACGGTTTTCACTATCGTCATCAGGGGACTGAACTCCATAGGAATCACATGTTTTTGTTCTGCGGCAATTTTCATTTTCACACAGTGTTATTGCATGTGCTTTTACGAGCACCTCGCATCCCTTCAAACACTGAAACAAAAAGAAGTATATGTTGGCGTCAGGTGGAGGGACAGCGAGAACAAAGTGCGTAGCAAAAGCGATTGCTGTTTTTAATTTGTTACACTTTAAACGTGGCAATATCTTTGCACCAAGAAGTAAGTAGAACTTATTTCCGGTATGTACCGAACTGGCGTGAACAAGTCTGAAGGCTCCATTGATGCATGCAATTTTTTTTGGATATCTCCATTCAACTAACGTTGATTTGCGTCAAAATGTTTCACTACAACATCTGTCCAAAAATTCAATTGTGGCATTCTCATGCATCCATTTTTTTTTTTGTTTTTTTTTTTGTCTGATATGGTATGATATTTTGTCAGACACACTTTTCAGAAATGCAGCAACAGAACTTCTGTTGTCTGTTTCTATTGAAATCAAATGGTGTAACACCCACTACTGGGAAACACACCGAACCTAAGTGGGAATTTTCTTGCCAGAAGTTTGCAGGTTATCTTAAAAGTTATTGCTCACTGAGATGCAGGAAATGGGTAGGTTGAATTCTGTTGCCGCTTTTTTCCTTGTTTCAGTGGGCATCAAACTTTAGACTGTTGTGCCACTGCAAAGATCCTGCTGGAATTGAATTACTCTTTTAGCTTACTTTACCTTATTTAATCTAGCATTGCACACAAAGATTTCCCCCCAGTGTAATAGTGGATTTACAATGATGCAAACATGTTATTCGAAATCAAGAATCCAAGTCGGGATATATTTAGTGAATAATATCATAACATAGTGAAACAGAAATCTGCAGGGATGAATGTTATGAAAATTTGACAACCTCAGTTTTCTGCTACACTCACATTGCAAGTCACCCTCCTCTCCCCATCATCATGAAATGTGATTATTAATTTACAACTGAGGGAAGTTAGTGCCCAATGTTATGGAATAAAGCAATAATAAATAGGTAAATATTTTAATCTACTAATAATTACTTTAATATTTCAATACTAAAAACAAATCATTTTCCTCAGTAATCGATGTTCCTCTGCTAGCTGTAGAGAATTTTCACTTTTCACCTATTGTTATTGAATTTAATCAACTAGAGCTTTATATGAGGAGCATCCAGAAAGGAAGTTCCAATTAGCTATAAATTAAAACAAGAACATTGGTAGTAATTGACATTTATTGTATTAGTTTCAGAGACCCATAACTTACTTTTCAACATATTCATCACCATTGTTCAGGAATTTGTTTTAGCATGGCACTAAATTTTGTATGCCCATGTCATGTGTCTGCTTTCAAAAAGTTGAACTATCTTTACAGCAGTGTCACTGTCAAAGCAAATGTCCTGCCAAAGATCTCTTCAGCTGAAGAGATCTATCTCTTCTCAAGTTATAATTTTATTGCGTTAATGAATGATTTCTTTTATTTGGCTCAGTCGGTAACGCGTCTGACTACCATGCTCAAGGTCCCGGGTTCGATCCCCGGCCGGTTCAAATCCGGGAACTTTTCTAACGGTGGAAGCGGCCCCGGCGCCCACCCAGCGTCGAATAACATGGGTACCTGGGGGAAACCCTGGGGGGTAAAGGCGGTCAGGGGCGTGATGCTGATCACATCACCCCCACTCACGACCGGATCAAGAAAGTGTGGGGCGTTACATCCACACCCCCTATACGCCTTCATGGCGTGGTGCTATGCACAGGGGAACACTTTACTTTACAAAGATATGAACAAATAAAATAGAGTCCTTTTGAAAGTCTGTACAGATGAGGTCTGCACTCCAACTTGATGTGATGCAAAAGAGCCTACGTTTGCTCAGCTGTATAGGGTTGTGTACATTGGATTGGCCTCCCGTGAATTGTCTGCACCATCGTCTGATCATGCTGTCACTTATGACATCCAGTCCTTACACCTCTCACAATTGCCACTTTATCTCCGACATCATCTGATTCTCAGCATGCAAAAATCTGTTGGTCAGAGATTTGTGAGAACTGCCATCTTTATCCTAGCACTGTTCTGAATTGACTCCCTTCACAGCACTGCGACTGCACCAGATTACAGCCACATGCCACCTCTTCCTATCTGCTGCACATGCGTGTCATGCTCCATCCACTAGCGCTGCATTCAAACACCATCAGAACTTACTTTCTGGACTTGCCTCATATGTAAACTTATGGACACTGTTATCAACAGCATGTTCCTGTTTCTATATTTGATTAGCTAAATCAAATGCTTGTACAATGCAATAGCTTCCCCATTAATTTTTACAGTACTTGGATATACTGTGAATATTTGGAATGAAAGAGAAGTCACAGTGACAATGTAAGGAAATATGACACTTCATTTTGTTAAGTTCCATTGCTTCACCTTCATAATGTTTAGTCCTGAGAAGCAAGTGTAAGGGATTTTAGGGTTTTGGGTGCCAAGCAGATGCCATATATTGCCATGTGTGCATCAAACAAGCATCGAATATAGCATACCAATATCTCACTCATATGTGCAAGGGTTAAGCTGCTTTATATGAAAAAGAGAAGTAGGATATGAACTTGCAGTCATGGTTCTTGCAAGTGGAGGTTTAGAATAACAGTGAAATATAAAAAAATAATAACGAGGTAGGCTAACAAGAATGACAAATTACAAAATTTCTTCCTTAAAACAACTAATTCACTGTAATCTCATTTAGTTGTAACTTTGAAAATAATCAAATAGTTTATTTAAACCAGCTTGCAAATAAAAAAAATACCTGTGAAAATCCATCCCTAGCTTGTGAATTGTAATAATTTACGTAGACCATGTGCCCAACCCTGTGGCCGAGTGGTCAGTCTCGCGCCTAGCGCGGAACAGGTAGGTCGTGCTGTACGAGCTCTGTGCTTTGAGGAAAAGTGAAAGTTCAGCGCGATATCGGTACGTACGTGTGGGAGTGGGTGTGCTGTTGAACTGTGCTAGTGAAGAATTGGACAAAAGTAAAATATAGAATGGATCGCGAAAATACGATACAAATTAGTTTTGAAACGGGAACTTTGAAACCTAGTCCTTTGGAAGTACATGAATTTATTCATGATAAATTCAAATTGAGTGTGGATGAAATTGCAGCCATACAAATTCCCACGACGATTAAATGTGTATTTTTGAAATTAGTGCGTCCGGGAAAAATGAGAAAAATATTAGAAGAAAATACTGGTGAAGTGAATTTTTATTATAGTAGTGGAGCTGTGACACAAGTGAAACTGAGTGATGCGAATCGAATTTTGAAGCCGGTTCGAGTGTTTAATCTTCCTTTGGAAGTGCCAGAACGACAAATTCGTGAAAAACTGAGTGAATATGGGACAATCGATGAATTGAAAGCAGAAACTTGGAGTGACAAATTTAGGTACAAAGTGTATAATGGGGTGCGTCAGGTTTTGATGGCAATTAAGAAGCCAATTCCCTCCTTTGTGAAAATAGGCCAATATACGGCACATGTAGTATATAATGGTCAAATCCCGACTTGTGAATGGTGTGGTAGTAGTGATCACATGCGGTTTAATTGTACCTTACGGAAACCAACAGTGTTCAAAGTCATGGGTCGTGCAGTTCGGTCCTATAGCGAAGCAATTGCACCGTCTACATCTACACACGAAGATATAAATGTGAGTCAAGAATCAGCACAACTGACTGTGATAGAAGGGCTTCAACAGGGAAAACATATACAGGAAGAGAAAAATATTCACAAGAATGATCAACAAACTTTGACCAAGGAAGGAACTGAAGAAAATATGCAAGATCAACCAAAAGAACCTGTGTTAAATGTTCAACTTACGCGACAAAGTGAAGAAATGTCCCTGGATACTATGGAGCAGAAGAAGGGTGGACCACTAAGACGACAAGAAGACATAACTAAAGTGCAAGAGGAATCGAGTGATGAAGTGCTACAGAGCAACAAGGAGAGGAAGCAGAATCAGACCAAGCAAAAGGACTTCAGACAAGAAGCTAAACAGGAAAAAGATTCGGAAACTGATAGTGAAAGTGGAAGTGTCCAAAGTAGTACGGGTCGTTCGGTTTCCGGCTCACAAAAACGACCAAAGAGTATAAGGAAAGTGTCAGGCAGCAATCGGACGAAAAGACGATCATTGCGACATGTAAAAACAAATGTCCAAGACATGGTTATAGATCCAAGTCCGATAGGCCATGAAAGTTTGTGAATACTGGATACAGGTAATCACTTTAAGATTAGAAAATAGTATTATTTGGAATGAATATTTTTATATGGACTGTCAGAAAGTTAATGATATTGTATTGCGTGGTGGTAGATATTTATGGATTAAGCTATACAAAGGGAAGGGGTATTTCCTCCCCCCCCCTACTAAAATAATATTGTTAGTGTGTTTGTTAATTTTTGGTGTATAACATTAGGGGCATATAAAATTCATTCATTCATTCATTGTTTTCTGCCTAATTGGCAGGTTTTTCACTGCAATCTCCAGCTTTCCCTGTTCTCTGCCTTACGCTTCGTAATAGCATACGACCCAGTTAATTTAATATCATCCATAAGCTGATATCTCTTTCTTCCACGGACTTTTCTTCCTTCAACCATTCCCTCCAAGGCATCTCTTAGCAGGCATTTTCTTCTTAGACAGTGTCCTAACCAGTTTCTTTTCCTCTTCTGTGTAAGAATTATTACTCTTAGATGGGGCAAAGGTGGAAGTATAAGTATTGGGAATACCCAATCCCAAAAATTTTGTTCATAGTATTTATGATGACGACCCTTCGTTTTGCTACAATAAATATAAACAAAATGAAATCACTTACAAAACAGGCGGCGTTAGAGGACTTTATTATACAAGCATCATTAGATATTGTATTTCTCCAAGAATGTGGACAAATGAATTTCAATTTTTCCCCAACGATAAGAGTTCATAATAATGCAAATTTCCAATCGACAGGAACAGCTTTGTTAACACGTAATACGGTTCCCCTCACAAATGTGGTATGTCATCCTAATAATAGAATCATATCAGCAAAAGTTGCAAATGTATGGATATATAACATATATGCTCCATCCGGGTCACAGTGTAGAAAACAAAGGGATGAGTTTTTTGCGCAGGAATTTGCTGTTGAAATGCAGGGTAGGAGAGAACACATAATATGTGGGGGAGATTACAATTGTGTATTGTATCCGCAGGATCAAAGACCTGGATTTAACACGTCGAATTCATTGCAAAAATTAGTAACTGGCTTTAACTTCACAGATGTCTGGAGGGACAAATGTTTTGGGCAGAGGGGTTTCACGTATATACGTGACAATTGTGCATCCCGTTTGGATAGATTTTATGTCACACCCACATTACGTCAGAACGTAAAGTCCATCAGTATAACACCTACATGTTTTTCAGATCACAGTGCTGTCATTATGATGATAAATGTGGACATTCCAATAGTCCCGAGAGGGTACGGTTGTTGGAAATTAAATGCTTCAATTCTTAATGAGAAAAATTTCCAACAAGCATTTAATGACCAATGGTCGAGATGGATAACACACCGTCTGAGGAGGATAGATATAATCCGCTGGTGGGAGGAGATTCTCAAACCGGGTATAAAAAGATTTTGTATCAGTTACTGTAAGGAACGGTCGAGAGACTGGACAAATAAATATAATTTTTACTACAGGGTATTGCGTGAACAAATTCAGCAAGCAACAGATGGAAAAAAAGTGCAAACTGAAGTCAAACGTATACAAGCTGTATTGTTAAAAATGACTGCAGAAAGGCGTCAAGGGGTCAAAATTCGTAGTAGACTTCCTCATTTTGACAACGATGAGGTCGCCTCTATCAGCCATGTAATTCATGAAAGAAAAAATGCTAAAAGACAATGTATTAGTGAAATATTTGATAATGGGGGAACAAAGATCAATTCAGCCCCTGAAATACGTAATTGCATTTATAATTATTTTGAGCAACAATATTCCCAACCAGCGTCACATAATGGAGCTTTAATGGATGAATTGGCATCCGAATCAGAGGTTTTTACAGATGAAGAAAGTGAAAACTTAAACAAAGAATATACAAGTGAGGAAGTGTTTCGAGCGGTTAAGGTAGGGCAATCATTTTCAGCTCCTGGTTGTGATGGGATACCCAATAAATTTTATCAAACCTTTTGGAAATTGATGGGTCAAACAATAACGGATTGGATAAATGCAGTGTTTAGCAAGTATCAAATGGGTAAATCTTCCAATACGGGTATTATAATTCTAATCCCAAAATGTCCAAAACCAAGCGAACCTGGTCATTATAGACCCATCACCCTCCTTTGTACGGATTATAAAATATTGGCGCGATGTATGCTTGGCAGACTTATGCCTTATGTCGACAAATTAGTAGGAGAGGATCAATATGTTTTTGGTTTAAATAAGAAAATCACAAATGTTTTACAAACGATGCGTGAAATAATTACATGTTATAGACTACAGAACAAAAACTCTGAAAATGCTATATTAGCATTAGACTTTGAACGTGCTTTTGACACGATAAATCATGAATATCTATTTAACGTTTTGCAGGGCTACGGTATACGTGGACATTTTCTTTCAGTATTTAAAAGTCTTTATAGTCATGCAACAGCAAAAATTCAAATAAATGGTTTTCTGACAAAAGAACTCTATATTTATAAAGGTGTAAGGCAAGGCGATCCTTTGTCGATGTTAGCGTTTTGTATTGCACTGAGACCCATTCTGTGTGAAATAGGCCGAAAAGTTCAAGGAATTAACATACACTCTACTACCATTAAGGTGTTAGCGTATGCTGACGATGTTACTGTATTAATAAATGAACAGTCTGATATTGATGAAACATGTCAAGTATTACAGAAATTTGGAAAATGGTCGGGATTAAAAATAAACCAAGAAAAATCGTCCATTTTGAATTTAAATTTGGTTCATTCTCACTCGCAGCGAGGTAATTTTAAGGTTGTACAAATGATACGTATACTAGGTATAATATATACGCACTCTATCCAAAGTATGATCCAATTAAATTATGATAGAGTATTAACTGGGGTTAAAGCGATATTACAAACAAATAAATTTCGCAGCCTTAGTTTACAGTCAAGGGTGACCTTTGTACATGTCTATGCACTGTCAAAGGTATGGTACATGGCAAAAATCCTTCCACTACGGAAGTTAGATATAAATAAACTTAAGAGTGCAGTAAATTGGTTTATTTGGAATGGTCAGATATTGAGAGTGAAACATGTATTACTTTGTTTGCCTTTTGCCGAGGGAGGAATGAATCTTGTGAATATAGAACTCAAATGCCAGGCCTTACGTATTCAAGCTGACACGCAGACATTGATTCAGCATCCACTCAGCCTCACAAGTAAAGTTTTGAGAAGCGCTTTGGACTATATTTCACTAGAGGCTCCTATTGATATTACTAGACTGGTAGACACTTTATGGTATTTTAAGTCAACAATAGTGGATATTAGTTATGCCCTATTACAATCTCCGATATTAACAATACCAGTGACATCGGAAATATATCGCAGACTATGTAAATTAGAACAACCAACATGTAAAATTATTGAGCAAAATCCCAGAATGAAGTGGAGAGAAATATGGAATAATATTCAGGCTCACCATCTTACATCACGAATCCGATCAGCATGGTATATAATTGTCCACCAAAAATTAATCACTGGAGAGAGACTCTATGATCTTAAATTAATAAATACGCCAATGTGTGCCAAATGTAATGTATCTGATAGTTTAATCCATAGACTGAGTGAATGCCAAATAATAGAAACATCATGGCTTTATATAAGGAAACTTGTGAGTACTATTTGTCGAACATCAGTGTATAACATCTCTGTAGATATTCTTTTATATCCAGCTTTTGAATATTACCCAAAAACAAAACGTAAAAGTGTACAATGGCTCCTAGGACACTATGCCTATTTCCTATCGACATATCGGCAACCAGATTTTAATATACAATTTGTAAATTACCTCCATCAAGAATACCACAGGATACCTGACTGTAAAAGAAATAGATTGTATGCTAATTTTCTTACTGTAATGTTTACTTGCCCAATGAGTTGAAATGTAAATTGCAAATGTAATGTAATAAATTGCAAAATGTAATTAAAAAAAAAAAAAAAAAAGTGGTTAGCACATCGTGCTGCGACGCCAAGGGTCCCGGGTTCGAATCCCGGTCGGGCTTGGTTGTTTGTGAATGTCCATTCATCAATTTCATCACTCATCCCAATCTTCGCAAATTAGCCAAGAAGCACAAAACGCGAAGTAAAATAAACTAAATAAAAAAAACTAAACTAAACAAACTAAAACGTAGACCATGTGACCTACAATTTAAAATAATAGTTTAAAAGCAGAATGGAGTATTACGTTTTGGTATATTTGGCAGATAAATTTCCTAAAACAAGATCGCGAATTTTGGGAAACGTAACACTAACAAGTCAAAAAAGATAATGCCAATTTTTGATGCCATAATATATAGGTATCTGTCACGTGAGATTGATTTACTTAAATTTTTTGGGTGCTTCGCCACTTATGGTCATTATGCACCCTTGAGTATATAGGGGTAAAATTCCATTATCTAAAATCCTTACCTTAAAATTAAAAAAGGGGTATGGAAAATAACTTTCCCAAAATTACCTTCAAGATATCAAACTCTCACGAAGAGGTGTAAGCCATGTGACTTACAATTTGAAACAGTAGTTTGAAAACACCATGAAGGTATAATTTCAGATATTTGCCAGAAAATGTGCTAAAATGAAAATGTGAATTCTGGAAAAAATAACACCGTATAGTAAAAAATAAAAAATAAGAAAATACACCAATTTAAAAAAAATAACAAAATATCAAGGTCCCTACCGATTAGGCATAAATAAAACAAGAATAGCCAGTTGTAATTTATTGCATTAGTAACAGTGAGTCCTATCCTAATTTTCGGCATAATCACCACAGTTGTCATAGCATGGCACTAAATTTTGTCTGAACATGGTATATGTGTCTGACAGCAAAGACTGGAACTATCTCTACCGCAGTGTAGCTGTCAAATCAATCCTTGCCGTGCCAGAAACCTCTTCAGTTAAACAAAGAGATTAAAGTCTGTACTTTCAAGGCCAGGGCTAACAGGGATTGGACCAAGATATCTCACCTGAAGTGATGCAAAGGGCCCGTGTGTACTCAGCTGTATGGGGTTGTGCACATTTGATTGGCCTTCCATGAATTGTCTGCACCATCGTCTGACTATACTATCACTCACGACGTCTGGTCTGCACACCTCACACGATTGCTGGTGGCTCTGTGCCAAATTCTGAGCGTGTAATGTAGGCTACATCGCAGTTGGTGGGAGACTGTATGAGATCTGCAATCTTTAACCTAGAACTGTTCTAAAACTTCTGCATTGCAACTGTACCAGATTACAGCTACATGCCACTTCTTCCTGCCTGCATGTGTGTGTGTCGCTCTTCGACCACTAGTGCTGCGTATAGGCGCCATTGGAGCATTTTTCAGGATGCCCCTCGTATAGGAACTTTCAGAAGCTTTTATTATTAGAGTGTTCCTGTTTTAATGTGTGGTTAGCTAAATCAGGTACCTATACAATGCAATTCTATAAATTCCTTGTGTTAAATTTCTAATACCGACATACCCTTTTCGTCAGCAATAATGGTATAACTGCATGTTGTCAGTTTCACAGTACTTCACTTGGATATACTGTACTGAAGCAGAAATCCCATTGATAATGTAAGGAAATATGACACTTTATTTTGTTGAATTCAATTGTTTCACTTATATGCAAGAGTTAAGTTGTTTGCTTTACAGAGAAGCTTTATGCATTGAAAAATGAGTCCGCACTCATGGTTCTTGCAAGCAGAGGGTTCCAAACCTCAGTGGAAATATCAACATATAATACCGAGAATGTAGGCTATAAGGAGACTGATAAATTACAAATTGTATTTCTTAATCAATCACTCTTCACTCTTATCTCATTTAGTCGTAACTTTAAAAATAATCAAGTATTTTATTTTAAACTTACTGCATATGACAAAATTCCGTAATCCTTCCCTAGCTTGTGAATTGTAATAATTTTCCAAATTCACTATTTTGCAGTTTGAATTCAAATCATAGAGAATAGAGAAATTAAGTCAATTTCATAGAAGATAATGTTGGTACTTAACAAATCCATACCTGGATCTGTAGGAGTTTATTATTTCCATTTGCAAAAACATCGATTTAGTTTTAGTTTAGTTTGTAAATGTCAGGGAAAAATGTAAATTTTGTCCTGGAAAACCTGGAAAAGTCAGGGAATTTCATTTCTGCTTTTTTTGTAGCCACCCTGATTAAGGTTTTCCTTTATTTATAGGCAGGTGGTTATGTACAAGGCATTCCTGTGATCTATGTGGCAATAGAGTAGTTCAGATGTGTCATCAGTGTCCAAAATCCTACTGCAAGCAGCATAAGAAGCCTTACAAAACTCTCTCATCTTGCAGAGATCATGAATAAGGCAGTGGCGTCTCCTGACCCTGAACTTTAGGCGTTGGCAAAGTAGGAATGTTAACCCCTCCCCCTCTCATTTCTGTGAACCAATATTACAAATTTTCTCCGTACCTTTTTGGTGTAATTTTATAAATATTTAGAAAAACATTAAATTACATAAATTACTTTAAAACAAGTAAATACTTCATTTAAAGTATTAATATATTTGAAGGGTAAGGAGAAGATTAATATGTTCAATACTTCGCCATACAATTAATTTTTAAAGCACGAGTTTGCAACCAGGGGGATTGGTGGAACTCCTACTTATCACCCCTAAAAAAACACCGTGAACATAAGAATGACCCGTTAATTGAAAAATCGCTATAATGCACATGCACATTCCCAGTTTTCCCCCTTACCCTTCATTTATCCTTCCAAAAAGTAAATTTTGAAAAATCAACTGCTCGTTACTTAGAGTTACTTGAATTCCAGCTCTATTCTTCTTTCTTTAGAGAGAAATGCGCTGATCACCGCCTCATAAAATTTGGATTTATTCTCTTCTCCAAGCATAGAAAGTAAGACTTAAATTCGTCATCCGGTTCTGAGTTTGAGTAGAGCGACAGAATGTGTGGATCCTCTTCAATGATGAGAACCATCTCTCGGACAGATGACGTCGTGGAAGGAATTGTTGCGATCAACACTGCTAATTTATATATTTTCGTAAACCCTCCCACTAGATCGTGTCCAGTAAGTAGATAATTTACAATCTCAATTGGTGTTTTCTCTGACCCTTCAGTGGAAGCATACCAAACAAAGTTCATTCTATAGTTTGGTTAAATTAAACAGACTGCCATAAATTTCCTTCAATTTATGTACGAGATGATGAGGAAAGTTTTCTCTTTTATTTGTGGGATTTAGTAAATCAAAATATTGCAATTTTTCAAATGATGCGAATCTAATTGTTATCTGGTTGCCGATATTATCAATGATTTTTTAGTCTAGAATAATAAACATGTCCAACAGTAAAATTTATTCACCACATCACACCCGCAAAGCCAGTCTGAAATTGCATAGAGTTCTTTTCGAAAATGTCTCTCAAAACCTTTTCCAGCACCACTTTTTCCTTTAACACATGTTGACATCGTGAGATTCGGACATGGTCCACCATTGTCAATCACTTGTTACTTCTCTGAATACGAAAGCGAAGAAAATGAATTACTCCCTCTGTTCCATAATTATTGTCCGGTACACTTTTGTTTGTTGTCCCATAATAATTGTCCGATAAGCAAACTGTGACATTGGTGTATACAGAAGAAGAAAATTAAACACGGGAATGAACCATACAACGTTATTACTCAAGGATCAGTACAAATTTGCCGATCAAGTATCCAAAAGAACATAAATAAAAAGTCACCATTTTGGCATACCGGACTATAATTATGGGACAGAGGGAATATTTAAATACTTTTGCACAACACTTTCACTCTTCTCCATCTTAAAATAATCACATCACTTCACACCACACGTTTAAAAAATAATGCACAACAATCACGAGCAAAACAACGCGGAACGCGGGGCGAATGAAAGCCAAATCGTTGGAAACAAATACAACGCCTTGAGAAGGTAACCATGCTGGTGGGTGGCAGGGTGCGCATGCGCGGTCATCCTATGTTTTGGCAGTGGTAAGACGTTGTATTTCCTCTCCAACGCCCTGGCAGTGTGGGACCGATCTGCCTGCCTGACAACCACTGCGCGTTCGAAAACTACCAGGCGCTTGAGACTGACAATTGAAGAAAAACGCTCAAAATCGTAATTTATTAAAGTACAGATACTTTCCTCTTTATGTCTTTTCCTTTGGCCGTTGACACACGACTTACACACCCAGAGAAATCGCCACTGGAATAAGGTAAGCACTTTGTATATTTTAAAATAAAATTAACCATTAGCAGACCAAGCCTCCCATCTCTGCTACCTCTCTTGCGAACCAATCTTCCAGGTGTGTACTTTTCAAACTTGCCATGATGTACACTTCTCCAAGACTTACCTGACCACCCTGAAATATTTCTTAGTCCAAAAATCGTTTACGTGGCAACACAGCTCTTGCGCATCAACAGGGAGTAGCTGACTTTATTGGAGTTCCCTTTACTAGACGAGAAACACCGTGGTGAAGGATTTTCATTCTTGCTTATAACATGAAGTCAGAAAGTATATTCAGTCTACATAGTAACATGTTCTCTTCCAGGGTGGTTTCACCAATTTTGCCTCGTGCATCAAAGTGGTTATTGGACTTTATTTTGCAAATTCGAAAATTTTGCTCTTTTTTCCCATGTAAGAAGTAGAACAACCAAAATGCTTTTATGTACACTTGACTCCCCACACCTTGTCGGTCATACCTTATGTGCATCATTGTTGTACTCATAACTGATGGCATGCTAGGAACAACAAAGTCAAGCCACATGTTTTGGTCGTAATGACCAACATGGCATGATTGGTGTGTGCCAGATTCGGCCATTTTGACCAATCTAGCAGAGAATGTGTTAATAGAGAGAAAAAAATGGGGAAATTAAGTATGAGAAATGACATTAGAGAATACTTTCAATTTGTGATGTTAAAATTAATAACTAACTAACTAACTCCCTAGCCTTCGTAAACCCGAAGGTTCATGGCTGCAGCAACACAGGCCTTCCATCTTTCCCTATCTTGAGCAAGTTCTATATACTCTTTTCCATCCCTACCGATTTCCCTTAGGTCCCTCTCAACGTTGTCCCTCCATCTTCGTCTTGGCCTTCCTACAGGTCTCTTACCATCAGGTTTCCCAACAAGAATCCTGTAAACTCCTCTTTCCTCTCCCATTCGTGCCACATGGCCTGCCCACCTAAGTCTTCCTGATTTAATTATTCTAATAATATCTGGACATGAATACAAATTATGTAGTTCTAAATTATGTAACCTTCTCCACTCACCTGTCTCCTCATCCCTTTTAGGTCCAAAGATTTTCCTAAGGATCTTATTTTCAAATACTCCCCATTTATGTTCCTCTTTCAATGTAAGGGACCAAGTTTCACATCCATATAATACTTCAGGCAAAATTACTGTTTTGTATATTTTAACTTTTAGTTTCATAGATATTAAACGAGTAGACAAAAGTTTATGAAGAGAGAAGTAACATGCATTTCCTGAATTAAGCCTATTTTTTATTTCCTCTTTAATATAATTTCCATTTGTTAATATTACTCCTAAGTATTTGAATTTGGAAACTGGTTCAAACGAGTTGTTATCAATAATTAGATTTTGATTATTACCTAACACTTGGTTTCGGCCTGTAAGCATATATTTAGTTTTTTCTTTGTTAACTTCCAAACCTATCTCTTTAGCAGTTTTGAAAAATATTTTAGCATTATTCTTTATTGTATTCACATCATCCCCCAGTAAGTCTACATCGTCTCCATATGCTAACAACTGAGTCACACCATTTAATTTTAGTCCTTCTTTAGTTTCTTTTACCTTCCTAACAGTATATTCTAAGGCAAAATTAAAGAGCAATGGAGATAATGCATCTCCTTGTTTTAACCCATCATGAATTGTAAATTTGTCAGACATATTAATACCCACACGAATTTTACTTTCTGTTTCACTGGTGCATATTTTTATCATACTAACAAGCTTCTTAGGTATTCCAAACTCTACTAATATATTATATAATTTATGGCCGCGGTGGCTCAGTCGGTAACGCGTCTGACTACCATGCTCAAGGTCCCAGGTTCGATCCCCGGCCGGTTCAAATCCGGGAACTTTTCTAATGATGGAAGCGGCCCCGGCGCCCACCCAGCGTCGAATAACATGGGTACCTGGGGGAAACCCTGGGGGGTAATGGCGGTCAGGGGCGTGATGCTGATCACATAACCCCCACTCACGACCGGGATCAAGAAAGTGTGGGGCGATACCCCCACACCCCCTATACGCCTTCATGGCGTGGTGCTATGCATAGGGGAGCACTTTACCTTTACCTTTTATCTCTTTTGACCGAATCATATGCTTTTTTGAAATCAATGAATAAATGATGGACATTTTGATTATATTCCAACTTTTTTTCAAGTGTCTGTCTGATGTGAAAAATTTGATCTGTAGTTGATCTGTTACGTTCAAATCCACATTGATAATCACCTATAATTTCATTAGCATATGGGGTTAGTCTTGTTAAAAGAATGTTTGATAATATTTTATATGTTGTTGAGAGTAGAGAAATTCCACGGTTATTATTGCAGTTCATTTTATCACCTTTTTTAAACACAGGAACAAGTATGGATTCTTTCCACTGTTGAGGGATTTCTTCTTTATTCCATATTAAACTAATTAATTTATGAATTTGACATATTAATGAATTTCCACCATATTTAATTAACTCAGCTGGTATTAAATCAATGCCAGGTGCTTTGTTATTCTTTAGCCTTTTAATAGCATCTTTAACTTCAGTCAAGTTAGGTTCTGGAACTAAAGGTTCTGCTGTGTGGATTTCATTTACTTCTGATTTATCTCCTACATGGACATTTAAAAGGTCATTAAAGTAGTTCTTCCATCTATTTAGAATATCGCTTGGGTCAGCTAGAAAATCACCGTCTTTATCTTTTATCAAGTTTACTTTAGGTTGGCACCCCTTTCGAAACTCATTTACACCTTTATATAAATCTCTGATATTTTTATTTTTGCTGTTTGTTTCAATTTCGTTAATTTTGCTTTTCAAGTAATCTCTTTTTTTACTTCTAAACGTGCGGTTTGTGATTTGTATAATCAGAGTTATTTAACCACCTAAGTCTAGCCTGATTTCTTATTTCTATTAGATTATGACATTCATTATCAAACCATGGTTTACTTTTTCTCGGTTTATGGTATCCTATACTTTCTTTAGCTGCTGATTCTATTGCATTACGTATGTGCTCCCAATTCTTATTTACGTCTGTTTCATTTATATTTTCATCATCATTTAAATCCTGCAAAACATCAAATCTATTTGACAGTTTAATTTGGTAATCTTTCTTAATTCTTTCATCAGCAAACTTTCCTGTATCAAATTTTAGAACTTCTAGATTTTGTTGTTTATGATTTATCACTGAGAGTCTCTTAATTTAGCAATTACTAAATAATGGTCACTGGCACAGTCAGCACCTCTATGCGTACGAACGTCCATTATACTAGTATGCCTTCTCTTATCAATGAGAATATGATCTATCTGATTATGAGTTTTACCATCTGGAGAAGACCAGGTATATTTATGGATATCTTTATGTTTAAAAGTGGTACTTTTCACAATTAAATTCTTTGAGGTTGCAAAAGTAATTAATCTTATACCATTATCATTACTTAATTCATGAAGACTTTCTTTACCAATCGTGGGTTTAAATGTCTCTTCTTTGCCAATCTGTGCATTACAGTTACCTAACAGAATTTTCATATCATACTGAGAAAATTTATCAAAGACCTGTTAATGTTAAAATTAATGGAAAGAGAAACTAAGTTTGAACACAGAAGACATAATTGTGGATAGTTTAGGCAAAAAATATTGAACAATGCCTTGCAAAGCACTGCGCAATGCGCAAAAAATAATTTTTTTCCACAGTTTGAAGTGATAATGTGTATGTCACATAGCAAAGGGGTAGCTTGTGCAATCACCAACATGTTTCAAAACATTTGCTACCAGTGATGATGTAGAGCAGTTCGTAAAATGCTTGCATGAGAGTTCTATTTTTCCAAGGAATTAAGGATCATGGGTTCAAATCCAAACACTCCAAGTTTCTTTCTTGTAAGTATGGTGTTAAATGAAGTACATTGAGTACAATGTGTATTAATTAAATAATTAATTTTGCAAAGTTTACAATAATTAATTTGGTTTTGTCTTTGATGATTGTTTCCATCTGGTCAGCTATTTTTTCCCCCCAGAGGTCCAAGATATAAAATTCAAAGTTGAGATTGATTTCAATGCATTAAGTTTCCACTGCATCTAGACATCCTAGATGTGAAAAGCCTGTAATTATTTTGTAAATAATTGCCTCTTAATATGAGAAGCACCTTCAGTGTTTTATCTATGCAATTTTTTCTTGATTTTCTTTTCATTTTAGCAAATTGAATAACTTTCTATAGCACAGTAACACATATTAAACAGCTGCCACTGCAATGTAGTTACTTTATTCATAATTATTTGTAAATTTTATTTATTTGCTCTACTCTTCTGTCACTTTTATAATTAATTGCAGCTATGAGGATCAATGATGATTAGATGCATTTCTTCCACACACAAACTTGCTTCATTCACATCCAATGTTAGCCATCTTCCAAAGCGGAGTAGTTAGAACTACACACTAAGATGCCAGGGGTCTTGGGTTCCAATTCCAGCCTGGGCATGGATGCCCATTCATCAATTTCGTCACTCATCCTCGCCTTCACAATTAGAGAAAAGTGGCAGAAAAGTAAAATAAAATAAATTGAATTAATCAATCAATCAACCACGTGATGTTAGATTTGTATATTGGAAATACATCTAATTCCACTGCTACTTTTATTGTACAGTATTCTCTTCCAAGATTTCTTCTTTCTTATCTGATAAAGAAACAGCTACTACTTGAACTTTTTCACCATTCTGTGACAGTGATTGGAAAATTCCTACTACATAACTACTCAGTCCTGGGTTCTCTTTCCATGAAATGGGCCTGAAATATGAATCTCAAGATATCCTGGCACATCATTTACTTCACTGAAATATTTGTCTGAATCATCTTTCTCATGAATCAACTCCTTGTGGGGCCCACAACACAACATCAGAAAAAAATAATTTGAAACCTTGTCTTGAAACCCAGGATACTATAATATGTCTGCATTTCATCTAGCATTATGTGATGAGTCTCCACACATGATATGTTCTTGCACAATGAAATATAGGAAATTCACTACTAAACCAAGAATTTGGCAACACTCTTTTCCATAAAAGCAATGATATTTTTACTTCAGTTGTACACAACAATGGAGTTGATTATTTGTAATACTACATTATGGAGTTTTCAGACAAGAACAACAAGGCAGCAAGCTACAAGTGTTACTTTGAAGTGAACCCTCAGTAATAAATGCAACTTTTCAAATAGAAGCAACACCGCCAGCTACATGTGTCGCTGTTGCTCAGAATGGGCAATCTCGGAATGAGCCACTTTCTCAATACGTGCATTGTGTCACCTTTGTCAGTTGTTTGCCTATGCACAGTGAATGTTTGCTTACAGACTGTCACTTTTCACTTCGGTGTGAACCCTCATTGTTGTGAGTGGCATGTTGCATGTCATAGGTCACATGTCATGCATCACTTGCCACTCGTTGATTGTCACTTTGATCCAAAATCTCCCTTAGAGTGAAATTGCAAAAGTTTGACTGAACAAAGTTGAAATCAAATAGTGATATGAGAGACACAAAGAAACTCCTTCTGACATATTTGTTATACCCATTCCCCCCAGCATCCTCATTTGACAACACTTGAATTTACTCTTATATAAAAAAATAGGCTAATGTCAGGTAGAAAACACTACTAGGTAAGTAATGCTTTGTATTGTTCCTTGTAAACATAGTTTGTTTAAAGTTTTGCATTTAAAATTCAATAAATTTTATGTTGTAAATGGCCATCAAGTCACATTCAGTTCAAATTATTTCATTGTACTATGTAACAGAATTTTGCAGGAAGCAGCTAGTAACAGGGCAGCATACACTTGTGAATGAAGCTGCATGCACCTTCAGACTTGCTATATGACCAATTCTGGTAATAAACTCTTCAAAATTGTTGTTAATCAAATTATAATTTTATACTCTATATGTTTGATTTCGATAATTTTTCCACATTATCATTCCTCATGAAAATACACTGAAACCTCAATTTAACCCATTCCCTGCAGCGGAGCTATATATAGACTCTCCAAAATTGGGACTTTTTTTTGTGTAGAATCTATATATAGATGGTATTTGAAAATTAACGGTTCTTGTATTGCACCAAGTCATTTTTAGAGACAACCAACACTGTTTTGTGCTATTATTAGTCTTAGGTGGGCTCTTGGCAATAAAAAAATCCATTGTTGATGCTTTCTCAGTTCCTGCAAAATATTTCTTTGCAAAATGGAATTAGGGGCCATGGAGGTCTAGTTGGTTGGGTGTCTGATTGCCATGTGGAAATCCCGGGTTCAATTCCTGGGGTGGGTGTTCTGAGGTCGGAAATTTATCAGCCTAGTCCCTGCGTAAAGTGTCCTGTGGGCTCACCCAGCCTCAAATCAATGTGTATCTGGTGCAACCCTGGAGGGTAAAGGCAGCTGGAGCATGGTGCTGATCACATCACCTCCAAAATGTCTGAGATCAAGAATATGTAGTGGATCTCTACCCCCATTTGCTGTATGCAAGAGGAACCTTACCTTTGACCTGACCTAATGTGGAATGTTTATTTGCCACAGAGTCTATATAGATTGTTTTCCTTAGCTTCATTTTGTGGCCAAACTTTTTATAGTTAGTTTTTGCAATATTTAAGATGACATGAATTTGCGGTTGCATCTATATATAGATGACTTTTTTTGTCATAATTCCCTTCAACATCACCACAGGGAAGGGGTTAATTAAAAAGATAATATAAAATATTCAATTTTGCAGGGTGGGCAATGGACACATTCAACCACCCTCCTGATGGCCAGGCTTCAATAGACGAAAGCCAGCATGTGAATTTTAGGTTACAACTCAATCCTGCACCCCATAGCAGAAGAGACAGCAAAATTCACACACACACTGATGATCATTCTGGGCAGTGTGTCACGATATAGTGTGAAGATAAATGTTCATGTAATACTGATTATTCTGATATATGAAAGAAGTGTGATAAAATTTTCTTTCATTGGTTGAAATCTGGCAAAGAATAAATTTTAAAATTTTACAGAAAATATTCTCACATATAAAAGAAATGTAATTCTTTATATCATAAACACAAGTTCAAGCTCCATTGTGATATAATTCATGGGTTCTAATGTGAACCTGACATTCCATACAATACAAATCTCCAATGGATATCAGTAGAATTGAAAATACTTAGTGCCATTTTTTTAGATTTTCTGTCATTTTAATTATGATTAATGGCTTTGTTATTCATTATCGAGGGGTGACACTATTGTTAATTAATCAAGCACCACGTGTGGGGGTAGGGGAGAAGATGAGTCATCGATGACTCATGCGCACATGTGAGTTTGGAATTAATGGTTTTCCATTAGCGCACAAAAGATACTATTATGTATACCATTTTTTACCCTAACCTAACCCTATTGTTGTACTTTATATATGCGTTACAGCCGGATATGAGTCATGGGTGCCTCATGCACACGTGGGAGTTTGGAATTAATGGATTTCCATTAATGTACAAAAGACACTATTATGGAGTCTGTTTTTACCCTAACCTAACACCATTGTTGTATTTTATATACGCGTTACAGAAGGATATGAGTCATGGATGATTCATTCTAGTGTGGGAGCTTGGAATTAATGGTTTTCTATTAGTGCACAAAAGATACTATTATGGAGTCCATTTTTGGCCTTTTACATCTCCCATTTGTGCTTTTTATATGTGTTTCAGCCGGATATGAGTCACGGATGATTTATACAGACGTGGAGCTGGGTTTTAAGGGTTTTCCATTAGTGCATAATAGATACTATTATGGTACCTGGTTCCGGCTTATTCTAACCCAAGGAACCCAGTTCCAGCCTATTCTAATGCAGTTTATGCTTTTCCTATACGTGTTATGCCCAGATATGAGTCAAGGCTGATTCATGCAGTCGGGGTACTTGAAGTTAATGCATTTTATTCACTAATGAGGAGACGGTTCCAGCCTATTCTAAGCCAATTGATGGCGTCACTCGAGGTTTGCAGGTGTCGATGACGTCATGACCCACCATTCTGACATCGGTGCTGGATCATATTAGGTATAATTAAGGATCTGGATTTATCTGGATTTAACCCGCTCTGCAGGGATCTGGGGTAGAAGATATTATAACACAATATAGGGCGTTAGCCTATGTTCGCTTTAAAGACGAAGAAATTGAACGATGTAGTCTATATGAAAATGAAGTATATGGGCAGAATGCATGTTATTAATAATAATAATTGATCTTTAAAAAAGGGAAGAATACGTTGACCGCAACACCCCTCTACAAGGTTGCGGACGAAATTCGCACCAGAAAAGAAGAATATTTCCCCCATCGTCACCCTAAACCGCGAGCGATCATTGCCGGCCGAGGGTGAGAAAGGGTCTCTATTGTTAGCTTCCCCATCTGTTTTTTCCGGAGCTGAAGGGGATAATGGCGAGTGTCACCAATATTTTAACACGTTTGTATTGATTTTTTTGAGGTTCCAATTATATATTGCGGAAGTAATTTAGGCATGTTTTTCTTCCTCCTTTTGTAACATTGTAAAGACTATTTGACCTAAAGCGTAAGGAATTTGACTGAACTAGTAACAATCAGGTCCAGTATCTTCAGGTTAAAGTGGATGAGATCCACTATTTGCTCTTATTTCTAGGTTTCGAACCACGGACCCTTTGATTATTGCAATATAAGCTACATGAAGGTTGTTAATGCATATTTTTTACGTAAGATTGGCCAGATTTTGACTTTCTCTCCAAGATTTTCTATATCTCTATGTGGATTGCAAGTTTATTTTTTAATACTGTGGTGGTTTATTTACTTTTCAGATACCTCTTTTAGTAACTCAATACCACTTTTTTTTAAATGAGACAAATGGTTTCTACACACAAAATTTTTATTTTCATGTACTAGTCTACTACAAAGTATGTAATACATAAAGCTTTTTCAATTGTTACATATCAGAGAATACTATTCTACTACAAAGTAGCATTATACTAACGCTTTTTTTATCTCTAATATAATTTCATCACAAGTGTGATATCAAGTCTGACTGTTTTTTCCTCTTTTTCCCCCCCACTATCCACTCAAGATTCTGCTATCCATGTTCACATTTTAGCCAAGTACTCTGAGGCTAGTGAACCTCCAGCTACTACAAGGCTCTGTGCACTGATTAGGTGCTCACTGCACCCATACTGTTGATAAAGTCAAGAAAACGCATTTGTAATTTTTTCTCACTATGTGGTCATTCTTTTTCAAATCTTTCCCAAAGAAAGATAGAAAGTATTCCATAGTTAGATTCCTGCTGGCATAATAGAGGAACATAATACAGTACAATCCGCACACACTCGACAACGGATTCTGACTAACTGTTTTGTTATACACCAACAAAGGCAGTTGCATTTCAAAAACTCTGTCACAGAAGCACTGGGGTTTCCACCAAAACTGTCAAACTATGTTCCGTGGCAATTTGGGTCAATGTACAGTGCAGTCCAATGTATTCCAGGCCTCGAATCTCTGTCTGTATTGATAATCAGGGAAGCTGGAAGCTTGATATTTTTCAGTAAGGTGTTGTCTGCAAACACTACAACGAAGCTTTCAGATAGAACACTGTCTTGATGTACTGTCATGGCAGTGCTTATGGTATCCATTTTGCCACCGAATTCAATTAATATAAGTTCTCGTCTGACGACGAGATGCTGCCTTCTTTGCAGCCTGATGTCGAGTTGTTCTCGTCTTGGGTTGAGGCACATGCAGGTACAACGAGCTGAATGAAACTGTAGTGGTGTAGAAACTGTTCGTACAGGTGAGCGTTTCTCAGAACACAAGCTATTTTTCTCAGGGGGTGGTTCTTCTCACAGCAGGAATAGGCAGGGAAACTTAGTAGAGCTGATTTAGGACACCCAAGCTGCTCGAAGTTAATCACAGTGCAGTGAAGTAAGGTAGAAAGGAAATGGCATTTTTCTGCTCCAAAGGAATAAATGGCTGAGGCATTTTCGGTACAGTGGGATAACATAGTGGACATACTGGAAAAATTCACTTCTCCAGCTTGCTAAGAGAGTCCGTGCACATTTTGAGTTTCCCATAAATTTTCATTTTGTATTCTGATATCGAGATCTTCCCATGCGCACGGTGGTTTTAATACTCATGATTGCAAACAAATAGAATCTGGATCCACAACAGCTATTTCTTTTGGAATATATTTTCCATGATTATCTCGAAATCCTATAAAATCGATAATGTCTCTCATATTGTGAACCTACTTTGTGGCTGACAGTCACTCAACTGAAGGCTTATTTGCTATAATCAGTATATATGGTGCGGTTCTTGGCAATTTGTACCAACGAATCAAATTCTCCATAAATAACACAAGTGACTGAGGAGGGGAGTGGCGAAGCAAAAGAGACCTTTAATGTCACACTACTGTCGCGAATTAAGTCCCAGGTGGAATCAATTTCCATGGTTGGTGAAAGAATAAAAGCATACAGGGCAAACTCATTATCATAGTCCTCACGCGATATACTGTTCCCACTATCAGAAAAATGAAGAGAAGTACCCGAGAATAATGTGTAATATGCTTGAATGATATTTTTGTCACTATAATTGAGTGCCAGAGGCTGACTTGGGATAGACTTATTTCCTATTTGAAACTGAAGCGAACTAAGATTGAAATGTTGAAAGTTGAAAGGGTTAGAGTCAAATCTACCATTGAAAGTGCTATTCGATACGAATCCTACTATGATACGTTTAGGTACTGTACCTAAAAAGATGTTGTCGAGATTGTAGGAAGTGATATATTGAGGTAGTGTGATTGATTTTACTTCTACTCGTGTTATAGGGTACTTTGCTGTTGCTTTTTCAAGGGCTTCGCTGTGTGCTAAGCCTACATGAGGGCTAATTGTCACACGGCAAACAAATAAGGAGACATCATAACTGAACTCGATATTCTGAATTTCCACTGGTTATTATAGCAAACACATCGCTTGTTCTATGCAATTTAACTAGCATTGAAACTTTGTTCATTAGAAGGCGGGGCTGAGAGGTAATGTCTGTATGAAGGCACCCATACATTTCGAAACTACGGCTACCTGTTGCAAAAGACATGCGTTTCTTAATTCCTTTGTTTTCTGTTAGATTTTCTAGTTTTCCAGGAGTATCGCGGTACCAGAGAGAGGCAGTGAAGTGTGATTTTTTAGCTTCGTTCGAGTAATTCAATAAAGTTTCAATGTAAGCACGGTAGGCATATGATCCAGAGGAGGATGAAATCAATTTATCATTCAACAGTACATCAACTTGAGAAAAGATTGAATGTAGAAAATTGTTCACGGAGGAAACCAAGTTATCTGCAGCCAAATTTGTTCCATCCGGTTTAGTGATCTTACATCTCACATACAAATAAACGTGCGAAGGGTCCAAATATTCATCGCTGTCCTCAACTACTGAAAATTCAATTGGAGAATCTGATGTTAACGTTGAAAGTGGGCGATATTCAACTAATGCTGAATTCTCTATACTTGTCTGAGTGAGTGGAAGCATAAACAAATCAAGTTCCGAGTTTGTACAATCGAAGGAGCCAGGATGTAAGAATGACATGGTGCTTAGCTATCGAAAATATCTCTCTTTCCCCTACGCCTTCTCTTTTTCAACTGAGAAGGTACTAGAGGGATGCCAAATTTTATAGTTACAGCCTTCCGTTTTCTGTTTCCGCTACCAGAGAGAAGTTGAGAAACTTTTTGTTCTGCCTTGCCTCTCAATGTTTCCCCTGCTTCGCCTAACTGGGTTCTAATCAAATGTTTTACCGGCTTATTTTCCAGCACATCCCCAACTACTTGCATCCCAGTTGTCAGTGCTTGTTTTCCTAAAGTTTTAGCGCCTTGTTTGAGCAATGGAATAGCCAGACGGAACAACCCCTTGAAGATAGATCCTAACCCGTGTCCCCTTTGAAAGGCTGGACCGCCATCCTGCAGCAAGCACATAAACATGTAGCCAGCAGACCACAGGCAGCCCGCAGCTCAGCATACCACCAGTAGTCAGCATTCCAGCTGAACATGCAGCCAGACCCGTGCAGTACAGCTATGCCGACAGCTCCAACTTTTTTTTTATTTTATTTTTCCACATTATTATATACAGGGTTTTTATTTTTCTTTACTCAATGTACTTTCAATTATTATTTCAAAATATACTCTCCATAACCATCTCTACTCTGCTTCGTAACCACTCACAGTGGATACATCTTGGCCAGGGGAATGATGAAGGAATTGGGAGCATAAAAGTCGAAACATTAATTTGCCTCAAACATCGCTCTGAAGCCCTCAAGTTGAACGCTCATTCACCCCACATTCCACCGGATGCAGAGCCGAGCAACAAGAATTTTCCACTCGGCTCTGCACAGTCAGCAAGGCAACGGCCCTCGCCAGCGGTGAGTGCACCTCCACTGTAAATTTCCATCTGCATCCAGGGATACCCCAGGTGCACAGTGGAGGTGCAAAGTCCACCAACCTATGACTCAAATCCAATGTATAAAACCGCTGGAGACAGTAAATCGATCTCTCACTTCGCTCCAATATCACCACCAAACTGATCGACGAGAAGAGGACGACGGCCTGCTGAGAGATCGCGACACTACGAGGCGGCAACAAGCGAGAAGTCCACAAGCAGTCCGGATTAAGCCAACCGAAGAATCTGCAAGAATAAAACAAGTCGCCGAATTGCCTGCCGTCTCTTATCGTCATCTTCGATCTCTCCAGCGGACACCTGTCACCGTCGCCGACGCCAGAAGCGGAGGGCCAGACCAACAGCAAGGGGTGAGTAGCGTTCAACAACACAGTTCCCCCAACAATCCTTCATCAGCCTCCTTAAGGGTAGAGGTGGTTAGCCAAGTCAAACTTAAGACCTATTGTATTTATCTGAGCTACGTCCCGGCGTGACTCGATCCCGTACCTTACCCGACGTCACGCTACATGGTGGAGATAGCCGGCTCCACTCCGTGGAATTGCAGAAAATTTTAATTTTTTTTTTACGTCACTCAAAACCCCATAATTTAAAATCCCCGCCGCACACAGCAGCAACCCTAGAAATTCTTCTTTTTCGATAATACACTTGGTATTATAAACTCCCCACTCGTAAAATTTCTCTTCCGCTCACTATCCTTCATTTCTTGTGAATAAGTGCATAAAAAAATTCCCCCTCCCTAAATTCGCATGAACGAATCCCAAATTATTCTTCACGAAGAGCTAGACCGTTCTCTTGACCAGATTCTATCCTTAGCCTCCGCTATTAACTCGCCCGCTCCTTCCCCCAGAATAACCAGATCCAAGGCTCAACATCCCGATTATCCCCAGTTTTTAGGTGGTCTAGAAACACCCAAACGAAAAAAGAAACACCCAGAACCCCAAACCAGTACACCTAAAACTAACACCCCTACCACCATCAATCCATCCCCGTCAATAATGTCCGTAAATATACCCCATGGCTTATACCCCGCCCCCTTCACAGGAAAAAACCCTCAAGAAGTTGAGCAGTTTTTTGAAAAGTTCGATAGCATTGCGGGCGCTTTGGCGTGGGAGGAAAATAAAAAACGCGAAATGTTGCCATTGTTCCTCGCAGACATAGCGCTCACATTTTTGAACGATCTCAAGAAGCAGCCAAACTTCAACACCCTCACCTTTCCGCAAATCAAAAAAGAATTAATTTCATTATTTAAAGGCAGTCACTTAGTCAGCATGCCCATCCAAATTTTATTAGAGACAAAGCAGGAAATTAACCAGCCCATTCATGATTATGTTATTCGTAAGAAAAATCTCGTCCTTCAATTCTTCCCGCAAGCGACGAACCCTCAAATCCTTTCGTATGTTGTGTCGGGACTTCGATCTAAACACATCGGTGCGATAGGAGACAAAGAGTTCACCGACACAAGTTCTCTTATTGCACATCTGCAGAATCAAGAAAGGCAAGACATGCTGATTCAAGCTAGACGCAATGAGGAACAAAGTGAAGCGATGAAACTGATAGATGCCGCTAAGTACATGCACTCCATTTACGCAACAGCCTCCCCTCAGTTTCCCAGCTGTACGCAACCACAGGTCAGCAACACGCATCCTTTCCCCACACCTCAGCCTGCTTCGTCATTTGTGACGTATTCCCCCCCTACCCCCCTCCCGCAGATCTCTCAAGCTCCATACAACTTTCTTCCGCAGCAATCTTATCAAGCTACACCAGCTCTCCCGACCAACTCATGGCAAGTCCAAACCACGCCCACAGCCCCTCCTTCCCTCCCCTCCAGTCAAGCTCCACACACGCAGTCCACTAGTTCTACCAGCGCTGCCGTTTCACAGTCTTGTAACGCAATTCTGCCATCTGGTGGTTCAACAGCGAACCAACTAGATTCAGTCACAAATCAATTGCAAACCTTAACATTAGAAAATAAAGTTGAAGCGTTGTGTCACACTGTCCAGAACCTGGCAGATCAAATACAATCAAATAACAGTAATCAATTTCAGACCCGGCCTACTTTTTACGGCCAGGGGAATGGCAATCGCAGAGGTTCTACTCGCGGCATGCGACGTAATTTCAGATCTCGAGGTGGAAATAATAATTCAGACGGGGGGCGACAAAATTCACAGTTTTCGCAATGCCAGATCTGTTTCCGTTCAAATCACTCTACCAGGGACTGTTTTTATAACCCAAACAATGAAACCAAGGGCGATTTAAACTGAAAAGCCGTGTGAATCGATGGGACGGATCCACACGCAAGACAAAATTTGACACAGTTCCTATCCTTGAAAAAAACAACCTATTCTTCATTCAAGCTCATGTAAATAATACCCCCCTAGAAATTATGATTGACAACGCAAGCCAAATTAGTATTTGTCCTCAGCATTTAATTCCACCCAATGCAAAGAAAATTCAAATGCACAGCATTATTAAAGGCGTCACTGGTAACAGACTTCCTATCTCAGAAATTGTAATACTCCCCCTTCACATAGGAAAATATAGGTACTCCCACCCTTTTAGAGTTGTGCAATCCAACGAATTACCTCCTCTCCTTGGCAATGACTTCTTGAAGACACAAAATTGTGACATTTCACTTAGTACTAACCTGTTAACTCTTAGACGCTTAGGCCATATTCCAAACTATAACCTTCCCACAAAATCACACACCTACACCATCCCTGATGTGATTTTTTCTAAACTACACCCTACTAGCAACCAACACAGTTTAGTAACAATCCCAGAAAATGTAACCCTACAACCTAGAACCCGAACATATGTTCCAGTTTCCATCACTCCCCCCCTCCCTCACAATATCCTACTCACACCCTCTCAGGAAACACTCCTTACATACAATATCCTCATACCCCATGCTCTCCTTAACACTTCTTCCCCTCTGTTACTAATTCATAACCCCTCAGAGAAACCAGTCACACTCAAATCCAACACCCCACTTGGCCAAGCAACCCCCTGTGACATTCTAGTAGACATGACAGACACATCCAACACTGATACGACTACCACTACATACGCATGCACAGAAGACAATACAGAAAACACAAGACTGAAGGAAAGTCAGAAAAAATTTGACCCATCTTGCATTAGTATTAACCCTGACTTATCAGAGGCAGACAAACAAAAAATCATAAAGTTAGTATTTGCTTATGCTGATGTTTTAGCTTGGAAAGGCGATAAACTCACCACAACCCCAATTTATGAGTACGACATTGACATTGGCGACAATCAACCTCCCTATATGAGACAATACCCCATCCCTTTGAATCTTAGAGAGCAAATGAAAATTGAGCTTAATAAGCTCTTACAAGATGGAATCATTCGCAGGTCAGAAGGTAGTCCATTCCGACACCCAGTTCTCTTAGTGCGCAAGCGAGACAATTCGTTCCGCGTGGTGTCTGACCTTCGGGCACTGAATAAAATTATTCAGCCCTCTTCTCTCCCAACCCCTAACATTGATAACATTTTAGCAGACATGGCAGGCAAGAAATATTACACAACCCTTGACCTTAAATCGGCATTTTTTCAGGTAAAATTAACAGAAAGGTCGAAGAAAATGACCTCATTTGCAATTAGTAATTGTGGAAATTACGAGTATGAAGTACTGCCAATGGGATTGAAGACAAGTAGTCAGGTCATGAACAATGTAATGTCTATGGCTCTATCTGGCATAGATAGTTCCGAGATATCTGCATATACGGATGACATAATTTGCTACACAAACTCAGTTGACGCAATGCTACAAGTTTTACATAAAGTCTTTGCTAAATTACGTGCAGCCAATTTGAAACGGGCCAAATAAATGTAAATTTTGCTTTGAAGAAATTCCAGTCTTAGGCCATCTTGTGTCGCAAAAGGGATTTAAAATTTCTGATCACATCCTGCGTGCAATCAAAGAATTCCCTCCACCTAAATCCAAGAAGAATTTGAAATCCTTCCTAGGCATATGCAATTTCATCAGACGCTATGTACAAGGGTTTGCGGAACCCGCAGAATGTTTGTTCAAATTACTCAAAAAGAAAGTAAACTTTCATTGGCATGAAGAGCATCAGAAAAGCTTTGAGGCATTAAAAGACAAAATTATTTCCGCACCCATTCTTAGACCTTATGACCCAAAGCAGACTTCATGCGTATACATCGACGCGTCATACCAGGGGAATGGGCGGTTGTCTTATGCAGAAGGATACTGATGGAATACTACATCCGATAGCCTTCTGCAGCAGACACCTTACAGACACTGAGAAAAAAGCAGATGTCTTTTCTCTTGAAATTGCAGCTGCCTTTTATGTCCTAAAATCATTCAAATTCTTCTTAATCAACACACCTTTTATAGTTTTCACAGATAACCATGCATTGTCTTACCTTAGAACAACAAAACAGTTGTCCGGGGTCCTTGCTCGAAGATCCCTCTTCTTCCAAGAGTTCGACTTCCAAATCCACCATATCCCATCATCACAGAATGGTATTGCTGATGCATTATCGAGGAATCCTGTAGACCCAGCCCCTTCCTTGCCCAACGACACAGCACAAGACACTTCCCTTGACACAGACGAGGAGGACATACTAAATCAAGTCTTCATGTTACAATCTGATGACTTTGACATAGGTACGGCACAAAGAGAGGACCCATACTTACAAGCATTAATCAAAATTCATGAAAACCACCCAGATGCTGATCACAAATTAGAGAAAACAGCCTACTCATTTGTTCTTGACAATGGAATCCTTTATAGGAACACTAAATTTTCACCAGGCTATAGAAGACAGTTATGTATTCCCCAAAAACTAAGAAAAGAAGTGTTTCAATTAATTCACTGTAACAAAATGATGGCCGCACATCAAGGTGCTGCTAAAACATACTCCCATCTCTCTTTACGCTACTATTGGCCTAATCTAAAGAAATATGTGTACGCTGCAGTACGCAAATGCACTGAATGTCAAGTAGCAAAAAGAGCTCACGGAGCCGTACAACATACACTGCAAACGAGCCCACCCGCTAGTCATCCCTTTAGCCAAATACATATTGACGTGTGTGGACCACTGACTTCAACCTCTGACACAGGACACAAATATTTTCTATCCGTTGTTGACAATTGTACCAGATTTGCCATAACTACAACCCTCCCCAACCATGATGCCAACTCAATAGCTAACGCCCTTGTGTCGCATGTTTTTCTCATTTTTGGTCTTCCAGAGACGATTATGCTTGACAGGAGCTCCCCGAACTGTAGCAAATTAATACAGGAATTATCCAAAATTACTGGTGTCACATTAAAATTTGTTGATACTGCTGCCCACTTCAGAAATGGTGTCGTCGAATCATCTTTTCACTACTTGAAATCCATCATGAAAACTTATGTGGTACAAAAACAAGGTAAATGGCATGAACTTTTGGCTAGCGCGACCCATGCCCACAATGTAAGTACACATCTTGGCATGAACAATTCCCCCTATTTTTTGCTATTTGGACAACACCCTAGGTTAATTGCAGATGCTGTTCTCCCTACTAATCCCAACACCACTATCCACTCTAATGAACAGAGAATAGAACAACTTCAAGCCGCTCGAGAACTAGCACATAAACATTTAGCAAAGCGATTTGAGCAGCAAAAACAATGTGCCGACAAAAAGACACAGCAAACAACCTACTCCCCTGGACAATTAGTGTATATTTTGGACACTACCCCTCACCCCCACGTACCCAAGGCATTTTCCTCCTCCTACAAATTTCGAGGGAAAATAATTTCACAAAACGACGCCAATTCCTATTTGGTGGAATACACCGATGGTCGTGGCAAACTGAAAACTGATGCTATCACGATTCACCGTTTGAAAACAAGGCACCTTGACTCGGACGAGTCTGTCACTTAAATATTCAATTTTTCACCGTTGCACAGTCCATTCACACTTTATAAATATTCTTTTCGCACCCACATGTCAATATAATACTTGTATTTTCGCATTTTTTTTCTTCGCAACGCGATTTTTTCACCAAGCCGTACACAAGAACGAGCACATGTAAAAACGGAAGTTCCGACATTTTGATTCACATAGTACCCTCTTCTTCCTGTTCCCTCCTCCTCAAATACTGTACACATAAAAGAGTCGGGAATTAACTTTAAAAGCAAGTTCGAAGACTAAAATAAACTTTTAATATTCCACAAAATAATAATAAAGAAGTAGAAAGTAAAAACGGCCAATCAGGAACGTAGTCTCTCAACTGACTACTGGTTGAGTACGTGAATTTTCCACTCGCTTGAGACAACGCGATTTTTTTTTGTCTGCAGCAAGCAGATGGTAAAAAAAAAAAAAAACTCACACAAGTATCTGCGCATGCGCGACCTTCCCGTAGACGAATCTCGCACAGCTGACGATGTAGCAATCGCCTCGGCTCTAGCAAATACATCGCGGAGCGCAAAACGTAAACAAATGGTAATAAAATACAAACAAATAAAAATGCAGAAGTTTATATTATAAACTATTCAGTCTCGAGAATCTCTTGCATTACAGCTTGTTATTCCTTCTCTTTTCAAATTTATCATTAGTGCTCTTTTACCTTTTTATTTGAGTAGCTAACTCGGAAAACATTTTTTTTCTTCATCACAAATCTCATGCTTAATACATGATATTTTTTTTTTTATGCAAACTCAGTTTTAAATTTGTATCTTTGTCCCTTTCAGGGTTCACTACCGACAATGGCAGTAATGTTACTACTTTCCCTTTTTTCCCTCATTTTTTCGGTCACCACGGCGACTGAACATGTGAAAATCATCTCGGGAATTTATCTGAAAGAACTACCAGGAACCATCCCTTATCATTATACCATCCCCATCTACTATAATGTGAAATTAGAAATGCCTAAACCCCAGCACTTCTTGCGGTCCAACTCCAAAATTTTCATTCACACCTTTTTCACACCTTTCCCTCTTCACAAGACCCACTCCCAACACTTCCGTAGTTAGACAAAAACGTGCACTCCTTGGCTTTATAAGTAGCATTGCTAACTATTGCTGTGATTTTGCCACTACTAAGCAACTAGAACCCTTATTCCAAAATGCTCATGAAGTAAAACAAACGATATCTAACATTAAACTACAACTGCAAGCTAATCATATTTTCTATCAAAATTTAACTGGTGAAATTCACTCTTTCCAACATCAGATTGAGGATGTTTTTACTGAATATGCTAACCACTCTGATAGTTTGGCTAGAAATCAGGCAGCATTAATTAATAAACTCAAAAATTTAACAATCAAAGATGCGCATCAAGCACAGGCATATCTCATCGAATTTATGACCCTAACCTTACAGCTTAGCCAAATTTTCACCCTTTTTGAATATGAGAATACCATTAACAATTGTAAACATCATTTTCTCTCTGAACATGTAGTATCTAAAACAACACTGCACCGAGACTTGAAAAAGATTCAAAAAAATATTCTTCCTACTGGATTTGATATAGCGATTCCTCTCACCCTTATTGACATGTATTATCAGATACCACTGTCCCAATGCAGAATTTCTGCTGATGCTGTCAATATTGAGTTGAAGGTGCCTATCACTTCCACTCAGAAGAAATATAAACTTTATTTAGCAATCCCTGTCCCCTTTTCATATCAAAATTTAACATGCGTAGTGTCGCATAATCCATCGTATATCGCCATTGATGATTCTCATAATGTTGTCACTATTAGCGGTACAGACCTTGAAAATTGTCAGGTCCATACACAGAAATTGTGCCTTCTGCCTTCTCACACAGGAAGACACGATGGGCTCAATTTCTGTTTTTCCAAATTGATTCAAGCAACAACCGTGGCTGATACGATGAATGGGTGTACCTACACATGTCACGAATCCCACCTCACTGATGTGGTCAAATTAGATTTGAATGTTTATGCAATAATTAATCCTCCTCCTACCATCACCTTTTTTTATGCTAATGGCTCCACTTTACATTATAATCTTACCACTTTTCACGAACCCGGTGCAGTATTGTTACATGTGGCTTGCCGTACAGATGTACTTATCACCCCCGATATCAAAATTCATGCTATCTTTCCTTGTGGTTTCGATCATTCAACAATCCACCGAACAATTCATATCCTTCCTGCTGCCTGGACCAACAATCCCAATTTTCTACTCGACACCCATTATAAGATTTCCCCCCTTGTGAATGCAACGGCTCTTTATCATAAACAATGGACATTTCATATCCCTCACCTTAACCTCTCCCAATATAAAGTTCTTGACATCCCTCCTATAACTCCACTTTACAGACATGCGGATTTTCCTATCATTATAATTTTTGTCTGGCTCACATGTCTCACTCTAGGTGTCATATACCAATTTAAACTTCTCCACATTCCTCTTTTCTTATGTTTTACTTCTAAGGCTCGTGCACTTACCCCTCAAGACCTTGTAAAATCTCCTGCACATACAACCACCTATCTCTTCTTAATTTTCATAGCTCTGCTGCTTCTCTGTATTTGCATTACCTACATGTACTTACGTCTAAAACGTCACACTTCTTGCTGTTCATGTTGTCACCGGCGAACCCCATCTCCTCCTAAGACATGTTCCGTCCCTATTATTAGTCCTCCTATTTCCGTAGCTGCTATATCTCAACGTCCCGCACATTCCCCACCACCCCCTCCCACTCTTCGTCAACTTACAACTCCCACTCGCTTAGCTCCTCCTCTTCCCACACGTATCACTTTCGATGATGGCTACTGTCTACCCACCCCTGTCATTTCACTTATGTCACCTTCGACTCCAACCTTTACTCTTCCGCACTTAGGCGAACACCTTTTATTATAACTTCCCCTTCCCTATGCTTGTCGGCTCCCCCTTGCACAACGTCACCATCTGGCCATACTACACTCACGGCGTTCTCAAGCTTCTCTTCGGCAGTTCCGCATAGAGCTAGTCACCCAGCAGTCGGTCAGCGAGGAATCATCATGGCACAGCAGTCATCCTGGAGCAGCTGTACAAGCAGCCAGCCCGCAGCCATCTCTTGCAGACATCATGCAGCCAGCCAGCCAGCAGATATCTTATTTCAGCTCATCATGCAGCCCGCCAGTCGGCCAGTGGACATCATGCAGACATCATGCAGACAGCCAGCCAGCAGGCATCCTATTGCAGCCAGCCAGACACCATGCAGACATCATGCAGCCAGCCAGCCAGGAGCCTTCCCATTGCAGCAGACATCATACAGCCAGGCACCCTGCTCATATTCTATTGCAGACATCATACAGCCAGCCAGACACCATGCAGCCAGCCAACCAGCTGACATCTTATTGCAGACATCATGCAATCCTCATGCGGCTCATCATGCAGCCAGCCAGCCAGCAGGCATCCTATTGCAGCCAGCCAGACACCATGCAGACATCATGCAGCCAGCCAGCCAGGAGCCTTCCCATTGCAGCAGACATCATACAGCCAGGCACCCTGCTCATATTCTATTGCAGACATCATACAGCCAGCCAGCCAGACACCATGCAGCCAGCCAACCAGCTGACATCTTATTGCAGACATCATGCAATCCTCATGCGGCTCATCATGCAGCCAGCCAGCCAGCAGGCATCCTATTGCAGCCAGCCAGACACCATGCAGACATCATGCAGCCAGCCAGCCAGGAGCCTTCCCATTGCAGCAGACATCATGATGCAGACATCATGCAGCCGGCCAGCCAGCAGATATCTTATTGCAGCAGACATCATGATGCAGACATCATGCAGCCAGCCAGACACCAATGCCGCCATCCTGCAGCAAGCACATAAACATGTAGCCAGCAGACCACAGGCAGCCCGCAGCTCAGCATACCACCAGTAGTCAGCATTCCAGCTGAACATGCAGCCAGACCCGTGCAGTACAGCTATGCCGACAGCTCCAACTTTTTTTTTATTTTATTTTTCCACATTATTATATACAGGGTTTTTATTTTTCTTTACTCAATGTACTTTCAATTATTATTTCAAAATATACTCTCCATAACCATCTCTACTCTGCTTCGTAACCACTCACAGTGGATACATCTTGGCCAGGGGAATGATGAAGGAATTGGGAGCATAAAAGTCGAAACATTAATTTGCCTCAAACATCGCTCTGAAGCCCTCAAGTTGAACGCTCATTCACCCCACATTCCACCGGATGCAGAGCCGAGCAACAAGAATTTTCCACTCGGCTCTGCACAGTCAGCAAGGCAACGGCCCTCGCCAGCGGTGAGTGCACCTCCACTGTAAATTTCCATCTGCATCCAGGGATACCCCAGGTGCACAGTGGAGGTGCAAAGTCCACCAACCTATGACTCAAATCCAATGTATAAAACCGCTGGAGACAGTAAATCGATCTCTCACTTCGCTCCAATATCACCACCAAACTGATCGACGAGAAGAGGACGACGGCCTGCTGAGAGATCGCGACACTACGAGGCGGCAACAAGCGAGAAGTCCACAAGCAGTCCGGATTAAGCCAACCGAAGAATCTGCAAGAATAAAACAAGTCGCCGAATTGCCTGCCGTCTCTTATCGTCATCTTCGATCTCTCCAGCGGACACCTGTCACCGTCGCCGACGCCAGAAGCGGAGGGCCAGACCAACAGCAAGGGGTGAGTAGCGTTCAACAACACAGTTCCCCCAACAATCCTTCATCAGCCTCCTTAAGGGTAGAGGTGGTTAGCCAAGTCAAACTTAAGACCTATTGTATTTATCTGAGCTACGTCCCGGCGTGACTCGATCCCGTACCTTACCCGACGTCACGCTACAATATAGATTGTTTTCCTTAGCTTCATTTTGTGGCCAAATTTTTATAGTTAGTTTTTGCAATATTTAAGATGACATGAATTTGCGGTTGCATCTATATATAGATGACTTTTTTTGTCATAATTCCCTTCAACATCACCACAGGGAAGGGGTTAATTAAAAAGATAATATAAAATATTCAATTTTGCAGGGTGGGCAATGGACACATTCAACCACCCTCCTGATGGCCAGGCTTCAATAGACGAAAGCCAGCATGTGAATTTTAGGTTACAACTCAATCCTGCACCCCATAGCAGAAGAGACAGCAAAATTCACACACACACTGATGATCATTCTGGGCAGTGTGTCACGATATAGTGTGAAGATAAATGTTCATGTAATACTGATTATTCTGATATATGAAAGAAGTGTGATAAAATTTTCTTTCATTGGTTGAAATCTGGCAAAGAATAAATTTTAAAATTTTACAGAAAATATTCTCACATATAAAAGAAATGTAATTCTTTATATCATAAACACAAGTTCAAGCTCCATTGTGATATAATTCATGGGTTCTAATGTGAACCTGACATTCCATACAATACAAATCTCCAATGGATATCAGTAGAATTGAAAATACTTAGTGCCATTTTTTTAGATTTTCTGTCATTTTAATTATGATTAATGGCTTTGTTATTCATTATCGAGGGGTGACACTATTGTTAATTAATCAAGCACCACGTGTGGGGGTAGGGGAGAAGATGAGTCATCGATGACTCATGCGCACATGTGAGTTTGGAATTAATGGTTTTCCATTAGCGCACAAAAGATACTATTATGTATACCATTTTTTACCCTAACCTAACCCTATTGTTGTACTTTATATATGCGTTACAGCCGGATATGAGTCATGGGTGCCTCATGCACACGTGGGAGTTTGGAATTAATGGATTTCCATTAATGTACAAAAGACACTATTATGGAGTCTGTTTTTACCCTAACCTAACACCATTGTTGTATTTTATATACGCGTTACAGAAGGATATGAGTCATGGATGATTCATTCTAGTGTGGGAGCTTGGAATTAATGGTTTTCTATTAGTGCACAAAAGATACTATTATGGAGTCCATTTTTGGCCTTTTACATCTCCCATTTGTGCTTTTTATATGTGTTTCAGCCGGATATGAGTCACGGATGATTTATACAGACGTGGAGCTGGGTTTTAAGGGTTTTCCATTAGTGCATAATAGATACTATTATGGTACCTGGTTCCGGCTTATTCTAACCCAAGGAACCCAGTTCCAGCCTATTCTAATGCAGTTTATGCTTTTCCTATACGTGTTATGCCCAGATATGAGTCAAGGCTGATTCATGCAGTCGGGGTACTTGAAGTTAATGCATTTTATTCACTAATGAGGAGACGGTTCCAGCCTATTCTAAGCCAATTGATGGCGTCACTCGAGGTTTGCAGGTGTCGATGACGTCATGACCCACCATTCTGACATCGGTGCTGGATCATATTAGGTATAATTAAGGATCTGGATTTATCTGGATTTAACCCGCTCTGCAGGGATCTGGGGTAGAAGATATTATAACACAATATAGGGCGTTAGCCTATGTTCGCTTTAAAGACGAAGAAATTGAACGATGTAGTCTATATGAAAATGAAGTATATGGGCAGAATGCATGTTATTAATAATAATAATTGATCTTTAAAAAAGGGAAGAATACGTTGACCGCAACACCCCTCTACAAGGTTGCGGACGAAATTCGCACCAGAAAAGAAGAATATTTCCCCCATCGTCACCCTAAACCGCGAGCGATCATTGCCGGCCGAGGGTGAGAAAGGGTCTCTATTGTTAGCTTCCCCATCTGTTTTTTCCGGAGCTGAAGGGGATAATGGCGAGTGTCACCAATATTTTAACACGTTTGTATTGATTTTTTTGAGGTTCCAATTATATATTGCGGAAGTAATTTAGGCATGTTTTTCTTCCTCCTTTTGTAACATTGTAAAGACTATTTGACCTAAAGCGTAAGGAATTTGACTGAACTAGTAACAATCAGGTCCAGTATCTTCAGGTTAAAGTGGATGAGATCCACTATTTGCTCTTATTTCTAGGTTTCGAACCACGGACCCTTTGATTATTGCAATATAAGCTACATGAAGGTTGTTAATGCATATTTTTTACGTAAGATTGGCCAGATTTTGACTTTCTCTCCAAGATTTTCTATATCTCTATGTGGATTGCAAGTTTATTTTTTAATACTGTGGTGGTTTATTTACTTTTCAGATACCTCTTTTAGTAACTCAATACCACTTTTTTTTAAATGAGACAAATGGTTTCTACACACAAAATTTTTATTTTCATGTACTAGTCTACTACAAAGTATGTAATACATAAAGCTTTTTCAATTGTTACATATCAGAGAATACTATTCTACTACAAAGTAGCATTATACTAACGCTTTTTTTATCTCTAATATAATTTCATCACAAGTGTGATATCAAGTCTGACTGTTTTTTCCTCTTTTTCCCCCCCACTATCCACTCAAGATTCTGCTATCCATGTTCACATTTTAGCCAAGTACTCTGAGGCTAGTGAACCTCCAGCTACTACAAGGCTCTGTGCACTGATTAGGTGCTCACTGCACCCATACTGTTGATAAAGTCAAGAAAACGCATTTGTAATTTTTTTCTCACTATGTGGTCATTCTTTTTCAAATCTTTCCCAAAGAAAGATAGAAAGTATTCCATAGTTAGATTCCTGCTGGCATAATAGAGGAACATAATACAGTACAATCCGCACACACTCGACAACGGATTCTGACTAACTGTTTTGTTATACACCAACAAAGGCAGTTGCATTTCAAAAACTCTGTCACAGAAGCACTGGGGTTTCCACCAAAACTGTCAAACTATGTTCCGTGGCAATTTGGGTCAATGTACAGTGCAGTCCAATGTATTCCAGGCCTCGAATCTCTGTCTGTATTGATAATCAGGGAAGCTGGAAGCTTGATATTTTTCAGTAAGGTGTTGTCTGCAAACACTACAACGAAGCTTTCAGATAGAACACTGTCTTGATGTACTGTCATGGCAGTGCTTATGGTATCCATTTTGCCACCGAATTCAATTAATATAAGTTCTCGTCTGACGACGAGATGCTGCCTTCTTTGCAGCCTGATGTCGAGTTGTTCTCGTCTTGGGTTGAGGCACATGCAGGTACAACGAGCTGAATGAAACTGTAGTGGTGTAGAAACTGTTCGTACAGGTGAGCGTTTCTCAGAACACAAGCTATTTTTCTCAGGGGGTGGTTCTTCTCACAGCAGGAATAGGCAGGGAAACTTAGTAGAGCTGATTTAGGACACCCAAGCTGCTCGAAGTTAATCACAGTGCAGTGAAGTAAGGTAGAAAGGAAATGGCATTTTTCTGCTCCAAAGGAATAAATGGCTGAGGCATTTTCGGTACAGTGGGATAACATAGTGGACATACTGGAAAAATTCACTTCTCCAGCTTGCTAAGAGAGTCCGTGCACATTTTGAGTTTCCCATAAATTTTCATTTTGTATTCTGATATCGAGATCTTCCCATGCGCACGGTGGTTTTAATACTCATGATTGCAAACAAATAGAATCTGGATCCACAACAGCTATTTCTTTTGGAATATATTTTCCATGATTATCTCGAAATCCTATAAAATCGATAATGTCTCTCATATTGTGAACCTACTTTGTGGCTGACAGTCACTCAACTGAAGGCTTATTTGCTATAATCAGTATATATGGTGCGGTTCTTGGCAATTTGTACCAACGAATCAAATTCTCCATAAATAACACAAGTGACTGAGGAGGGGAGTGGCGAAGCAAAAGAGACCTTTAATGTCACACTACTGTCGCGAATTAAGTCCCAGGTGGAATCAATTTCCATGGTTGGTGAAAGAATAAAAGCATACAGGGCAAACTCATTATCATAGTCCTCACGCGATATACTGTTCCCACTATCAGAAAAATGAAGAGAAGTACCCGAGAATAATGTGTAATATGCTTGAATGATATTTTTGTCACTATAATTGAGTGCCAGAGGCTGACTTGGGATAGACTTATTTCCTATTTGAAACTGAAGCGAACTAAGATTGAAATGTTGAAAGTTGAAAGGGTTAGAGTCAAATCTACCATTGAAAGTGCTATTCGATACGAATCCTACTATGATACGTTTAGGTACTGTACCTAAAAAGATGTTGTCGAGATTGTAGGAAGTGATATATTGAGGTAGTGTGATTGATTTTACTTCTACTCGTGTTATAGGGTACTTTGCTGTTGCTTTTTCAAGGGCTTCGCTGTGTGCTAAGCCTACATGAGGGCTAATTGTCACACGGCAAACAAATAAGGAGACATCATAACTGAACTCGATATTCTGAATTTCCACTGGTTATTATAGCAAACACATCGCTTGTTCTATGCAATTTAACTAGCATTGAAACTTTGTTCATTAGAAGGCGGGGCTGAGAGGTAATGTCTGTATGAAGGCACCCATACATTTCGAAACTACGGCTACCTGTTGCAAAAGACATGCGTTTCTTAATTCCTTTGTTTTCTGTTAGATTTTCTAGTTTTCCAGGAGTATCGCGGTACCAGAGAGAGGCAGTGAAGTGTGATTTTTTAGCTTCGTTCGAGTAATTCAATAAAGTTTCAATGTAAGCACGGTAGGCATATGATCCAGAGGAGGATGAAATCAATTTATCATTCAACAGTACATCAACTTGAGAAAAGATTGAATGTAGAAAATTGTTCACGGAGGAAACCAAGTTATCTGCAGCCAAATTTGTTCCATCCGGTTTAGTGATCTTACATCTCACATACAAATAAACGTGCGAAGGGTCCAAATATTCATCGCTGTCCTCAACTACTGAAAATTCAATTGGAGAATCTGATGTTAACGTTGAAAGTGGGCGATATTCAACTAATGCTGAATTCTCTATACTTGTCTGAGTGAGTGGAAGCATAAACAAATCAAGTTCCGAGTTTGTACAATCGAAGGAGCCAGGATGTAAGAATGACATGGTGCTTAGCTATCGAAAATATCTCTCTTTCCCCTACGCCTTCTCTTTTTCAACTGAGAAGGTACTAGAGGGATGCCAAATTTTATAGTTACAGCCTTCCGTTTTCTGTTTCCGCTACCAGAGAGAAGTTGAGAAACTTTTTGTTCTGCCTTGCCTCTCAATGTTTCCCCTGCTTCGCCTAACTGGGTTCTAATCAAATGTTTTACCGGCTTATTTTCCAGCACATCCCCAACTACTTGCATCCCAGTTGTCAGTGCTTGTTTTCCTAAAGTTTTAGCGCCTTGTTTGAGCAATGGAATAGCCAGACGGAACAACCCCTTGAAGATAGATCCTAACCCGTGTCCCCTTTGAAAGGCTGGACCTGAGTAATATGGGAGTCCCGAACCGGCCATCTCGAGATAGTAATTGCAGTACAGCTTGCCTCTGTCGTATTTCATTTTCTCTTAAAATGAAGTTTAACGGTCAACTCCCCAAATGCAAATGAAGGTTTACGATCCGCATTGTCCCTTGAAAGGATTTCAGTGGTGTCGAAATAATGCTTTGAAGCTGATAAATAATGAACAGGATTGAAAATAATACTTTGTGAATGTCCATACGGAACAGAAGGTATTGTAAACATTCTGAAAAGTGAAGCTTTAGTATCTCCTACCATCTGGTGACTTACTATGTTGCTGTACACCATAATTTGTTGTGGAACGCCAATACTTAAATTTGCTTGTTTCGAAGCTTCTGATTGCTTCACAATATTCCTATCTGGTTCAAAGCCCAACTGTAATGCTAAAGCCCTTCTCCCATGTGATTTTCATTCAAAACTTGTAACACAGAGTCTACAGGGTGGCCCTTTACATGTTAATAGCATAGTACAGTTAGACATGTAGATAAACATTGTTATGAATACAAAACAGTATATTTTTTTAAATTTCAACATTTATTTTGAATAAAAAATGTCTTGTTAACATTAATATTTATTGTGAATAACATATTAACATTTTTACAAAGGTACAAGGTTCATTGATCAACAACATCAAAGTGCACTCCTCCATGTTCGATGCAAAGGTTGATGCGTCGCCATGTTCTTGTGTGCATCCGCTGCGGCATATCAGGGGTGATTTTTTCAAATGCCATGCGAACTCCGTCTTTCAGTTGATCGTCGTTTACGAACATCTTCTTTTATTATGCCCAATAGTGCATTGTCCAGTGTGGTGAGGTCTGGGCTTTGTGGAGGCCATGGCAACGGTGCTGGAAGGTCTCGTGATCCACGTCCAATCCAGCGATTTGGAAATTAGCCGTTTGCGGACACTCACAACAAAATGTGGTAGAGCGCCATCAGCTATTCCTCTTGCCATTAATTTGGTCTGCAGTTATCCCTGCCCAAATCATAACATGCGGTGGATTGCACTCGATTTCCTCATAAAAGTGTGGATTGTTTTTTGCCCAAAGAAAAGATGTTACGATAAATCGCACACTCGTCAGAGAACATAACGTTTTTTTTATCATTTGCATGCGGGAAGCGTGCGAGCAGCATTTCTCGTGCATGCACACGTTGCTCCAAGTCACGATCACTAAACTCATTCACTGAGGATGGCTGAAAACATGAAACGTTCAAGTCTTTCCGCATGTGGTCTCGCATAGTCGATCGCGGGTTGACTTCATCGGCGATCATTCAATTGATTCCACCACAGCAGCAAAAGTTTCGGTGCGAGTCATAGGCCTTCCACTATGTGGTGCATCGAGAGCACTTCCCATCACAAAGGTTTTCTTCTCCCGTGTGAATAACGTTGGTCGTGATGGCGGCGGTTTTCCAAACCACACAGCGAAGTTCCTCGAAATGTCTGTCATTGTCTTCTTTGTGTCCTGACATTCGTGAACCCACACAGAAACCACCAAACGCTCCTCAACAGTGAAAGCACTGGTATCCGACATGGTTCCACTCTCTCGACTGAATGCAGTGGATCACGTTCTTCTGCCACGTGCTTCCCACACTAACCAAAGTGAACGTGACATGCGCAGTACTCAGCTTATGGCGGGAAATTCTTATCTCAACAATCTGTAACAGAACAACAATAATGTTAATAATAAATAAAAATGAAGAGTCATTCTGCTCAACAATAGTAAAAAATACTGTTTTTGTATTGTTTTTGTATTGATAACAATGTTTATCTACATGTCTAACTGTACTATGCTATTAACATGTAAAGTGACTTTTCGCCCACCCTGTACAATGGGATAATATCCAGGGGGCACAACCGTTTTTCCACTCTGCCTATTTGCCTGACCTGGCTGTGAGTTTTGAACTGTCCATGCAATCTCATTTTCACCTTTCATAACATTGTAAAGACTATTAGTAAAGTGGACTCCAGAATTTAAGTTGATTGGATATGCAAGTTTGGTACTAGAATGAGAAGCTGTATTGTTTCTGAAAAGTTTCTTGGACGCGTTTGAAACCAAAGTGATGTAGTATTCATTGTCACTGCCTTCAGCGATCATTGTTCTGCTTTTTTAAAATGTAATTACGCTCGACGCTCCAAACTGAAATGGGGGAGGGGTGCCGTGCTCTGATTTTAATAGTATTTCAATTGTTTCAATATATTGTTTTTCAACTTTTATGTATTGTCGTGGTTTGAAAATGTAACTTTTCTTTTCACCATATTCATAGTCTACAGTGCTAAATGATCTTATCACAGGGCCGATATTTGGTTGAGATTTCACAATATTTGAGCAAATGTGAATCTCGTGTGGAATATGAAAATCCATGTTGCATGGATACATGCAACAGGTTCATACTATCCCTGAACCCATATCAGAATGTATAAGTTCCTTTTCTCTGGAACAGATAACGAATAACCAAAAACAGGAACCAAGGAAGGCAACAAAAGTACTTTCATGCTTTCATCATGTTCCAGAGTTGTTTGCACATAAATTGTCTGTTTATGAGCATCGTATCCTAAAGTTACATGTTGAGCAAGCACTTTTCATTTTGGAGGAGGAATATTTGAAAGCAACAAAGAAATATTGGAATAAAATCCTTCTCGGACCACACTTTCACTGTAAAACACTTCGTCTCTGTTTTTAGGTTTATATTCATAGGTAATAATGTTGTTATCTCCAACAATATTATAGAAACTACATGTCATATGTACTTCAGCTACAGCAACGACCCACTTTTGATCCAATTCGATTGACTCACTCAACTTTGTACGAAAGTGAGCAATTGTGTTGTCTGGAAACAAGTCTAAACTTGCATTGGAGGGTAAAGTAAGATAGAAATCGTCTCGTGCCATAGTGTCAACTAACCTAAACTTGAGTAATATCAGAAATAAATACCCATTATCTCATGGCTCTGGGATACCCCCGCCAATGTACAAACACCTTATTTCCTTTTTCGTTTCAATATTTTTTCAATAATAAAAGGTCTATTGGATCCAAGTTAATTTTCTGTAATTCAGGTTCATAAAATATCCCTTCTATAATTTCTCCGTTCCAATCTTTGATTCTATATTTTGGGGGCACAGTACTTATTTGTTTGTCAATGACAAAAATTTCCTGTGTCCAATTAGGCAAATAACATTTTTCGAATTTGAGCTTGTTTTTACTTATTCTTACATAATTACCAATATTAAATTTAAATTTGATATTTTCTTTTGGTTTAACGCGTGAGCGAGATAACACTTGTAAAGCATTATTGAAATTTACTTCTGCAGGCGCCATTTTTATGGATCTATGGTAAGAATGATTGTAGGATTTAAGGATTTAACAATTTTAGCTAGAATATCAATATATTTGTAGGTATTATTTACAGTGAAATGCTTATACAATTTTGATTTCATAGTACGTATAAATCTTTCGACCACGGCTGCTTTCATTTCAGAATTAACACTGTAATGTTGCACATTAAACTTGTGAAACACTTTCTTCACATGGGTGTTGTATAACTCTCTGCCTTTGTCTGTCTGACAATACATGGGAGGATATTCCAACATATTTATAATCTTTGTGATAGCCTTTGCCATAACCTCACCTGATTTGTTTTTTACTGGGACACAGTACGCTTGTCTTGAAAACACATCAATTGCATAAAGAATGTATCTAAAACTGTCGTTGAATCGAGCGATATTTTGCATGTCAGCTAAATCCATTTGAACAAGTTCAAGAGGAGCCTTAGCTTCGTAACGTTTACGAGGGAAAATTTTACTTGCAGGAACATGTAAAGTATACGCATCCTGTTCTGTCAACCAGTTCTGAATTTGAGTTCTAGATTGTGTTGAAGCCTTAGATATTTTTTCACTATTTGAAAAAGATGTAGGAAGTTTATGTGTATAGTACAAAGTTTTCAGATCCATGTTACAAGTCTTCCCAAATCAATTCAGGTTTCCTTTTTCTTAAAGGGGGTGGAGGGGTGTGTGTAACAATATATTCACGAGGGATGTTTAAAGAGTGAAGAATGCGCTCGAACTGATCTTTTCCTATTGGTTCCCTGCTTCTTTTACGTGGACACACAACTCCGTTAATCAAATCAACTATATTGGAATTTTGATATGATTTCCCATGCATGGTGACTGTTCCTTGAGAATCCCAGCTTATGTTCCGAGAAGCAAGCAATCTTTTCAATAATAATTCTGTCTTTTTCTGGAGTGTTTTAGGCACTGAAGCAATAATTTCTTCTTGTGAGTGTGACAGTTTGTGGAGGTTCTTGTCGATCTGTATCTACACGTATTTCTTGTTCTTCTATCATGGGTAAATATATTTGACTGGGACTCGTATGATTCAAGTATCTTCGAAGAGCCTGTTGGTATAATTTCCGTTTTTCGTGTTCACTATAATCTTGCCTTGCCAATATAGCGTGAATATCAGAATCTAACCGCGATTCGTGCATTTGTGAATGAGCAGCAGAAGCTTGCATTGCGGCTCCTGCTTCTTTTGGTACCATTATCATTTTTTTTACACTCATTTGGAAAACAAAGCACTCCCTAAGGCTGAGATAATAGGCCCAATAAGAAGAGGTAGAAATCCAGCTCCTTTTTGTATAAGCAACTTTTTCTTCTTTTTACCTTTGCACCTTTATGAAATAAATTTTGTACAATAAATATAACACTCATGTTCTTGTGGTGAGAATACTTGGGTAAAAATGTCTGCTACTGAAGAATCTTTTCCACTCTCGTTCATCAGATCATCAATAATAATTAATCCTGGAGATTCAATATCCATATTTGCAATATCGGGTATTACTTCAACAAACTGAATATTGGCATCTTGACACAATTTAAGTTTTGGTCTAACAGCACCATATGCCCAGAGTATCGATTTTGGTACTCGAGTAAACATTTCATTTTTATAAAATAGTAACTTGTCCACAAATGTAGTCTTCCCACTGTGAGACAGGCCGGGCCGCACACAATCATAGCAAATGGGTGACCAAAGCGAAAATCCATTGTAAAATGAGCTTTGTTCCAACGTGAGCGTTTATTTTATGTTCTCTTGCTTGAACAGCAAACACAAAATAGCTGACCTGTGCGATGTAGTCAGTATAGATGCCAATATTTTCTCTGTTAACTCTATTCGATGCTTAAAATGCATTTTGTCAACAAAATACATATCCTTCCGACATTCACATTCTGGGGGAACATGAAATATAGTTTCTATGTTTATAGCAAAATGTACTTTTGACTTCTTCATTTTTCGTTTCAAAAATCAAACTAATTCTTGTTACGTACATGCAGAACATTTTATTTTTACATCACGTACGGTAAGGAGACATAGTTCTCCAATTTTCAGCAGGAACCTAAAAATGGAGACCCTTTCTCACCTTCGGCTGGCAATGATCGCTCGCTGTTTGGGGTGACGATAAGGTAAATATTCTTCTTTTCTGGTGCGAATTTCGTCCGCAACCTTGTAGAGGGGTGTTGCGATCAACGTATTCTTCCCTTTTTTTAAGATCAATTATTATTAATAACATGTATTCTGCCCATATACTTCGTTTTCATATAGGCTACATCGTTCAATTTCTTCGCCTTTAAAGCACACATAGGCTAACGCCATATATTGTGTTATAATATCTTCTACCCCAGATCCCTTCGGGGCTGGTTGAATCCGGATAAATCCAGATCGTTAATTATACCTAATATGATCCAGCACTGATGTCAAAATGGTGGGTCATGACATCATCGACACCTGCAAACCTCGAGTGACGCCATCAATTGGCTTAGAATAGGCTGGAACCGTCTCCTCATTAGTGAATAAAATGCATTAACTTCAAGTACCCCGACTGCATGAATCAGCCTTGACTCATATCTGGGCATAACACGTATAGGAAAAGCATAAACTGCATTAGAATAGGCTGGAACTGGGTTCCTTGGGTTAGAATAAGCCGGAACCAGGTACCATAATAGTATCTATTATGCACTAATGGAAAACCCTTAAAACCCAGCTCCATGTCTGTATAAATCATCCGTGACTCATATCCGGCTGAAACACATATAAAAAGCACAAATGGGAGATGCAAAAGGCCAAAAATGGACTCCATAATAGTATCTTTTGTGCACTAATAGAAAACCATTAATTCCAAGCTCCCACACTAGCCTGAATCATCCATGCCTCATATCCGGCTGTAACGCGTATATAAAATACAACAATAGTGTTAGGTTAGGGTAAAAACAGACTCCATAATAGTGTCTTTTGTACATTAATGGAAAACCATTAATTCCAAACTCCCACGTGTGCATGAGGCACCCATGACTCATATCCGGCTGTAACGCATATATAAGTACAACAATAGGGTTAGGTTAGGGTAAAAAAACAGTATACATAATAGTATATTTTGTGCACTAATGGAAAACCATTAATTCCAAACTCACATGTGTGCATGAGTCATTGATGACTCATCTCCTCCCCCACCCCCCACACGTGGTGCTTGATTAATTAACAATAGTGTCACCCCTCGATAACTCGATAATGAATAAAAAAGCCATTAATCATAATTAAAATGACAGAAAATCTAAAAAAAATGGCACTAAGTATTTTCAATTCTACTGACATCCATGTGTTCAGATCGGATCCATGTATATTATTGATAGGCATTGAATATCCATGGGATATTGAATCCTTAATGTTCATAAGAACTTCAATCCTGAATGTCTATGGGATCCCTGTTTTAGGATATCCTATCCTGGATATCCATGAGATATCTGGTGCTGGATATCTGCTATATATCCACGTGTTATCCAAAAGTAGATTAACATAAATGTTTTGATATCTGTGTAAAGGTTTCTGTATGTTAGGACTTGGACTAAAACTCTGTGATGAATTTTAAATCATAACTCAGAAACCTCATCCAAAGGTTTGGTGTTATGCACAGGCCCACTGTATGATCTAGTAAGTCACACCTTTATGCAAGGCTAAGTGAAAATTTATTTGCTACAAGTCTTTATGTCTGTTTCACTCAGCATGTCAGCTTGCATTGAGCAAGTCATTGTGTATAGATGTCGTAGTACAGAATAAGTTCAAAATTGGTACATACTCTTCTTGTCACGGATATTTGTGTGAATACAAGACACACTCACTTTCAGATGTGTAGATGTCTGTATTTATGAGAGGGATATATGTGTGCAGAAGATCCTTGATATACCTGAATCTAGTCCAGGAAGGTTTTTTCTTTCATGTCCAAAATATGCATGGAAAATAAACAATGTTTAATAAATTTCCAGACTAGGTCCAGTTCTAGTATAGAATATATCCTTTTCTTATCCACAGTCAAAATAATCCATATTATGTCACATTCTTGTGAACCACATGGTGTGATTTGGCAACATATCCAAAAATGATCCATAGAATATCCATGAAACATCCTTCCTGGATATTTCATGGATGTATACTGGATATCCAAAACTTCAGCACGAATATCCAAAAGACATCCATTAGATTCCCCTTGGACATCTGTGTGCTTGGTGGGATGCTTACAGTTTATTGGTTATTGACTCTTGAATGAATTCATCAATAGAGAATCTGTACCATAATAATCCAGTAACCAGTGCCTTTCAGTACTCCAAATTTGTCCTTTTTAACATTGGGAGTTTTTGAGTAATCAGGATAGTTAAATGGATTCAATCTTTGTTTTAAGAGACAATTGGATGTGGTTAATGAATAATATTTATATTGCGTGAAGTTGATATTTTGTAGGTCTTCCAAGTTCACCAAATTATTTATTTGTAACTTGATGAAAGGTAATGTGATACCTGTTGCTACCTGCATTGGCTGACAGGCCAGTAAGTTAAACATTGTTTTTGCCAATTGGGAGGTAGAGTCATTTACCTGCTTAAAAAAAAAGCATATGTAAATTTTATGAAGATTTCAACTTTCTCTTTGAGTTGAAATAAATGTATATAGTAATACAACACATGATATAATAATTCATTAAATTAATATTTAAAAACTACATGATGAATCATTCATTTCCTCTTTCATGTCAATACAGATTGTATGAGATGAACATTTTTCATATACTGAAGTGTATAATCAGTGTTGCTGTTAAGCATTAAAAATAATTAAAGAAGTTATTTTTTCATAAATGGTAAATTGTGTAGATAATTAATATGCACTAATTGCAATTTTTCATTATGCAATTCTAAATGTAATGAAAATGCTAAATATACAGGAAATACTTAAGAGCAGGGCTCGAAGCGACTAAAATTTTCAGCCTGGCGACTGTGATCTTTACGAAATCTTGAAGATTCTAAGTTCAAATTGCAGTACAGTGTAAGTTAGCATTTTTTTTATCAACGTTGTGAACATTCCATAGAATCAGTAACAATTTCTTACTCTTTGTCCCCCATTTCCTGCTTTCTCAAATGATTTAGCGATGTTTTGAATACTGTGATGCTCAGCTTCTTATACATAATGTTTCAAAAGTCTCACAACAAAAACTTTGAAAATGTATCACATGAAAACCGTATGAGATATTTACACCGGGTTTTCTGCATTATAAAGTCTCATCCATTGAGATATTTTCAATGCTAAAAAATTATCAGTTTACACCACACAGAAAATTAGATAAATTAATAACTGGCTGAAGGCATTAACATTTTTCCAGAAATGCTCTTCTGAGTGAGAAAAATATGTAAGGAGTTATCGAAGGGTCATAATTAGATGTCTGATGCCATGTCAATCTGTCATTTACGACCAATATTGGTCATGTGCAACATTTGATGGATTTTTGACTGACGAATTTATGTGAAAAAGTAACAATTTTAGGAAATATCTCCATAGATGGTAACACTAGCAGGTCGAAATATTGTCAACAGACGCACGCAACATGTGCCTAAGTATTGGCCATACATTTACATGACAAATCATAAATCAAGATTTTGTGCCGAAATTGAACTCTTGACACAATCCTAGACTGCCCCTAGTTTTCCTTAATTTTCTTCCCTTACTTTCGCCACTACTGTGGTGCCTGTTTATTTTAATTGATTGGCGTATACGCTCATATGCAAGAAGTTTTCAAAGAAAAATACCCTGCTTCTGCTGTACTTCACAAAGCAACTGTTTTACGACTAGTCAAACACCCAACAAATGATGCCACAAATTGTTAAAAGTTGGTATTTATTGTTAAAAATCAATTCTCAGATGTTTTCAGCAAATTAACAATGTTTTTTTTCAAATAATGTAATTGCTGTTATTTAGATAAATGCTAACATAAATGTATTAACCCAGTGATAGCCTACATGATCAGTTTAGTACACAAAAGCAGGTGTAATTATCTCTTACGGTTTTCATGATATACATTTTCAAAGTTTGGGTTGTGCGACTTTTGAAACACTCTGTAGTATGCACAATTGCTAGTAGCTGGTTTCTTGGCACCTGATTTTCAGAGCTGGCGCCTAGCTTTGAAGAAAATTTTTCTAGCACTGCTTAAGAGATATTATTTCATAGATGTTAAAGAAAAGTGGATCTTATTTTTTACTAGGCTTTCTGTCATTACTAGTCTAAAATATTCTACATCATTATTTTTGTTTACTTTTTTAAAGAAAGTGAAATATCAAAGAAACATTTCATAAGCCCTGTTTGTAGAATTTTGTGTTTGTTGCATTCAATAAGCACACTTTATTTTCCAAGAAAAAGAAAAATTTGGTTTTATTTGAGTTTTGTTTTCAAGTCCACAACTACTTGCAATTTCTTCAACACTTCAACACTTCTGAACCACTATGTGTCTTTATCAGGTATCAAACTGCACCACTGGGGAGGCCAGTTTTGCATCACTGTCAATCTGCAAGGCCACTTATTGAGATTGGACTCTTTGTCTCTCATTATGTGACTATCTTCTTTTCCTCTTTCCTTAATAATAGCAATTTCTTATTTTTTTCCCTATTTTGTATGATACTGCGATTTTTTTAAAGTGGTTAATATGAGAAGCTTAATGAAAAATTTAATGTGTTGATTGTTCACATGTATTAGATCTGAAATCACTTCTAAATGATTGTTTCTGGTTATATTTCAGGTTGGTCAAGAATCCACAAGCAACTCATACCTCTCTGATCATGTAGGTTACTGCCAGGATTTGTGATATATTTTCTTAAAATAAATACTGAGAGTAAGGCTGCAGTTGCCAAAATTTTGTGATATTGATGTGTATTTATAAATCTGATAAATATCAAACATAGTATTTGTGAATGTCCATTTGCAAGAGATGAAATGATCTAATTTCACTGTGTACCTGTTCATAGAGACAAGAATATACATGGCATTTTTATTTCTATTTTCCCATGTGGGTATCGGGGATCTTTTTGCTTCATAACATTCACAGTTTGCATTGAAAAATATCACATTGTGTAAAACAGCTCTCAATGGAAAAAAAACGAAAAGAGAAAACAATCTTATGTTCCTGGGATAAATTCAAAGGCTTTTAAAATGTTGAAGTTGTTTGAAAATGTTCTCATTTTCCATTTTAAGTTGTTTCAGAAAAATGTATTTCATATGTTATATTGTTTGAAGTAAAGTTTTCAAAATACTGTTAATATAACATCATCAAAGTTTGGTTGCTTATTTCTCAACAAAGAAAAATCCATTTGTATCAAATACTTTCTCATCAATATAAGAATATGTAATCTTTTGGAACTTGGATAAAATTCAGACAATTTAAGAGTGGTGAAGCCATTGTGAAAATGTTCTCCAAAGTGCATTATAAGTTGTTTCAACAAAAAGTACACAAAATGTACTGAGTTCTTATCTAGCCAAGGGTATAAAATGTTATAATGTTTATTTTAAATGGTTTTGAATTTTCAGAGGCAAAAATGTTTTCTTAGATTTATTTTGTTACTGTTTTCAGAGTTTAGATGATTCAGTTTTTCAAATACATATTCATATTTAAGTACAATAAATATACTATTCTTTGAAGTAAAGTTTTTAAAATCTTGTTAATGTAACTTCATGTTAGGTTTGTTTGCTTGTTACTGAGTTAACAAAAGAACATTCACGTAAGAATAGATAATACTGGGTTACTTTGGTAATATTCAAATAATTTGATGTGGTGATATTTTGAAAAATTTTCTTGAAAGAATATTTTAAGTTGTTCAGCAAAATAGCACATCATTTATGTGTTGTGTTTTATATTTCATTTAAGAAAAATCCTTTAGTTTATTTTCATTATGTGATAACTGTATTCTGGAATTCATACTCTAGAAGAAAAAAATTAGCTATGATTTTCTGTAATCAATACATTCTTGAAATAAAGTTTATGAAAGCATTGCCCATTTTTCATTAAGGTAGAAATTTTCGAGTTTTATGATTATGTCACATTTTGGTATAGCCCACATTGGGTTGTTGATATTTTACAATGTTGTACAAGGTAAAAGGTGAAGGGATCCCTGTACATGTGCACATATGCCTTGATGGCACATGGAATGATGTGGAGATATATAGCTCCTCATATTCTTGATCTCGGCCATAGTTGGGATGATGTGATAAACATCACACCCGGCCACCTTTACCCCTCAGGGTTGTCCCAAGGTATCCATTTATATGAGGCTGGATGAACCTCAGAGCTGCACAGAAAGAGGAAAATGACTGGAAAATTTCTTGGTGACAACAAACTTGTGTGCAACCTGGTAGATTTTTGAGAATGTATTTCTTGAAGCCTTCAAATCTATTGTTACAGTGCAAACACATCACCCAGCTAATACAAATTCCAAGTTCTTCATTTGTAGATCAATTGAGTGGGAAGTTGTAATTTTAAAAAACCTGTAGACACACCATTGCGACAATGATTGTCTTGAAAGCAGTAAACTTGTTCAGAAGTGTTGTGTTTCGTATGTTTATGTTGAATTCATTTAAATGACAAAAAGTGTTGTAACAAGCTGACAGAACATGTTTGTGTACCCTCTCTTGATATTAGTGATATTCAGTCCAATAATAAGAGACAATCAAATATTTTCATCGAGGCATTACTTGTGCTTCTTTGTCTTGTGGTTTCTATTGCTTCAAGTCTAACACTGGAATTCTGCCACAAGTAAACTTACAGGCGTTTGTGAAGACTTTCAGAAACACTTAAATGTCTTGCAACAAGCTGTGTCTGAAAGCACTAAATTGAGACAGGAGCATAGCACCATGTGTGCAGGTGTTCTGGAATAATTTCAGGAATTTTATAAATTCATAAGAAAATAAATATTTGTTTTTCGGTGGTTATTAGCAGGGTAGGATTTGTATGGACGATTCCATCCTATCTTTACTGAACCCTCCCCCCTCACAGATTGTAAATCTTTTCCCTTTGGGGATGCTGCATTACATATTCAATAATTTACATAATATTTTAATGCAGGGATCACCAAACTGTCGATCGCGAGCTCTCGCAGGGCCATTTCCAGTAGCTCGTGTGGAGTTTTGCTAGAATAGGCTGTAGATAGCAGCTGCAATATTTGAGTGAAACTTTGGGAGAAGGATCTGCTTTTGCCGACAGATGGACATCTGGACAACTCATTCCAATATCTGTCAACCTAACAAATATTGTGGATGAAATTGAGTGTCATCCTTCTCACTAACATGGTAAGAAGCAAGACGATAATGTTTAGGGACAAGGTTTTAAATTTTACTGTTTTTGTGAGAAAAGTATTTACATGTTTAGAACTCTCTGCAAGAAATAACAGCCTCTGTATGTTACAGAGAAATTAAAAATAATAATTTGATGTGATTTGATTGGATTTAATCTTTGTTATTTAGCTAAACTTTTCTGCAACTTTTGGCTAAAAGCAACGATGAGGGATGAGTGATGATATGATGAAATTATGTTCATGCCAGGAATCAAACCCGAGGTTCCTGGCATCTTAGTGCTGTAAAAATGATTATATATCTTAAAGTTTTTATTAACCAACAAAAATTTGTATGTAAAGAAAATGAATCCACACTTGGTAGCTCGTCATGTATTTTCAAATGTGGGAAGCAGCTTTATGGCAATGTGAGTTTGGAGACCTCTGCAATGCCTGGAAAGATGTTACTGGAAATTCTCCTACACTGCGATTTTTTCAAATACCACACTGCTTACAGAAAGCCATCATCCCACTGATAACATTAAAACCAGTAGTGAGAAATAGCAAAATTGAAAAATAATCCACACCAGCTATTACTAATGCTGCAGTCACTTACCCCCTCCCCCTCCCTCCATGCAATCCAGTTCTCTCTCATGTGTTCATTGGTCTCGCATCACTACTTGCACAATTTGTTTTCATTTGCCTCCTCCAGAGATAGCCGGGACAAGGTATAAAGCAATATAAATTGAATGCTGCGATACATTACTAGCAGGGGAAAAATTGCATTTCATATTTAAAATACAGCATATATTTTTAAACATAACCTGAAAAAAAAATAATTGAAATCCAGTTTTGCCTGGGTTTTTTCGAGTTTTTCTGAAATGCCAACTGTGGTTCAGGCTGCTCTGTTGATTGTGTAAGTCCAGGGGTGGCTCAAGACAAAATTTCCACCTGGGCAAGATTAATTTTTGTCACCACTTCACCCCCCCCCCCCCATTCTGCACTTTCCACCCTGCTATCTCTCATCTTTCTATCCTAGTCCTTTCGACCTTCTTCCAATAATAGAACATGGCCATGTTAAAATGTTAAATAATTATTGTTTCAATGATTAAAAATAATATCCATATTTTTAAAACACTTAAAGTATTACTGTTAAATAACACTTTTATTGTCGAATTTTTAGATTCCCACCTAATGACATCAATATAACAGTAATCTCTATATCTTAAATTTCTACATGATTTTGCATACTTTAAATGTTGTGCAGCAATTAATCAAACTCTTGTAGTCATGATATTCATAAGTACAAATATAAAATTTACTGACCGAATATTCAATATCAAATGGCAAGTATTCCATGAAGAGTGAGTCATTCACATCTATAGTTGATGTATGTGACCATTTTTGAGGCTCAAAAGTTCTTACCTTTGTAAAATAAATTATATTATAGAAAGAGGGTTGTAAAAGGGGGACGGGGGTCTGCGGGGGGTGGTTTCTTGGGCACTAAGGACAAGTAAAACAGATAAAAATAGAAAAGCGAAAACATCGCAGTGTTCTGTGAAATTACTGGCAAATTGTTGTCAGTTTGCAAAGATATAGATTTACAAAAAATTGACTTCCTCTTTTTATCTAGTCAGTTCCCTGACATAATGACATATTTGATTTTTTTCCAACTTTTCAGAAGCAAAGGAAGTATAAGGAATTAAACATAAAAAGAAATTTAATTTACATTAAGTCCCAAGTTCACATCTGACCATAGATGCACCAGTGGGGCTATGATGGCGCTTGCCACTTCCTGCTGGAAAACGTGAATAGAAAAATTTTCGTTTGGTTCATTGTGCCCTTTGTGTTAGAAACTGAAAGAAATGCTATTCAATTTTTAAATAATTGAAAATAAAGCATTACCTCCATTTAGAAGTGAAAATTCCTTGCCTTCCCTTTGCAGTTAACATGCCATGCATTTATTTGCACATGTTTATTTTCTTTTAAGGCCAAGAGGCACATGACTCCTATTTCCCTAGAGTCTCTTGTTCAGTATTTGAAAGATACACTCTCAATAACGCCAAGGGTATTCTCCAAAGTTTTGTATAAGACTTCAATATGAAATTCCTTGACCAATTTCGATGCATCCCAACTTCCCATTATATTTTAAAGTCTTTATGGGCATGCTCTAAATATATAGAAAGTTTCATTACTTTATTTCAGTTTGTGAATCATTGTTTAAACAGAGATTTGAAAACACCAGAAGAATTTGGAACTCCCTCACAACACAGAACTATTAAAATTATATATATGCATATTTTCTAACAGAAGCTAGAATAGGATGGGGCAGGGGGCATGAGCTGAGGTAAAGAGGATGCCGAACGAGCAAAGCAAGATTTTAAAGAGTAAACATCATGGGATACTGTCGCTATGTATAATTAATAATATGCATAATCAGTTTGCAAAGAAATAGTTCTAAAAATTTTCTTGCTCGCTTCGCTCATTACTTCATTTTCTCAACAGCCATATTATATTTATATTTATTACTACTACATTAGAGAGGCAAAGCGCACACGCACCCATGCACTGATATTTCATCGCTGAATTGGGCACCGACCTCCCCCCGCAACATGAACTCCGACAGTTACACCTACAGCAAAAACCATACAAATACATTAATAAAATATTGCGCAAATATTTCTCTGGTAATAATATGTTTGAATTTTGTGTTTTCCAATGTCATGTCTTGTGTTTGTTTTATCTAACGATTGAATAAATCAAGTACTGAACATTATCAGAAAGCAATATTCGAAATCTTAGACTGAAATGTTAACATTATCACAAAAATCTGTTTTCCATCCTTTCCTGCATTTGACATATTTTTCTTCTAAAATGTTACTTGAAGGGAAGGAAAAATCTCTGGAAATATCTATGAACAAATTAAATTTGGGCATTTTAAAAACTGTCTTAATTTAGCTTTCCCAAACTTACACCCCCCCAAAAAAGTTACCCCCCCCCAAGGGAAAAATCCTGGATAAACCCCTGATTTGAACCTCACCATTACCCTCAACTCTTCCATGTCCAACTTTATTCTTAGTTCTTTTCTGGATCTGTTTCTTGTTGTTATTAGCCCCTCGCTCTTTTCTGCACTGAATTAATTTTCATTCCTGTTCTTCTGATTTCCTCATTCCAACTATCAAGCTGTCTCTTTACTTCTTCCCTTTTACTAAGTCAGCAAACAACAGGGACTTCGTCTCTTCATCTTCTATCTTCTTCCCCACCTCTTCGTTAATTGAGGACTATAAGTGGTAAACGTTGTAAGTGCCAAAAGAGAAAGTGTTGGGAAATCGCATCGTTCCGCACATCAGCCTGTAAGAACGTGCACACTAGTGACCTCATTACATGCCCTTTGAACTACTTAGAGGGCTACCAGCCACATTTCACCTTTACCACATTATAAAGCATGGCACATTTCACAGTTTAACGTGGAAAACGGTGTTTGAATTATTGTGGCACTTACAGGGTTTACCAATTTTAGTCTTCAATTTCATCCATTGTATTTATGAAGAGCAGTGGGGAAAGAACACTTTCCTGTTTTATTATATTACTTATATTTAACCCCTTCGTTCTTCCCATTGGTGAAAGAAAGAGCCACATGTAAGCTGTAGATCCAATAAAATTTGTTGATGATATTTGACGTGCAGGCTGACAAAATCCGATATTACCTTTTCTTTTAATTTTGAATACGTTTTCTACTATTTCCCATATCATTGGTTCACATCCCTCTTCCCCTGGGATGACTGCTGGGCTTCTGGCACAGGTTGGTCTTGTTACCCTGAATGTTCGATCTACTGAATACTTCCTAGCTTCGTTTTATAGCTAATTATGTGGTTGGTAGTCTGTCGTTTTTCACAAAATTTGTGTGTTCCTTGCAACACTGCCTTGTGCTGTTTTGCTGCAGGAAATGTCGTCACAGATCCGATAAAATATTGTGTTGGGTTGTCATCATTCAGGCGGCAAAACAGGCTTTTTTGAACGATTGTAGCGCCAAAACGACACACCAACGAGAAAAATGGTACTGAGAAAAGTTGTTTGTTTTGATGTCCTCTATATGTTTCTGTGGTCTGTGGGCACGCTTAAATATTTCACCCTGTATATCAATTGGGCACTGTTTTTCATAATAGTATAACAATTTTATAATACAATGTAAAATCAACAAAACAAATTATATCTTTAAGTTCTTGTTAAATGGTGGACTGGTGTTGTGAAAGTACGGGTGTCCCACTCGTAAGGGGCTCTGGAAAAAGTATTATACAAATCTTAATAAAAGAGGATATGAAACCAAATTTGTACATGACATACCTTTATGGTTGAGAAATGAAGGTACATTACAAGAAGTGCTGGAAGTGACCTTCCCCCACCTGTATACACAGTTCAACACGGCGCTGCATGTTCGTGAATGTTGCTGCCAGAGTATTCGGCGTAACTGCCTGGATTTCACGGCGGATGTTCTCACGTAACTCGTCGATGGTGCGTGGTTTGTTCTTGTACACACTACCTTTAAGGTGACCCCACAGAAAAAAGTCTGGTGACCTTGGGGGCCATAATCCTTTCGAAATCACTTGGTCAGAGAAAAATGATTCCACCGCAGCCATGTGGCATGTTGCCCCATCTTGCTGGTACCAGCCAAGTGTCAGTTCCTCGTCATCAAACTGGTTCACAAATTCATGAAACAATACCTGGTACACATCACTGTTGACAGTAGTGTAAAAAAAAATTGGCCCGATGATGCGCCGCTGTGATAATGCACAGAACACGCCCACCTTCACGAACATGCAGCGCCATGTTGAACTGTGTTTATAGGTGGGGGAGGTCACTTCTAGCACTTATTGTAATGTGGATTCATTTCTCAACCATAAAGGTATGTCAAGTCAGGGACGTAGCTAGGTTGATCAGTTTGGGGGGTCTAAAACTTAGGATCTTTTTCTATCAAATCATTAAAAACTAGTAAACTATTAATATACCATATAGGCCCACATATATGTACAGTATGTGTGTGTGTGCTTTATATGTATATATATATATATATATATATATATATATACAGGGTGTCGCAAAACTATTTCAACAACGCTTGGGAGCTGGTAGATATCATAAAAACAAGTAACTTTTCCCTATAAAGTTTACCTCGAAAGCGCTTAGCGTTCCTCGTTAAGAGAGACGACTTAAAAACAACAACTTGGGAGTCTTGCCTGAGCAAAATCCAAAACATTAATGATACTTGCGATGTTGTAAGAAGGATTCACAGTATTTATAAACTGACCAAAACAAATAATGGGCAGACTGAAATTCAAGATTACTCATTCCAAAATATCTCCATTATTGATTGATTGATTTGGTTTATTTTAATTCGCTTTTCTGCCACCTTTGCCTAATCGCGAAGATGAGGATGATATGATGAAATAACAAATGACACCAATGTCTAGACCAGGATTTAAACCCGAGACACCTGGCGCCGTAGCGAGCTGTGCTAACCACATCACCACGGAGTGTTTCGTACATCATGCAATATCAACAATTGCAAGGAACACGTGATATAGGGGAAATCCACGAACGAACAAATGTAAGCATGATGTGTTTGCTGCCTCGTTTCGAACAAGCAGACTGTAATGTTATTACAATTTATTTATTAGAAATAAAGTGAACTAGCCCTATTTACAAATCGAGTTCGTTATAAAAAGCAGGCTGAAAAGAAACAAAAATCTCCGGCAGATGAATATTCTTGAGCCATTTTGGTGACTAAGTACGTTTAGTAATAAACACATGATCCCTCTCTACCGAATGTTCCGGACACGAGTTCCGACCTGGACAAAAATGTTACTGGATCTTATGTCCTCGTATTTACTATTTGCCCGAAAGTGTAAGAAAATTACGTACAATGAGAATAATATAAATTCACACGAATTATTCCGGAAATTCATCTAGATGTCAGAATCTCGCTCGTTTGCTACAAAACGTTGTTTCCAGGGTGAACTAAAAGTTGACATTGTGGTGCCTTCCAAAAATATTACTCTTACATTTCAATGTTGATATCAAGTTGCTACAATGAATGATAAATGTGTACAATTTATGACGTGTACTCAATGGTTTCCTTTTGATTATTTTTTTTCACGTTCCATGATAAGAATGCTAAGCAAAAGACACAAAATTAGAAAACTAATTCGCACCCATGAAAAGAGTGTAAATTACGAGGATTTCTCTTGATGTACCAATATCAAACGATATTGTGAAGTGCAGAACAAACTAGTACAGGCAGTAAGTATGCACCGAACTCAATGTAATTCCTTTCAGTGAAATATTAATTTCTTCCTACAACGTCTTTAATAGAGCATTCAAGATTAACCAGTTTGAGTGGAGAGAAAGAGAGAGATAGAGAGAGAGAAGGGGGAGAGAAAGTTTTTAATTCGCATGTTCCTAGTATTGCAAATAATCGTAGGAACTTTCTTGATACCAATTTTTGAAACACATAATTTTTCTTACATGCATATCAGTTGTCGGTAAAATTTATAGGTTGCCACTGTTTTCTAAAATAAGCTAGGGGTCTTGGGTTTGAATCCCGTCTTGGGCATGTATGTTTGTGACTGTCCATTAATCAATTTAATCATATCATCACTCATCACCATCTTCGTAAATTAGCCGAAAGTGTCACAAACAGCTAAGTAAAGTAAAGCAAATCAATCAAGCAATGAATCAATCAATCAATAAATTAAAAGAGCCTCGCAATTATTTCCTTATGAGACAAACGCGATTAGCAATAACGCTATTACAGATAGGAATAATTTTCAAATAAATTGGTATAACCCGGGTTCGAGTCCTGTTCGAGCCTGCATTTTTCGCTGAAAATTTCTACATTACAGTCTGCTTGTTCGAAACGAGGCATCATGCTTACATTTGTTCGTTCGTGGATTTCCCCTATATCACGTGTTCCTTGCAATTGTTGATATTGCATGATGTACGAAACACTCCGTGGTGATGTGGTTAGCACAGCTCGCTACGTCGCCAGGTGTCTCGGGTTTAAATCCTGGTCTAGACATTGGTTTGTTTGATTTGTTTGATTTCGTTTATTTTACTGCGCGTTTTGTGCCTCTTGGCTAATTTGCGAAGATGGGGATGAGTGATGAAATGATGAAATTGATTAATGGACATTCACAAACAACCAAGCCCGACCGGGATTCGAACCCGGGACCCTTGGCGTCGCAGCGCGATGTGCTAACCACTCGGCCACAGGGTCGGGCTCTAGACATTGGTGTCATTTGTTATTTCATCATATCATCCTCATCTTCGCGATTAGCCAAAGGTGGCAGAAAAGCGAATTAAAATAAACCAAATCAATCAATCAATAATGGAGATATTTTGGAATGAGTAATCTTGAATTTCAGTCTGCCCATTATTTGTTTTGGTCAGTTTATAAATACTGTGAATCCTTCTTACAACATCGCAAGTATCATTAATGTTTTGGATTTTGCTCAGGCAATACTCCCAAGATGTTGTTTTTAAGTCGTCTCTCTGAACGAGGAACGCTAGTGGCAACCCTACCACGCGCCCCTGCTAGTTATGTCAGAGCAAGCGTTTGCTGTGTTGGGTTGCATACGTACAGGATAGACTTTAAGCGCTTATAGCACAGAAACTAAGCGCTTTCGAGGTAAACTTTATAGGGAAAAGTTACTTGTTTTTATGATATCTACCAGCTCCCAAGCGTTGTTGAAAGAGTTTTGCGACACCCTGTATATATATATATATATAAATAAAGTTACGAATATAGACTCGCGAAATCCACGACCATTATTCGGGAATCTAAATGTAGAATGAACTAATTAACTTAATGGCATCTAGACAGTCTTTTAAAATCCATGTATTTTCAATTATGTTAGATTTAAGACACCAAGAACAATGCCATTAGTCCTTACTCCTTAGATATGTAAATTTGATGGAAGAAAATTGAGAAATAGAGAACAACGTGGCTTTTGTTTATAGCAGAATCGAATCCGGCCCCCTTTAGTGCAAGGAGACAGCGTTAACCACTATTCTATGGGACATGCCCGAGTCTTTGTACTGTACTGTCGTACTGTACACATTGGAGAATGATGACGGTATATAAGATATTTTATGCACACATCTAATTTCTTAAAAGTAATCTTCATCATCTTTTTACGTGCAAAACTGAATATATGATGGCAATAGAAATAACAAAATTGACACACTAAAAATATTGGGCTCTCGTCTTTAGTATGACAGATTCAAGGTTCGATTCCTGGTAGGAACTCCAAAATTTCTGTGATGGCCCAACATCGTGAGGACAATATGTAAGGACTTGAAATCAATATGTAAGCGAAATCCACTCTCACAACTAGATGGGACTCGATGTGATGACCACGCGTCACCGAATGGAAAAACACTTTTCAGGCTTTGTCCTTCAAAATTAATTTTACTAAATAATTGCAGTTTTCTTTAGAGGACCTAAACATGGCTTTTTAGCACAGTACAATGTTGTTTTCTTTTACCCTACTTTTATAGTTATACATTCAAAGGATTCCACTCCCGAAGCATGAGCATAACGCGCTATGAAATCATAGGTCCCAGTTTCGGACCTTGGACAGGTGTGGTTGCATCATGTCTCTCGCATCGCTATTCCTTCGGATCATCATTCAATCTCATCGTCGCATTTAACCCAAGAGGTAAAAAGCGGCGTGAAATAACGAAATAGAAATGATTGATTGACTTCTTTCATTTTTACTTCACTTTTCTGACCCTTTTTGCTAATCATGAAGATGAGAATGAGTTAAGATTAAATTGATGAAAGGATCATCACAAAGAAGACACATACCCAGGCCGGGATTCGAACCCGGGACACACTGCTTCCTAGCGTAACCTACTAACCACTCCACCACGGAGTTGTCGGGCCAAATAGAAATGAAAATTAGAAAATGTCATCTTGAATTTGCAGGAACCGAGTTCTTGCTCCTACTAGGACAGTCAAATAACAAAATATGCTTGATAAGTAATTTGACTCTCCATATTTCATGATATTATTATGTAAGTATCTATTATTCGTTATATAACTTCGGATTAATTCTATTTGTATGTGTAGTCAACTTTCCCGCCTAAGCAGCAGCCACTGCATCTGCATTTGCGAGTGGAGGCCAGGGTTGGTAAAGGTCCAGGAATTTTACAACCTTAGTGACAATGAAGTTCGACCAGTCACAAATATAGGAGTGCGTTGTGAAAGAAGGAGAACACATGCATATGCTGAACATATTTTATTCAGCAGGCTACATGGATCAAAGGAAAACATCAATTTCCGCTGCAACGCAGCAATGTATGGTGTCCACACAAAATAAAACATTTTCGTCCATCTACACGTGACATTGAAGTTCGACCACTGTTAGAGGGGATCCTGTTTACCATGGTGTGACGCCGCCCCATCGGCGAATAACTGTGGCAATGCGTCGTTGCATGCTGCGGACGAGTCGTTCAAGGTATTCCACATCGATGCAGTGCCATTCCTCCTGTAGGCAGGCGATAAGAGCAGCCACTGTCGTGGGTCCCCTCTGTTGCACACGTTGCTTAAGAACACGCCACACATTCTCAATGGGCGAGAGGTCGGGACTCGATGGTGGCCATGGCAGAGTTCGCACGTGATGGCGAGTCAACCATTCTCTTGTCAGCCGCGCTGTATGAGGCCTGGCATTGTCGTGTTGAAAGATGAGACGCCGCCTGTGGAACAGGTGCCTTCGCACTGTGGGAAGATGCCGCTCAAGTATGCGTGTATAGGCGTGTGCATTCACAATGCCCTCACAGACGTGTAGTGGGCCAACCCCAGATGCCGTCATGCATCCCCATACCATCACTGACGCAGGTTTCTGTACCCGACATACATAACATTTTGCTTCATTCTGTTCCTCCTTCCGACAAATGACTGTTTTCCGTATTTTCCCGTACACAACATTGAAAATGGATTCGTCCGTCCACAAATTTCCTGTTCCACTGCCGAAATGTCCATCCCCTGTACATTCGTGCCCACCGTAGTCGATTGCCTTTGTTCAACATGGAAAGGAAGGGTTTACGTTTCGCCTTGTACACTCGGTAACTGCATCGCTGTAGGTAACGGCGAATGGTTCTGGTTGACACTTCAATGTGAAAGCGTTCTCGAGTCCACAGTCGTAATTCGGCCACAGAAACATGATTGTTGGTCTGGATATAGCGCCTAAATATCCGTAGGTCACGCACGCTCAGCAGGCGTTTTCGATCGGGGGCCTTACCTTGCTCTGTAGTACCCGTATTTTGGTGGTGTTTGATGATGCAGTGGACGGTTGACTTGGGTAAGTTCAGTTGGCGCCCTATTTCCATCCCGTTGCAACTCCACCACTCTTCTCCTCACGGTGTCGTCATGCCCCTGGCCATGGTGATGATGCACTGCGGTTCCTCGGTGCACAGCACGCGCTTATATACGGCGGACTCCCTTATCGTGTCCGTGACGTCATGCTTCCGTCGAATGCGCCACTATCTGGAATTTTTCCGTATGGGTTTGGTGCCTGGTCGAAGTTCAATGTCACGCGTATAGTTCCCCGTTTTCGTTCTTTACTTGACCTTTGGTGCAACATGCTGGGATCACGATTCTTGCCTGCTCACACGCCTCCTCTTACACACATGCGTCACTTCTGCGGGTCACCCATTCCACCGCCTATGCCTGTGTGCATTTCATCACGTATTCCTTTCTGGTCGAACTTCATTGTCACCAAGGTTGTAAAAAAATTCAATTCCGGTTCAGGAGAGAAAATCAGTAAGCGTAAATGGGTTCTGTACCGTAAAGAACTTTTATATGTAACGAGTGCACTCACGGTCCCCGAAATGACGTGTCAGTCATACCCCGGCACGGGGGCCAAACGTCGTTATGCGTACGGGAGACCGGTCGTGACTCTTACGGTCCAGGTTTTCAAGTTCGGTGCTGAGACGGTTGTTTATTGTCATACTATTGCGAGGCGGAGATAAATACCTTGAAATGTTACACTGTTTTGTTTACCTTGGATATGTAGATTCGAACAATCATAACTCACTAATAGCATAATATCAGATACCTGAAATACATCAAATAACAACACTGACGAACGGTAAAAAGTGAATATATATTGTAACAACAAAAAAAATATTGCAATCGACAACTGTTTACATCCTCAATCGCTCACTCATTCACTTTCTCTCTCTCTTTCACACATCTGATGTATTTTTACATGTGAAGTATAGATTCAAATCATGGATCTCATTAACATATCATTCCTTTTTAGTTTAAACCTTTATGTGAATTTAGGTCATGTCTGCAAGCTTTTGTGCTCTTTTAAATTAATTTATGTGCCAGCCCTCGGAAAGCAGTTATCTAAGACAATTGGGTTGGCGTGGTTAAATCTTTCGTTCGAATGAACGTATGCATCCAGTCGTAAGCACGACATTTAACAAGTTTCTCGGATGGGGGTAACACACATAAGCCTCTCTCGTCCAATGAGAGCAACTACACAATTACATAGTGATGCAAAACTTAATCGGCTCCAGCTGCCAGAATACACAAATCAATCGTCGGCGCGAGCAAAAATTACATCAAAAACCACTATGCAATAATATTAGTATTTCACGCGCACGACCTTGCAATATAAATTACGCTTTCCACAATTAAAAAGGACTCATGCGTCAACTATTGACAAATTAAATGGCGCGACGGGGCGGTCGGTTACACAAAAATGGAGCACACTTTGACAATTTACACTAAAAATTATTGTAATGAAATTGAGCTTCTAACTCTGAATGCAGACAATTAAATTAGAACATCTGAACATGAAATGACCCTTTCTTTTATAACAATACCAAAAAATTATCAGACACGGAAGTTAGGTTCGGGGTTCCTGAGTCACTTTGCAAATAAGTGAGACTTCGGCGTTAACAGTACGGTGTTGATACTAACAATGCACGTTTACATGGACATAGACCATCTGAAGAATACTCTACCGGACTCTGCTACATTGCGTGGTCATTCAACTCTCCTGGACGCGGGACTTGCACACGGTTCCTTTGAGGCGAAATTGTTCTCCGAGGTCGATCGCGACGAAGGATGATTGCGACGATATGGTGTACTTGCACCTCCTTAGAACTTCGGGTGTTAATCTCGTCACTAGCGTCGGGTGTACGTGGTCACGCGCCTGTCTGGAATCATCTCTCTCTCTGGTAACGGTCTTCGATTGGACGTCGATCTGGAGTCGTCCTTCTCTCTCTCTCTCTGGTAACGGGCTTCGATTGGAACGTCGAACTGGAAACGTCCTTCGGGCTTTGGGCAGTGGTTGGCTTTGGCGTCGTTTTTGGCGCTGGCTGGCTGGCTTCACCGGATGATGGCGATGCATCGTTGCAGGCGTTAGGGAAGTCGACGGACTCTCTTCTCTATCTCCTTTAGCCGCCCATTATTATGTAGTCCACGCTTGGCAAAAACAAATCACCGCGTAATACTTCACCAAAATAAGGCGCACACTGGTAACTCTCTATCTGCAATTCGCTCACGGTACGTAAGAAAACAAAGTCCACGGAGACAAACAATAGTCACGCCAGAGTGTAGCGCGGAGATGCTCTCTCTATGAAATCCGGGTAAAAACTGTGTCCGACTCGAGGTACTCTCGATTTTATATCACTTTCGAATTTGTTCATTGAGAAGCACGCTAAAGTGGCTTGGCTTGGGTTTTCGAGGAGATGGAAATGACCTCTGTCCATTGTCTTGAAACGCGGTCACCAGGCGCTTCCTCGATTCTTGCTGACTTGGGCTCCAGCTGATTTTCCTGGTCATCCGTGAAGAATGGGTTCGCCCACCCGCTGCGACTCCTAGCCCGGTCCCGACGAAATTAATCCTTCCTTTTCTCCGTGACAATAGTCACGCCAGAGTGTAGCGCGGAGATGCTCTCTCTATGAAATCCGGGTAAAAACTGTGTCCGACTCGAATATGTCATGTTCTAGGCCGGAATGACAGTTCGGCTGTCACTCAGGAAAAACCCGTCTCCAAACTCCCGACGTCTGGCTCGGATACAAATTTATCCACAACATAAATCAAATGTCACACATTTATATTTGAACATAAAATGAATCAATAAACAAAAAATAATTTATATCGAACTGCGTTTACCATGTCACTGGATACCGTGACATATATCTGTAAAGATTTCAATTCGGTCTAGGAATATTTTTTCCAGATGAATTTAAAATCGGTCCAGGAACCTTATTTCCTGATGAATTTAAATACGGTTAACGAACATTTTTTTCCGGATCAGTTTAAATAGGATCCAAGTTCTGTATTCGCAACTTGGTACGAATTTAAATTGTGCGAGAGAAAAGGTTCCGGTCCTGTTACGGAACCCTGTAGAACAAATTAGAATGTATGCGTTTCTTGATCTTTAACAATCCCAGGGTCGTTAGAGTTCCAGGAATTGTAAATAAATTCATTTCCCATCCGGGAGAGAAAATCAGCAAGTGAAAATATGTTCTAGGCCTCAATTCGGTCCAGGAACTTTTTTTTTCCGTATGAATTTAAATACGGTGCAGGAACTCTTTTTCCGCTTGAATTTAAACACAGTCTGGGAATCTTGTTTGCGGCTGAATCCAAACACTGTCCAGGAACCTTTTTTGACGTATCAATTAAAATTCGGAGCATGATTCTTTTTCCAGATCAATTTAAATACGATCCAGTAACCTTTTTTTAATGGAACAATACACTACTTGGACCGAATTTATATTGTGCGAGAAAAAAGCTTCCTGCAATGTATGAAACGAGATCTCAAGCAATCCGTGATCCTACCGGAATCTTGCGTTTACAGAAGATAACTATGAAACCACTTCTCGGATCAAACTGTTCTTCGAATTAGCTGACAGTCATGAATTGTCGACCAATCAACACAGTAGGCCAAAAAGTAGCAGATGTTTCTTGAAAATGAGTGGAAAGTTACCAAGGAAGAATATAAAGTTGGTAGGTTACAAAGGCTTATTATGGCTTTGTCTCTTGCAATTTGAAAAGCCTATGTCCATCCTGAACCATAATCTAATTAACCCAGAAAGTCCTAGCTACCTGCAGTGCGTTTCGGCGCGGCCGATAACCAGAGCCAGATGAAGAGAAGATTTTGTGGGAGGGGGTGACCTGGCGTAGGCCCACTGGTGTGCATGAAGAGAAAGTGTTATTACAAAAGGTCCCCGACTTCCCAAAAAGGGTCGGCCCATAAAATCACTGCATTTCCTACCAATGCATCTGTTTGTGTTAAACCAAAGTGTATGTCACCATAGGATCCGAGCGCTTCGAGTTCTGTCGGTTGTGGGACTTCTTGAGTCTTTTGTCAACATGGTGCCAATCAGAGTTTCTTTCTGCCAAGGTCGTTGCACCTATGAATCGGCTCTTCAGCTTGAGTGGCAAAAGACATGTTGTACGGAGGAAAGTTGCACCGGAAAAATTACCTTCTTAAATACGATGAAACCTGTAAAATATCCACAGATATTTATTCGGGGGTGGTCACTCTGACAAAACATCAACATTCTCAAAATTCTTCGAACGGACTGTGTAAAACATTGCAATACTCCAAAAAATTTAACCTGCTCTGCAAGACAAGGAAAATGCCTCATTAAGCAATCATTGTGCCTTTGTTAAGTTGGTATGTTCTGTATGGTACTATATTTTAATTAATGCTGATGGAATAAATCAATAAAGTTTGTTAAATAACAACGACTCCTTACCACAAGAATGTAATTATTCTTTACGGATATCCCCTATAACGGTTGGGGGTTCGACGTACTGACCCCATGTCACCCAATTACTGGTTAAAGATCTCCACACCTCTAGGTAGGATTGTTGGAGGGAGATTGGCAGTCGGGAGATAGGCCAAGGCCCTTCCAGGGCTGTCGAACAACGGGTTACTATTTATTTATAGATGCTTAAATATATGTGCAACCACACATGTCTTCCCAGTGACTTATTGCAAGGTTTGCTTATTGTACTTGACTCAATAAAATAAACTTACTGTGTGAGGCAGATTCATACGAACCAAAAATATTTGTGATGATATAGTGGGGTCAAGTTGTGATTGCACGCGATATTTAATCTGGAAGCGGCTGCGCGGCAATCGCAACTTCACGATAAGATTGAATACCCACACTATATATCACAAATTACAATTTGTGTCGCACTTCTCGCACGACAATGCAGGAGTCAACAGGCAAAATCGACGAGAAGCGCGAGACAAGCCCTGTAAGAAAATGCACACGCAAATATATGTAAATGTACAAGTAAAGTCAAAGGGTCCAGCAATGAATAATACGCCGTGCCTTCTTCATTGCGTTAGTTTGTCCTCGTAAATCCGTATCTTATTCACCCTCCTTATCGTATATGTCTACGATTATCAAAATGGTACTTTTGACTTCAAATTATAATTGCCTCGCAACGTGTATTTCATATATATATTGACTTACTTACTATAGATTATAGGTAAGGTAAAACTACAACTTACGTTTGTCAATTATCAACAACAAAATGCATTACTCAACTAACATATACGTATGTATTTCGTAAACAACAAGCAACTCGTAAAAGAGTCCAGCATTAACAAGGTCGGTATAAGTCAAATTGCAAGTTCACAAAGACGACGTGCGTCCACGTCAAAAATTCCTAACACGTCCTGCGTGTATATTTAAATTCATATCAGTTAATCAAACTCCATTAAAGATACGTAACAAGTACGCGTACGTGTCTTTAACCCTACCCAATTAAACAATATGCATTAGACAATTAGACAATATTATTTCAACTATCTTCCAGACGTGTTAAATACACTGTAAGTCTTCATTTATATTGTCACGCTAATTTACTTTATGATAGTCGTTTTTCCCATTCATTAATATTATCCCAATTCTCCCGACTTTTAATGCTACCATTTAAAAATGGAAAGGTGTAAATGGAACAATGGTCCCGAATTGACTAAAGGAGTGGTGGAAGGTTCGTAGATTTTCTTTTTGTAAGCAATGAACTTTAACCACAAGCCTTGGGCGATCAGACCAAAACGTCAAACGTGGGTCGAAGAATTACATTACAAGATCGACGAAATGCAATTAGTACGTTCGTCCACTCAAAAGGGGAGTACACAATTGTTAAGAGATCATTTACGTCCACAATAAATCTTTAGCGACCAAAATAGTATTTTGAGTCCATGGTCAAGCAAAAGTTATGCAATTCAGTTCTCGCTAATTTGGTCAATAGTTTTTCTTAGTTCACTTAGTACATTCACTGCACCCAAAAAGGCGACACAAACAAGGGGGGGGAGGGGAATAAGAGTACAAAAAAAAGGTTGTTTTTTTTAACGGCACCTTATGCGTGATAAAAAGGGCAAAAGGGGGGGGCGTCCTGGAACGATGGCACGATGTTATTAAGTACCTATAGCACAGCAGAGAGTTTTACGTACCTAAACCAACAGTGTTCAGCCTCTATAGCCGTGTAATGCAGCACTCCGATTATTGTCCTTATTCTCTTAGTAGTGGCCCATTTCACGAGTGAGACACAAGGAAGGCTTCCGTTCACCAAGGCAGCATGCTAGGTACGCCTCTCGCCGGCCAAGTAGAGCCAAAGGGTTGTTGCCGTTCCGTTCCAGTCGATAGAAGCAATTCTGAAGCACTCTGAGGTTTTACGCCCAGCCCGCTTGTACCGAGTCTGCCGCTAGAGGCAGCACCGGTAGAGCTATCGAGGACAACGGCCTCTGATGGCCGAAAATTGAACTACGGATATTTACGTCAAATTTTCAATTTATGAAATGTTTATAATATGTGGATATTAAAAAACGTTACAATAGCCAAAATAATAATAATAATTTATTTCAAAATGACAAAAATGTATTAACTTGTTCAAATTTTCGATTCTTCGAAACGTTTGTTAAGAAGTTGAGTTGAGTTGGTGTTTTAAGTCCACTTTATGCGCAGTAAGGCTAATCAGGACTGGACCTACAGTTTAAAGTAAGATCCAGAGCACTATGTGCCTCCACCCATGTATCGAACCCGGACCCCTCTATTACAAAGAAACGACGCTATCACTGCTCCATCGGGGAGGCATCGTTTGTTAAGGAGGATTCTTAAAATCCGTCTATGCGACTCAAGAAATCGTACAGTTTGTGAAGATAATTACTTTTAACATGTTGCGTGTTTTAGACTGTTTCAATAGTAGAATAGTTATTTGGTGCGAATAATACTACTTACCCGGAGATATGATAATCTACATAGGTATCTTGCCAACCATTATACTTATTTTAGCGTGTATTGCGCTCTGATTCGAGCCCACTTGTAACTGCTTCCATGTATGTGGTTAACCGCTGCCAAGCGGTCGTTCTTCAATCTGGTAACAAACTACTCAAGCTCGAAACATTATTTGGACGCAACGGTAACACCCAACGCCCAAACCTGCCTGTTGTTGACCTGCAACTGCGAGGGGTGCAAAGACCGCTCCATCAAAATTCCAAGAAACATCGTAGTGCTAGGTTCCTAGTCCTACACTGATATCATCCACTATAGCTAGAACTAGGAAAACGAGAAAGAAATGTTTTATTTGGGGTTCGTGCCACTCACATTCAAGAACAATGTTTCACACTGAAAGCAAAATTTACTGAAACACTATTTTGCAATATTTGTCATGAATGTAAACTTTTCAGCAAGTGCAGAACAGTTTGCCGGGGCCACGTGAACGTTTCGGGAGGCTAGTAACCCCCCGTGCCCCCCTAACGACGTCCCTGTGTCATGTACAAATTTGGTTTCATATCCTCTTTTATTAAGATTTTTATAACACTTTTTCCGAGGCCCCTTACGAGTGGGACACTCTACAATATTAGGCCTATACACTGTATACAATCTAAATTTATTTTATAAAATTATTTAATTCCTGAAATTCCTTAACTGCCTTCCAAAAGTTAAGCACGTAATGCAAATTTTGGAAAGCATATTTGAATTTGAGTGGCTGAAAGTCGCTGCAGATGTAGATGTCAGTTTTTATGTGTAGCTTCCTTTTTGTAAGTAGAGAGTGAGGATTTCGTGCAAGGAAAATCACACTTTTGTTGAAGACGCCAGCATTCTGAAGGGCTTGAGGTGCATTTAAAAGCTGATACGAAGTGTTTATAACTTTTGTAGGATTATTTTTGTTAATATTCGTGTCTCTATGGCTGAATGAAGACGAATGACAGATAGTGAGCGCTGGCGTGCTCTCGGACGCGTTGAAGCAGGACAGTTAATCAATGATGTCGCTATTTTCTTTGGCGTTGATCATTCGGTACTTTCTCGATTATGGAAACAATTCCATACAAGTCAAGCAGTTGTCCGGAGACCTGTGCCCGGTCATCCAGGGGTTACCGCCCCCTCTGATGATCGATATATTGCTATAGTAGCCAAGCGGAATCGACGAGCGACCTCCACAACTGTTACACCCAAGGTTGCATCGGCACTTGGTAAGACCATATCTGCCAGTACTGTGCGCCGAATGCTCCACATGAAGGGATTGTACGCCCGAGTACCACATGTTTGTGTTGCACTAACCGTCCAAGTCAGAGGGGCAAGATTAAAGTGGTTTCGTCAATATGTCAATTGGACTGTCTCAGATTGGTGCAACGTCCTGTTCACGGACTAGTCCAGATTTGCCCTGGAATCAGATGATAAGCGTGTAAGGGTCTGGAGAGAACGAGGCACACGCAATCAGGCCAAGAACATCATCGAACATCGCGCATTCAGAGGTGGCAGCGTCATGGTGTGGGCTGGAATTTCAATGGGATATCGCACCGAGCTGCACATCTTTAAAGGCGGTTCTGTGACGGCTGAGCAGTATCGGGATGAAGTCCTAGACCCAATTGTGAGACTCTACGCTGCAGCAGATGGACCTGATTTCCTCCTTATGGACGATAATGCCCGTTCCCATCGAGCCAACATCGTTGACGAGTACCTGGAAAGTGAGGGCATTTCTCGTATGGAGTGGCCGGCGTATTCCCCCGACCTTAAACCCATTGAAAACCTTTGACCCTCGGAAGTGCTGTCTCTGCCCTAATGGAAGAATGGCCATTGCTCGCATCTGCGATGGTTGATCACCTCATTGAAAGCATGGAAAATCGTTGTAAAGTTTGTGTGAAGGTCCGGGGTGGTCACATACCATATTAATGTAAGTTTTGTTTTGGTCACATACCATATTACCACAGAAGTTTTGTTTGGTTTGTTTGCCTTTAAACATCATTATGTTAATGACCCATATGTGACGTCTTCATATAACTTACGAAAAGTAATTTTTTTTCATCTTTGTACACAATTCTTATTTTCTTTAATGGATAAACACATTTGCTACCTTCATGTGCAATTTTGTGTTAATCAAAGCTTTACTTTTCCATTTTTGTTGATTTTACCATCGCGTGCTTAACTTTTGGAAGCGCGTTTATATTCCAATAGCAATTCTTTCACCTTTCTTTTAAGGATCGTGGTTGTCTCAAAACTTTTATAGCTATTTGGTAACATATTCGTAACATATTACTCTATGCCTGAGTAAAATGGTCCTTTATGGTATGCAGTTAGTCGAACTTTGGGAATATGAAAATATTTTTTTTGGTCTGGTATTGTAATTGTGAGTGTCTTTGTTCTTTGGATAGTTCGACTTGGTTTCGTGAATAAAAGTAAGTGTTTTAAGTATGTATAAACTTGGAAGTGTAAATATGGAAAAAAAAAATAAAAGGAAGTTTACGCGGATCAGTTTTGTGTGGATTTGCCAAAATACGCAATGCTCTTTCTTGCATTTTAAAAATCCTCTGCGATTGTGGCGAGTTTCCTTAAAATTGAATAGGCCTACCATATCTCAAAATGCTTTCAAAGTTTGAAAAATATATATTTAGCATAGGGGAAATCTTACGCACTTAACTTTACAACCTCACAGAAGCTAAATAAATAATTATAACGACAAACATATTGCACTAAAACACATATTGATACATTCACTTTTGAATACAAAGGTTCAGGTAATAATAAACTTGTATTATTTTCAAACATTTATGAAAAACGTAATTGCCCACTCTTAGAGAACAGTTCCTCTTAGAGTGCGCACAAGGTCCTTCAAGAGTTTGTATTAACAGGTGTCATATTATACATACCCATACCCTCTTAACAGGAGCATGCTTCGTGCCACCATTGAACACAACCTACGCACTGAACCCAGTCTTCAGTTATGGGTTCCACACACTATTCTTCACATCCAGGACAGAAGGACAGGACTTTCTTGTGCTGACTTTGATGGAGTTGCATCATCAGGGGGTCACACAATTTTCCTTGGAGGCACTGGTTTAGTTCTCACTATGTTGTTCATATTTACAAAGTCCCAGAAGTTGAAGCCAGAAGTGCGTTTTTTGTATGGTGAAGATGTGAGAACTTCTGATTTTCTGACTTCTCCATGCACTGCAAACTCTTAAAGGAACAAGACAAGGTTCAGAATTCATCGGCCAGGAGCAGCAGCCTGAAGGGGGTTGTTCTCACATATGTCTGATGTTCGACGTTGTATACTAACACTTATTACCATACTTAAAACAAATTATTACAATTACCAGATCATAATCCTTAAAATGTGGGAATTCAATATTACAGTGAACAGGAAAAAAATCAGGATTCCGGATATTTTTGACCATTCCTAAAAAAAAAAACCTTTGACATCATACATAGGGCAAAGATCTGGGCAATCCTAATGGAAAGAGGTATGGAGGAAGATCTGATACAAATCATTAAGAGGTGAAGGAGTTTTGCCGTAGGATGTTCAAAGGGTTCAATATTAGCATTGCCTTTTACATTTTATGTAAGATATAACGTTACAAGGCATTTATTTCCAGATCTCTTCCTTTGCCTTGTATCTCTTCCGATGTTTCAGTTAGAATTTTCTTCATATCATTCCATATTTCCTCAATGTTGTTATTGTCTTCCTGAAAAGTTCTCTTATAGCTATCCTTCTTTAACTTTTCTACATCCCATCCGGGAACTTTTCTAACGATGGAAGCGGCCCCGGCACCCGCCCAGCGTCGAATAACATGGGTACCTGGGGAAACCTGGGGGGTAAAGGCGGTCAGGGGCGTGGTGCTGATCACATCACCCCACTCAGGAACGGATCAAGAAAGTGTGGGGTGTTACCCCCACACCCCCTATACGCCTTCATGGCGTGGTGCTAAGCACAGGGGAACACTTTACTTTACTTTTTTTTTCATCCAAACCTTTGTTTTCCTTTGATTTTATCTACATTGGACAATCGTTGTCGTATTACAGATTTGACTAGGAAGTGGTCACTATCACAATTAGCTCCTGTGCATGTTTTAAAATCTATTACCGATGCAGGACATCTGTTGTTCACCAGAACATGGTCTATCTGATTCGTATATACACCGATGAAAACCATCTTTTCAGTGAACCTTCTTGACAATGACTCTAATATCAGTCGCAAGAATATTTCCTTACGAGTAGCTCTTTGTAGCTGTAGTGGTAGCAAAGCTCCAAAATTCCTGTACCTACATTTCTTCTCAGCATTTTGAGGTAAATTTTGAATGTGGCAACTAGTGTTGCCCACGAGACGAGACTTTGGTCTGTCTCGTCCGGTCTCGTAAAAATGCTGTCTCTTTTCGCATCTCGTCTCTAAAATATTAGTTTGTCCCGTCTGGAAGGGTTCTGTCTAGTCTCGTCTCGTCCCGTCTCGTTTTGTCCCGTCTCGTCTCGAAAAAGTGATCCGGGATATCATGCCAACAAAAGTCAAAAGTAGCAGAAACACAAATTATTTTTCCGGAAAGTGGGATAAAGCTCCAAATATTTTACCCATTGCGTGGTGAGAATAAATAAGGTTCGTTAATCATGAGGACATTAATATTAAAAATGCAGTTTGTTGGTTACTGATTGCTAGGTATCTTATGAAATCTACCTTGTGTTTTTTCTCGCTTCCATACAACTGTCTATCCATCGTACATTTAACTGAGTGCTCTTTTTCATTACTGCTATACCTTTTGGAAGTTTTGAAATGTTTTCCCCTGGACCTTCTTTCTTTCTGAATCAAGAACTTCCGTGTACTATGAAAATGAACATTTTTCTTTTAAATTCTAAGCTTGACGCTGGGGAGCATCAAAAAAGTTTTAAATATGTACTACAAACACAAAAGACTATTTAAAATTGCAATACTTGGTATATTACAAATAGAAAGCATTTATTGTTAAACATCTCCTTCTATGACATAAGTTTCATAAAGTGTTTATTTGTGATATTGTGCTGTTTCTCATGTTCAGCGTATGACGCACATACTTGTTTGTTTTTCCTTTAGCCTCTGAGCCCGATACCACCACCGCTTGATAAAATTTATCCTTCGGCAGGCAAGCATCTAGAAATATATGTCGGGGAAGGTGTCCGAGCCAAGTGTTTCAGAGGAAATGATAAACATTAACGACAACAGTTAAGCAAATGTTTAAATTAATACATTAATATATTTGATAGGTCTATTCACTTGAATATGTAAATTAATTAATCATATTATTATTATTATTATTACATTAAATGTTAGAAAGGCGGTACAAGAATAGTAATATAGCAGCACGAATATTAGCTAATATCTAGCTTACGTATAGTTAAGATCGCAAATAAAACAGTTGTCCTGGCAAGGAAATTAATGTGAAGAAAGGTGATGAATTGAAAATTTGCTGAACAATTAAAAAGGATGTTAAATCCAGTTGACGAAAAATAAAGTTCCTGATTAATGTTTTATGCTCATTATTATAAGTAGTAGTGTACATAAATCTTCATTGATACTGCCAATCAAAGCCGCATGATCCCAATAGAATCCTTGTTTTCTTGTATGTTCGACAGGAATAAGTAACCCTCGATTTTGCTAAACAAATATATTTTTTGTTTAGCTAGAGCAAGGCCCCACGCGGATGCAAGAAGCCGTTCCTGCAAAAGTGTATGTTTCACGAAGCGAGGAAACGTGACAAAACCACCACGTATGGAAGACAAAGCTGCATTTCTTTTATATCGCACATTTACAGAGCCGTGCCTCCTGCAGTTATAAAAATCCCAACATCAATGATTCTTTTAGACATGCTACAGTTGAAAAAAAAATGTTTAGATGCACCAAAAGTGCATCATTATCAGATTATGCATATAACGTGTTATTGGAATCAACACATTTGTGTAAATTGGGTGCCTTCCCGATGGCGTAGTAATAACGTCGACGTCTTGTAATCAAGGGTCCCCGCGTTCGATACCCAATGGAGGCACAAAGTGGATCGGATCGCACTTTAAACTGTAGGTCGGTTCGCGATTTAGCCTATTTGTGAATCAAGTAGACTTAAAAAAAAAAACAATATCAACCTTAAGAATATTAGAATCCACTAACTCACCCGCAGGTAAGTCAAGTTTGACATATCTTCATCATCGTTCATAGACTTCCTGCAATACTCTTGTGCATGTGTGTTGCATCCCACCAGGTGCGGGAAATGTAAAGAGTTATTCTTTCTCTGTAGTGCGTTATTTATTTTTATAACAGTGAGGCTAAATTGTCGTTTTATCTGAACTTTTAAAAAATGTGCAAAATACGTCTCTATCTTTAAACAACCACCCTTTCTCATGCATGTGTAAAATAATCCCACTCTGTCTCAGAAAATCTCTTCCTACGATCAAATGGCGGAAACAACTCTAAAGTTTCAATTATAAATGTATGCCTAAATTTCTTATCAATTATACAAACAGTAGCACATATAACATCCTTTGGTGTAACCCTGTCAACAGCTGATGTTACTTTTCTCGTCCTAATAAATTTACTTCCAACCAGTGACGGCGCCAGTGAAATGTGGCTGGGGGGACGGTGGGGGGGCAACAAAATATTGTTGGGACAGTCACATTAAAATGCCCGAAAACACTACATATATACGTACATATATAACATATATATACATATATAATAATACTTATAATTATTATTATTATATTCATGTAGCTATGGAGTTTTGTGTTTGTCCTTTATTTAGAGTGGACGTTTACTGCCTAAATTTACTTCTTGATTACGAGTTTATCTCCATATGATTAATTTTAATAAAGTCATTAATTCTTTTTTATTCGTAAGTTGCGTTGTGTCTAGTGGCCTATTTTAGTATTGGAAGACATTCATAAGTTTATAATTCATCGTCTTGCTTGAGATGAAACTACTGATATAAATATTTAAGTTATAAGATAATAATATAAAATACGAAAAAAATGCTTCGAAGAGTTTAATTTTCTTACAAACAAACGTAACGTTGGAAGAAATTAATATTCTTAAGTATTAGAAACAATGAAAGTCACTTAGTGAAGTGCGTTTCTCCTGTAGGAGAATTCTGCTCTATGTGCTTTGGAGAACACATTGCCCACCTTTCGTACGTCCAGGACTTGAAATTTCTTCTCAATGGCAAGGGCAGCCAAATGAGGCAGTTTCTCTTTCGGGAAAGCATATTCAAACAGGTTCTTTCACATTCACACGCTGCATTGGAAACTGGAATTGTTACAGAGAATCCAACTAGTGTGTGAACCTTGTGAATTTACATTTTCCTAGGATTTGAAAGAAATCCATTAAGTGGAGTACTTCCGTGCCATCTTCGTAAGGCTGAAGGGTTTTGGGCAAAATTTGTGTTTCACCTTTCAGGAAAATGTTATCACAGGATTAAAATTCTGAAAAAGGGTACAGTTATCTCATAATTCAAGAAATATTCTGACCCTGGCATTACTTACTCTTACTCTACCACTCCAACGTATGTCTGTGCTACACAATTACAGGCACCTGTGGAGTTCGTGGGTAGAAGTTCTTCCATTTTGATATGTACGAGAAAGAGCGAACCTGCATCTAATAATGATTGAAGAGTGGCAAATCCTAATAAGCGTTCTTTTACCTGCCCGCGACATGTTTTAAATCGAATTTTAAGTGTAATTTGCATTTTAAGGTTCAAGTTCAATACATTTCCAAATAATATATCCTCATTTTGAAATTAACTTCAAGAGTATTGAAGAAATTCCCTGTGTTAAGGTTTGCCTCAGACTCATCATCTCGAAATTCAAGTACCTGAATTGTAAGAAACCGCGATGAATCCACAACAACTGACATGCATTGTCGGTTTTTCTTCGATCACCTTTGATCCCGGGTTCGATACCCAGTGGAGACACTTTAACTGTAGGTCCAGTCCCGATTAGCCTTACTGTGCATAAACTGGTCTTAAAACACCAAATCAACCAATCAACCAAACCTTGAATCAACTTTGAATGTATTTTACTAATTAGCGTCACTAACGACCACGACCGTAATACAGATGATGTCTTGTGGTCCTCAAAAGATTCGTGATGTTTTAAAACTATCCACATTCAACACTTTTTCCCAGTTCTTAAAACTGGTTAAAACTTAGGTTAATCTCGACGATTACAGGAAATAATTGAATGAGAAATTACCTATGCCCAGGTCGGCGCTCGAATCTTGAACGAAAGTCACACACACATAGCTATATATACCAAAATAAATTAATATTGTTAGTTAAGTTGGTATTATAAGCAGGAAAGTGATATCATGCAGAATACACCACTTTGAAAAGGTGAAAATCGTCATACGCTTATAAATGAACTCTCTTATTATTCGATATTTAATTAATTTCAGTTGGGAGGGGGGGCTAAGTGTCTGACTTGGTGCACCACCTGTCCCCCTCTGGTGTCGTCACTGCTTCCAACACTCTAATAACTTCGCTGCTGATAGCGTCAGCTTCGAAATGGAAGCTTGTGTGTCGGCGAATAATACAAAGGACTTGCGTTCACTGTCCCTCTTTCATTCAAAGTCTGCCGTTTTCCTCGCAGCTGAAAAGAATCCTAAGTGTCCCTCGTATTATTGTTCCTGCAAAACTTCCTGTCGACAAGCAAAGCAAATTACATAATTATTATTGCTCCTCCCTTGCATCAACATTCATTCCTAGGCCTGGATTTAAGGCACTTATCCGCTACTAAAATTTTTACAGGTCAACCTCGCCTCGATGTTTGTCCCCTGAAGCAACGGTGTCCATTGTTCAAAGCGAAACGTCTGTCATTGGGAAGCGGCGAAAAATAGTCTTGGATTACACCCTGGCCGTAAGCAGACAGAGGGTGGGCTGAGCTCCCGCCCCCTGACATTGCTGTCAGCTTCCCTCTGAAGTTTGATAAAACTACTTTGTGAAATTTGTTTAGTAACAAGTGAAAATGTAGACAGTATATACCACATGTATTTTGCTAAAAAACTTGTAAGCTAAATTCACAGAATAAAAAGAACAGCTACAAAATTCGTTCATCTGATTTACAGAAAAGCTAATCGGGACTGGACCCACAGTTTAAAGTGGTATCCAAATCACTATGTCCCTTCACCGGGTATCGAACCCGGGATCCCTTGATTACAAGGCGACGACGCTACCACTGTGCCATCGGGGAATCCCCTCTTAGAACAAAGTTTCCTCCTACGACGATTATACAGAACTTAGTGAACTTCCTTCATTTGAAATCTATTCTATATCAGCATCAGTATTTCGTTATTACAATCCAAGGAATAGTATCCTCCTTAAATAAAAAATAAAGAAATGAAATGGAAGCATTGGAAATAATCTTCAAACGGACGTAAAAAATCTAATCCAACCACCTGTGGAATGCGTGAGGGAAGCAACAATAATTTCCTCAATAAAGACATTTCCAAAATTTCCATAACATTCTAATAATTTCGCAACCCGTGCAAGTAATCATCTGGTAAAATATTGCCATGGTTCCCAGTAAACACTAAAATCACCAAAATAGTTCTTTCAAAATTTCCCGTATTTTCTCCTCCTCTTTAGCTCTCAGTTGTTCGGAGTGGGATACTGCAAGATTATTTGTCCCTAATTATCTTCTTCTCTTAGTCTTGCTAATATCTTGGACTCCCTAATAACTTTCCCAACAACTCGTTATCAATTTGTACTGCCATGTTTACTACATTGTCTTTCCTACTTCCTAATAACATTCACTTCTGTACACCCTTTGATGTAAAAAATAAATAATAATAATAATAATAATAATAATAAACCCTATCCGTCGGTCCGTTTATCTTTCCAACCTATAGAGCTGAGACTATTTTTACAAGATAAATCTCGAACTCAGACACTCCACAATGTTTTGGTCCCTCCTTCCATCTTCTCTACCTGCCCTTTTACTTGATGTTATTCAGAATTGTATTAGTATCTGGAGTACTATCGTAACATAAAATTATTGACCTGGAATAAATTGAAAAACAAAAATGGAGAGTAACGCTATGTTTCGAAAGAGTATTGAAAATAAGTTTAGGTTTTCATTCATTACTCCCTCTAGAATAGTCTTCTTTTGACTTAATTCACGCTTAACACCATTTCTAATTGAAATACTTTATTCCAAGCAAACAAGTATTTGCAACTGATTAAATATTTTGCTTTTATTTTTTCGAGACATTCGAGATGAGACGGGACATGTCCCGTTCCGTGAGCAACACTAGAGCAACAGCATAAAAAAATTCACAATTACTTTTGCAGGAGTTGCATAAAGACAAAGTCTATTACATGGAAATACGGATAATGTATCCGCGTAATTTATTTGATTAATATCTTAATAATTCTAATATCCAGATAACTAACTCTCATATATGAATATATTCAGGCTAACAGCTATTTTTTTGAGATTTTGCGGTAATGCCTCATTTGCGGCAACCCTGAAAAAAATACCTCGTTTGCGCCACCCCCGGAACATATCGTGTGGATATCCCTAGTATAAGAGGCAGCAAAATGTAATTAATTACGGTGTAAAACACAACTTGCAGTGCATGAACGAGAGATCCATTTTCCACTAGAATGACAGCAATAGTGACAGCAATTAATGGCTCAGTATCCCAAGTAACTACCACCGTTGGGCGAACGTCAGTTTTTACGTGGGAAAGGTTGGCTTTATGTTGGTTTTCAGTATGTTGGGCCAACGTAGTAAAAGCATACGTTGGGCCAACGTAGTAAAATTATATGTTGGGTCAACATAGTAAAATCATATGTTGGGCCAACGTAGTAAAACTATACGTTGGCCCAACGTGAAAACCACACGTTGACCCAACGTTGGAACCACGGCCAAAATTACAATGTGTTTAGAACACTGGTTTACGTATCAGTTTCCTCAATATATTTCTCTTTCGGTTTTCTGTTACTTTCGCTAATCAGGACAATAAAGATGAATGTTTTATTTAGTAGTTCTCTTATCTAGAGTCGCTTTCTGCCATTTTTGGCTAATTATGAGAATGAGGAAGAATGATGAAAGACGATGAGCAGCGTGGGGAATGGAGAAGCAGGAGGATCCCATCCTCCAGGTGTCTTTCCTTGCTTTTATTTCGAGTCCACTTTATGTTCAGATAAGCTAATCGGGACTGGTTACGAAACACATATTCTTTGATATGTATCTGCTAATATTAAATGTACACAATTTGACACAATGCAATATTTGTAGTACAATTACTTGAGCAATTAGAAACATTAATTTTATTTATATAATTTTTTTGAATAAGTAGGCATGAAAGTGTAGTCAAAAAGTAATTGAAGTATACAGGTCATTCTGTTTATTTCATGCTTGAGAACATCATTATAAACATAGGTTAGTTTTGGAAATATAATGTTATTTAAGGTTCTTATTTTGTACATGAAGCAGTCAAATTTTACCTTGTTGAAGATAAGTTTTACAAAGGCCGTATCTTCATTTTCTTCAACTTCTTATGGCATGTTGGGCAATTAGTATATTTGTAGAATATCATGGACATACAGGAATGACAAAAGTAGTGGCCACAATCAGTTACCATCATTATATTTTTCTTTCGCATCATGGTTATGTAAGAGTCGTGGCACATTGCGCACTTTGTAGTGTCGTAGCTGTTCCCGGCCGCTTGCTGCGTATTGCTCATAGTTGCTGATTTGAGAACACCTGTGAAAGAAGAAGAGTAGAATTTCGTAAAACTGGTTTCGACAAAATCAACAATCCACTTTAATGTAGCAAGGGCATGTAAGCAACAAAAACATGCCTGATCAAAAATGTTTTAAATTATCTCTCATATTTTGTTTCCCGTTCCAGTGCACTAGGGAGGCTCTCACGACCGTATTTAGAGGGGGTTTATTGTTCAACCCCCCCGAAACTTCTGGCATGTTGGATTAATGGAAGTTCAGAAACCAAAATTTGTAACACATTTTCAAAAATTTATTCTTAGTTTTACAAAAATACAACAGGGAGACAATGCTGAAATGATCGAGCTAGAATTTTCAAATATTTTGAATTCTGAAATTTGAGGGAGACTGGTTTATTGCTTGCAGCTCACCTGCAACCTCTTGATTTTAACTTCTGCTGTCCTTTTTCCAGTGATGTTCCTGGATCTGACTGAAAATTCCCTTGTGATTGTTCCAAAATTCTCAATGGTAACACTGTTAAGCCTTGTTTCCATGTAACAGGGTCTTCTTCAGACAAAGATCTCTTTCAATTTATTGTGAATCTTTGTCTGAAGAAGACCCTGTTAGAGGGTGGAAACGTTACGTTTTTAGTTTATATTTTTTTATACAATAAATTTGCCTTGGTCAGCATTTTAATGTTTTATTTTTTACCAAAATTTCCGTTCGAACTTTTTAATTCCCTGTTCGATGTGGGTTTAAATCCCCCTTGATAATAGTTCAAATTTAGGATATCCACCTTCGTAGCGCGCTACATTCACTATCCTTCACCCAGTGGTCGATATAGTATACATATACTGTATTTAACCTATATGCGGTCCTATAAAACACATACTTGTATTGCATCGTGGTTTTATATAATGCTGTTTGGTAAGCATAGGAACAATATGAGCGTCGGAAAGTGGGATCGAACTGGTCCATAGACCCCCCCCCCCACCGAAATGACATCGTTCATTGCAAGTTACAAAATAGTAGAACGTGTGTTAGTTTTATTGTTAACAACGGAAATAAAGCCCAGTTAGTTAGTATTCGAACAAAATAACCAAAGGAAAACAGCGTTAGATCGAAAAATTGAGGTTACAATAGAGGCACTGGGTTATGTTTCACCATTTAATCCTAAGAATAACTGGTTCCACAGTTTTCAAAATTCCAAAAATTAAGTTTTGTGAATGGTTAAACAACATAAACTTTATGACTAAAATTTATCTTACTTTTAAAGCTTTTTCCTGAAGGTATCTAAAATTTAATAACAAAATATAACAACTGTGCATTTCACTACACACTTCATGAAACGTACAAAAACTATAATAATAAAACAGTTGTGCTGCATATTCACACTTCTGATGGATACAGTAATAAAGTCTCCTCAAGGATATAAGGACAGCAATAATAATAGCAATACATTTAAAAGAAAAATAGTTTATGAAATTTTTTATTATAATTTTTTAATAATTATTATTGTTATTATTTATATTTTTCAAATTTCTTGCGATGCACATGGGAACAATTATGAGTGAAACCCCCCGAATTTTTTTCCTGCCTACGGCCATGGAGGCTCTGGCTTCTGGGTTCACAGCCAGCACAAACTTTCATGGTAGTACTTGTGTCGTGTTGTCCATACATGTTTGGGGTTGTCCTTTCATTCATTTCATCTTATCGCTATTCATTCTCATCTTCGCCATTAGCCAAAAGTGGCAGGAAAGAGAAGTAAAATAAATCCAATCAATCAATCAATCGTATTTTGTTTCATTTGTGTCAAAGTACGTTTTCGTCAGAATAAAACGTTTCATCCAACACTCAAAAATACTACAGAAGGCACATATCGAAGAACCCTATTTTCTAGCAGTTCTTCAATTTTGTTCAGGTAACAAGCAGAATGTTTTAATCGAAGTTAGTTATATCCAACCAGTGTCGTAGCAAGAAGTGGGCGAAGTGGGCGACCGCCTGGGGCGTAGCGCATGAAGGGGCCTGCCGTCCCATGGGGTTTATACGAAAAATGTAATAAATAGAAATGAGAAATATAGATGGGAAAAGCTAATTTTTGTGGGCAATAAAATTAAAACATTCTGTTTTTATATATTTTTAAATTCTAGTTTAACGTTATAATTTAAATGGACACGTCAAATCAGAAGCGTAACATACAGGTGAGCGGGGGGGGGGGGCTCTAAGCCCAAGGGGGTCCGAAAAAGAAGTCAAAGTTATTGTCGTAAATCTCACATGAAACATTTACGATAACTTTCTTGGACATTTCCATCATTTTTTTCTTTTCTTGAATAAAAGCGCTTTGTCTTGTCTATTCTTCTTTCTTTTGACTTTGCACTCCATTTAAATGCTTGCGTTGTTTTCAACTCAAGGAGAGCATGGATAATATTAGCAGTTCTTCCTTTCTTCCGACAGCTTTAGATGCAGCTATAGTAGATCAACAGGTTATAGTTTAGATAGGAATCTCAAAAACTGAATTCTTAGTGGCTATTTTCACCTATTTTATACCGTGCTTTGATGCCATTATAATCAAATCACATCATTTTTACACATATTTTAGAATCTTCAATGATGAATCAGATGGTTCATGAATCTTATACACAATTTTACGTGCATATGTTTTGACTATGTGAAAAGCAAATGTACGTAATCAGAATATATTCAAATTAATAAGACTTTGTATTTTTGCAATTGCTTGTTTCTAAAATAATGAAGGCGATGCGTTGGTTTTGCGAAAAAATGCAGTGTAGAATGTACATTTTTTATTTGAAATATTTTTCAGCTTTGCATTCATATTTTGCATGGGTTCTCTAGCTGCATTCTATCTTTCCCATACTTAATTTTATATCACATGAAATATACAAAATGAGCAATCCAAATCCTTCACATCATCAACACAAAGAACACAGAAAGCGCAGTGATTTTTGCGGAAAATATTATTCGAAATTTTACTTGTCTAGACATAAGGCAAGGATACATGCTGATCAACAATGCAAACGTAAATGTGCAACGGCTTCGACATCGAACAAAAAAAAACAAGTTGCTGAACAAATCTTGTAATATCATATTTATCTATCATCGGACATATTAAATCAACCAACCGGTATTCCTCATTTTCTAAATATCCTTGAACAACAAATAAAAAATAGAATTCACAATCTGCTTTTGCAACATTCCATAAAAATACATATTATGTTATCGTCGCTTTACGTAAATTCAAGCGATGAAAGATAAACTATTACCATCATACCATAGTAAACTCTCTGCATCGTGCTGACATCCTCGATTAAGTACTTTTTACGACGATGTATCCCGAGCACTTGAAGAAAAGCATCAAAATTTTGAAGCTCTAGGGTCGGGATGGTCCCCCTGCGGCACCGATCATAAACTTCGTGTAAAAATAGCCAAATATGCGCCTTTTCGTTGAAACAGTTACATCGACAAACCTCTAGAAATTAAAAATAAGAAAGCTGTGTTGAATGCACACAATGTTGATAACAAATGTTTTCTCTAGTGCATCATCGTACATTTTCATCCAGCAACACGTAATATGCATTGTGTCTCTCACTATGATCGCCCTGAATATATTACTGAGTTTAGAAAAGCAATGTCTCATATCCAATATCCAGTATTTTGTATTCAGATATCCAAAAGTTCGAAAGCAATACGAACAAGACAAAGAACAACCCATAGCTACGCACATTTACAGCTACCATGAATATTTTAACATCTATGTGCTTAGACATCATCCACCACCGGATAATTCACACATTATTAGATTGTTATATATTACAAACAGATAAGAGAAAAAAAAATTCCTGTGAAAGTCAAAAGAAGCAACATTATTGCCTTATACAAAATCTGCCACGCTTGGTAAGAAAAATATTACCTGGTAATGCACTAAATTACAATATGCGATCGATGCCACTTTATACTTTATGGAAGAGGCATGAAATCAAGCGAAGAGCAATCGGAGGAGCATGTGAAAGATTGCTGTCGATATCCTACAGTATCTTATCAATTTCCATCTAAAACCATAACATTTAATTAATATTCAGCATTGGTACGACATCCTTTTGTATTCAATGCTGATTTCGAAACAATACAATGTCCCCTTGCCTCTTGCCTTCCAGATGCAGAAAAGCCAAATTCAACGCATATTTCTGAGCATGTAGCTTGCTTGCAATTTCGCTTTGAAATTGGTGCCTACCTATGGACAAGATAGTCCAAAGGCATATGTATATCGAGGAGAAGATGCTTCAAAAGTTTTCATCGAAACTCTTTGCGAGTGTTCTCCGTTCTTCCATGGAGAAGAACTGATGAAAGATCCCACACCGGAACAGCAATGCAAGCTACTGTTGAGAAATTTGTAAGAAATGCTGTGATTCAAATTGCAAAAGATATCGTCACTACAATCATTACACAAGAGATTTTATTGCTATGCTTTGCAATGCATATAACTTGAAAATCAAAATAACTTCATTTTCTTCCAGTATTTATTCATAATTTGCAAAATTTCGATGCACATCTGTTCATCAAAGAACTTGAATGCGATAAAGAAAGAATGAATATCAATATATTTGCATAGGAAAGAACGCAAGATTAGAAAATGGAAAATTTGTTACTCTCAGGTTTCTGTATTCTTACCACTTCTATCAAGCAGCTTGTCTACTCTAGTGAATCAATTGGATGATGATGAATTTGTGTACACAAGGCAACATTTTGGCAACGATCATTTGCCATTGTAAAAGAGAAAAGGCGTCTACCCCTACGAATTTATGCCTAGATTTGCTAAATTTAAGGAGCCCAGTTGCCATCGCGAGATGAATTCTACAATCGTCTTCAAGACAGCGAATGCAACGAAGGAGATTACGAACGTGCTCACGAGATTTGGAACACATTGAATTGTAAAACCAGGAGCGATTATCATGGTATCTGCGTATTTAACTTTGGATACGATGTTACTAGCAGAAGTGTTTGGCAAACGATGCTGGAATATACTTCATTCCTAGAATTGCTTCGTATACCTCAACAGCAAGCTATCAGTTAAAGTGAAAATTTCCGGAACTTGTAAAAATATTTCTTCCTGAGCTGGATATTAATTTGTTCCTTGGAATCTAGTGTAATGAGAGCTGTTAAAGATTTCCTTTATTTCAAGCGCATTACTATGCTCAGAATTATCTTCATGTATTATCTTATGAATCGTTTAGTTTTTTCCACGATTACGTTCATGTAAAACTAATATTGGCCATTTCAAAGGGATCAAAAGGTAAACGTTTACTACGTATTTTGCACCAACTTCTATTTTTGCGCGTGCAATCGCAGTAGTATTGCCTGTACTTGTTTAATGTTCTGTTGCATTTTTCCCTCTCTTACCCCGTCATCAGTTAGCTCTCGCATAACTTTATAGTAAAAATTGTATTTATTATTCTAATCCTGGTTCCGTTCCCGACTATATTGTCTACAAAAACTTTTGATAGCTGGCTTTAGATATTTGTCCCACCACTGAATTATGTTAATTTGTTTCACCCTTAATCGTTCCAATACTTCCATTTCTCTTGTAATTTGTCAGCAAAAAGGGGATTATCAAATAAAGAAATATTCATTTTCCAGTATCCATATCCATATTGTATATTTGGCATTTGCATCTTCGCCGCCATTATTATTGCACTGTGATCTGAGATCCAAGTTGGCACCAAATTAACACTCGTGATTTTTACGTATGATTCATTTTGAAACATAAAATCGATCTACCGTGAAGCATATGTGAAGCCAGCACTTGTTGGGTGCCAGGTGTCCCATGCATCTTTCCGTTGAAAACCATTAACCAAATGTTGCAGTGCATTGATGTATTAAATTCAGGGTGCTTGTCTTTTGGCAACAAAACACAATTAAAATCGCCTCCACAAATAATATGTTGCTTATTACCTTGAAGTTCCGTAGCTACTTCAGTTGCGAGAAATTCATTGCGTCGCTGCCTTTGATTGCTACCAGAAGGGGCACACAGATTACATATCCACAGATTTTCCACCTTTACAGTTGTAATTCTACCACTTGCATGGTATTCTACATTTGATATAGGTATATTGTCTCGAACGAATACAGCTGTTCCTTGTGGCGGAATAAATGTAATTATTATATACAATATAACTAGATGGTAAATCATAATTAGTTATTGGTACTTCTTGAATGAGAGCAATATATTTAGCTGACTGAATTAGAAAGTCCCCAAATGCACTTTGTTTTGTAGTTTGTTTATGTTTATACTAGCAAGTCTAATGGTGGTAAGCATTATTATTACTACTAAACAATTTCTTTTACAAAACTGTTAATTGTATAAATCGTTGTACTGATTTTTGGTCTATTTTACACACAAGAATTCCCAAAATGAAAAAATAAATACCGGTTTACCCTATAATATGCTATACTCTGGTTATGTATGCAATATTTCAGACCAATGGTCAAGGCCAAACTATTTGTTAAATAATTTTTTTTTTGATCTACTTAAATCACCTACCCTGTGCATAGATATTTTTTTCGCTAAGTTTTTGTTGGTCACTTTTCCGTATATTTAGTCCTTTTGTTTGTTCCAGATATATTTTCCACTACAAATTTCATATTTACACTACTGCTCTCACAATCTTCATCAGTAATCAGATCGCTATCCCTTTCTTCCCCCGTTGGTTGGTGTTGCTCTTCCTGTCTTTCCGCCGTCTTCTGACCCTTAATAACATTGGTGTGTACCACGCCATCCTCTGGGACCACTTCTCTCACTGGTTAAGGGTTGGAGTATCTTTTCCTCAATTGCCAGACATTGTGTACCATCTTCCGCTGTGGTCTTCGAAGCCGCCACTGTCGGTTCTATCGATGTGTCTTCTACGGGGTTGATAGGTGTTCCTTCCCTCTGGGAGTTAGGAAGACTTCCTGTAGGTATTTCAGTTGATTCCAGCTGGTTGTCAAGGCTAATAGAAGGTGTTTCACTGGATGAAACTTCGTGGTATTGTCCCGATGTTCCTACCTAACCTTCTCGTTGTTGCGCCACTTGACTGTAGATTCGCCCTTGCCTGAGCGGAACTCTCATGACAGTAGGTTGACGAAGCTTGCACATTCTACGTTCATGTCCAGGTTGATGACAAATCTGGCATGTCCGTTGCTGTCCTTCATAGATAACGTGACATTGAAACGAACGGATCACTAGAAATAACGGTATTGGTATCTTGACTTCCATTTTAGCCACTCGCACACCATTATACACTGGGTATCGAAAGATCCCCGACCATTGTTCTTTGACTACATTATCCACAGTTTCAAATTCTCGCAGTTTTTCTTTCACACTATCATCGTCCATTTCCAGTGGGAAATGAAAGACACGCACAAATTTCACTTCCCGTCCCGCATCCTCTAATGACACTTTCACACTATTGCCATCAGCGTAACGAAAATCCATGCCAGGCTCATGTTGTTCTAAGAGTTTTCTCATTGTCGCTTCTCTTACAAATTTTACATACACACAACGCATAATTGTCCGGAGTTGTATCCCCATCAATTGTTCAACATGCAAACGGAATTGTCCGTGAATACATTTTAAAAATATATATTGTTTGGAGTAAATACCAAACAGTGAAGCAAATAAGTAAGACAAATTGAGCAAAAATTATCACGAAAATATTTTGTTAAAACGTTAAATGACAGAAAATGGGGTTGAGCGAACACGTTCTGCCGACCTCTGTGCCGGAGTTGTTAGCACAGCGCGCTACGATGTCAGCGTCTCGGGTTCGAACCTTAACCTGGGAATTGGTGGTCTTTGTAAGTGCCCTTTCATTAGTTTCACCAAGTCATCACTCATCTTCATCGTCGCGATTAGCCAATCGTATCAAAAAGTGACGCTAAATTATAAACATAAAATCAAAGTGAACATTTATGAAAATATGGACATTATTTTCAATAATTTTCCCCCCTGTTCCTGGGTTTAACATATTATTTCATTATTGCTTATGTTTCAAAAGTATTGCAAATGAGCATTATTCTCTTAAAACATTGTTTTGGTTACCAGGTGTCTGCTATTTTGAATTATATCATTCCATTCCACAGATGAGTATAATAGAGTTGATTTCATTAATTTTTGTTATTCAGCGTCGCTTTTCTGTCACTTTTGAAAATGGCGACTATGACGATAAGTGATGACATGATGAAATGGATGGAGGGACATTCACATAGAGCACACATGTCCAGGCTGGGATTTGAACCTGTGATCCCTGACGTTGTAGCGCGCTGAGATAACCTCTCCGCCACGGAAGTCGGCCAGAGAAGTAATTCATCAATTCTCTGTGGGATTATTTTTTAAGTGGAGCATCATCCCGTGTAAAATCAACCAGAAATATATTTTTGAACCTTGCTATGGATTTTTATCATTTTTGGTGTGTGCGTGTGTATGTATATACTTCACCAAGAGGTAAGCAAGAAACATTTTAAAACATCCATTTTTGAGATAAGGTAACAATGGTAGGAAATGATCAAACATCAAGGGGAAATTTTACATGCAACTGTAATAGTTACAGACTTGTTGGTGTCATTTTAAAGTGAATAGAACAACTTTTCTTGTCATATTCAGAGCGACATATTTTAAAAGGAAAAGAAAATTCCACATTTCTCAAAATACTTATTTTGACATTTCTAAATTTTGTCGTCATTGAGATAACATTGCTTAAGAATGGTAGTTTCAAATAGCTTTAGTAATAGTTAGTTTTTCTGTCTATTTATTTACTCGTTACAAGATAAGCACCCCCGTACTGTCAGCATCGGGTATTGTAGGTATTAAGATTTTGCAGACCCAGCAGGCAGGAAAAATGTTTTGGGGGACCACTGTTCGATATTTAGTGGTAAGTTATTTGTTTTTGTCTTTTAAATTCTAAGACATGTGTTTTTATTTTTATTATTGTGGCTTTTGGCTAATCGTGACAACGAAGATGAGTGATGATTAGATGAAATTGATGAAGAGGCACTCATACCAAAACGGGACTAACCCGCGAACTTTGGTGGCAGTGGCGTATGCTGAGACCAAGATCAGGGCTATCTCCAAATATAGTAGTGTTTCAATTTTAAATGAAAATGTATCCGGCAAAAAAGAGGGGGGGGGGCTCTTCCTCATTCATTTTGGATTTTTTTTGTTTACATCGATATCTTGCCATTAAAAACAACAATAGTAGGCAATGGACATAAACTATTTCATGCTTATTTATAAAGAGGAGCGGTCTATAACATGCAATATGTAAGACCTACATGCGAGTATGAAATAATAATTAACTTCTTACCTTACTTGAAGATAAACTCCATTCTTCTCTCCTTTTCCGTGAATTTTTTTTGTCACTTTATCGAAGAATGTGTCCTCACATGAATTTCTGATGTTGATTAGAACCCCTATCTCAATAGACATTATAGCTAAATTGCTAAGCCGCGCTTGTCCCTGTGTTGCTCATTGTGGCCCCTAAATGCACATTCTTGCTTCCCCAGAAATGCTATTGCATCAATTAATCTTCTTATAATAATTCTGTTTTCCTTCACTTTTTCATTATGCAAACTGTCAGCAATCTTCTTTTGCAAATTCAAGGAATGATCAATTCTTTGAGAACCGAATGTCTGTAAGTTACTGAACGCATGTATATGACTAAGTGATTTTTGGTGTTTATCGCAAGCAGTTACCAAATAGTTTAAATTACTAAATCCTGTTGTATTCTAAGGACTTTTGTCGGTAGAAAAAAGCAAATATGCCCAGCAATACAACTTATTAAGTGCACTCGACCCAGTCAACCAAAGATATTTTTGGCAGCTGGTCTCGTGAAAACGCCTAATATATACCTTATTTTTGTCTTTCTGCACGACTGTAAGGTCCGGAAGAGGTGGAAGAGGCCTACCTGTCTATTATTTGCATCCTATCCTCGTAAGGAAGCCGTGAGAATGGCGTCTTTGAGACAAGTTCGGTGATTAAATCCATTTTCACACGCCCACGGAACAAAAACACAGAACAACACAACACATGTCAAAAACACAGCACAACAAAAGGGCCTCGATCACTGATTTTTTTTTAAAAAAAGGATTCCCATCCATGAACACGATACGCGGGCGACACAAAGAACTCGGATCTCGGACACAACAAGTTTGACCATATATCCCTTCCTTTTGCGGAAACTACCACCGACCCGCGTGGTTGAAAACACGTGCGTGAATGGTTGCTATGACAACATGGATTGTTTATGTTGCCAAACGTATTTCATTGGGATGACTCGGGCCGAAACCCCCACCGCCGCGAGGGCGAAGGTTTTGACATTTTGACAGCGGGGGGAGGTGGGAGGTGGGAGGGGGTTGCTTGAAACAGAAGTAAACAGGATGGCAACATGGCTGACGTCATCAGAATGTCCCATATAGCTGCGACCAAGACTACTAGAAGGAAAGGCTGGGGTCAGACACGCCTCTTTTCGCGACTGCCGCGGGTGTGACGTCATGGGCGGACAAAACCCCCAGCTGAGTCTTTACCCCATACGGAAAGAAACGTGGAAGGGCTGATCTGTTTTGTTCTTTTCGCTCCTTTTTTCTTGTATTTCTGGATTGTTGGGTTCAGGGTGCGAAATCCTGGAGTGGACGAGGGGGATTCCCCCCCCACCAATAATCTTGGCCTAAAAAATCCCCCCACCAAAAATTTCCCGGGGGGGACAGTTTTTGTTATAACAAAGAAAAGATAAGCAATTACTTTTAATTTCAAATATACTTTACTAAGAATAATATCGAAAACACACACAAATTAGTGTGGCTGTGAGTGTTGAATGCTTTCTCTCTCAAGAGTTCATTAAAAAATCTACATCAGTATGCACAATAAAAGTAAAACAAGAATGCAAAACAATAATAACTATGAAATCTAATTGATTTATATTAACATAGTGCACAAACTAAACAAAAACTTACACATAATAAAACCACTTCAACTGCCATAATTTATTAACATGTTTAACCGGTTAGTAAAGGAATTAGTTAGCTGCTTTACACTATCTGATATGTATGAAAATAACAAATTAATTTCTAATTAATAATCATAATAATTACAAATATGTACATCGTATAATTCACACATGTTTTAGGTTAAGAAGTTTCTCCCCCTCACCAGTTTTCAATGATTTCGCACCCTGGTGGGTTGTGAGGTGTTGCAGTTTACAATGCCTTCAGTGAGGTGTTGCGACGTGTCATAATCTCCGATGAAAAAATAAAAACAGCGGGTGACAATATATAACTGAACACATCGCATCTAATGAGACTTGTTAGTGGATTGCGATACCAGTAGTCTCATTACACAACATCAGGCTACCATACACTTCAATTTGGTTACAATTATTAGAATAAAAAATTATAATATTGTAATTTTTTAATAAAGGCTCTCGCGAGTATAGTAAGATAAAAACTGCACGCATACCCCTCCCAATTTAATATCCAGTCCCCCACCAAAATTCCTATGTCAATTTTAGGTTCACTGTTGGTATTGAAGAGTTGAATCTCGATCTCCTCTCCAAATAATTTAATTCTCAATCGCCACACCAAAATTCCCACAACAGTCTAAGCGCAACAGTAATTAATACTCAAGACTTGGCTATCTCCCATCTTAGTGCTCAATTTCCTTACTATAGAGTTGGAAACTTCCCCAACCAAGGGTAATTCCACATCAGAATTCACGATAAAAAGTTAAGGTTTAATATGTAATAGCTGGCTGGATATTGTGCACCTCAAATGGTAGATACCGTGTTGCCGAGAGACGACACTGGTATGTCTCGTCACGTGAAAATTCCATCTCTTCTCGTGTCTAGTCTCGTTAACAACACTAATAATACATAGTAACTGTTATAATTCCCTTGGAAATACAAAACTTGCTATTTATATACGAGTGATGCTTAAATGACAACGTAGTTCAACTTCCGTCCTCCATTGTTCTATTATTTATTCAGTCAAATTTTCATCACAATCGCCCCCCCCCCCCAAAGTTAAGTGGACGCAACCAGCTTTCACATACCCGCCTGTGGGCACCCCTTTTCGACATCCCACTGATTATATATATATATATATATATATATATATATATATATATATATATATATATATATAAGTGAGCCTCGACTTTCTTCAGTTCTATGTCTCAAGTTTTCGTTCAGTCGAAAGTTGTTTAAAGTGTTTGTGACATAATACACACGGAACTTCCTCACATTCCTCCCTGTGTAGTTCAAAGATTCATAAGACTCACAACTGTAATCTGAATAAGGAAAATTAATTATGAAATAAATATCAATAGTCGAAGCAAAGTTACCAAATTCACTCCTAAAAGAGAGCAATAGATGAGGTTGTTTTCTTTTACATATTCAAGTTATCCATAATTTTGGCTTTCTGCCTTTCTTTATTTAACAAAACGCATGACCAGGCATATTAACTTCAATTTTACATGAAACTTTAGGTTTCAGAGAGAAATGTGACGACCTAAAAACTACCGATTCAATACATATGTTAATAGCTGTATAATCCAATTCTGAAGACATACATTATCTCGGATCCTAAGTGAACCTGTATATTCAGTCCCAGCTAGCTTCTGGGCATAATGACGGCTCTTTTTTGTTCATAATTTCTGCATTGATTCCGCTGCGAAACCGTGGTGCGGAGCGATCTGTCCGCCCGTGACGTCACGCCTGACGTCAAGGACCACGTGATCAGGTACGGCCCCAGCCTTCCTTCTAATAGTCTTGAGCTGCGACCACAGTCGAATTTCATGGAGAAGCAGAGTGCCACCTTCAGGGGAAAATCACTAAATTTGGCGGATTTATAATGCTTGTATGTGACGAAATTCATGGAACTGGAAGAGAGACGGGCAATGCTCGAAGGGATGGAGGGGGGGGGAGGTGATGTAATTTTCATGAGGCATCCCCTAGCTTGAATAATTTGCATTGACACCCCCGCCTATAATTTCTTTTCCAGCGATCTAGCGAATTTCGTATTTCCATTGTTGGCAACACTACAATATCGCCAGGATGCAGCGAAGTCTTCACTCTCCAGCGCTTGGGGTTGGAAGCCAGCACCAGGGACCACCAAGGTCGTCCCTGCCAGCACAAATACGTCATAGGTTGAAAGGACCGCCTGCTGGTTCAAAGACTTTATCCTCAGACGAAGAAGCCTGGCGATAAATAAAGACGACCTTACACTAGCGCTTTCCCCCTTGGTCGTAACTTGAGAGTGAAGCATCGGTTAAATTTGCTACTCGATTATTTCCTGTATTTTAATATGGGCTTCGGCGATAGCCTAGGTAGCCTAGAATATACGCGCCTGTTTGGTGGAATAAGTCGACCACTTAACGCACTCAAGCACTTCGCCAAAACCATACTTGCAATGAAATTGAATCCGTGAAAGTGTAATTAACATACCTGCTTCGATTTTGAGCTTTACAATAAAAAAAAAGATAACTGCAGGTCCACAAATGAAATAAGTTAACATGTTGGCAACAGTGCTGGAAGTGGGAGGGGGACTCGAGGGATCCTGTCTCCAAGGTAAGAACATTTCCGTGAAGCACCCCTTACCTATCCGCAAATTCGACTAAGCATTCCACCACCTAGGAATTTCCACTTCGAAACTGCTGGCCAAGGAGTAAACATCACTCATTAATCTTCTAGCAAGTCGAATGTCTTCTCAAAATATTAGATTTGCATACCCAGTGGCACTATTTCATGTTTTCATTTCGTGAAATTTTTTGTGATGGCTCAAGAAGTACCTCAATCTAGTAGTTTTAACATTTACTTTTCAGTTTTTATCCAAATATTTTTTTACATATATTTCTTCTAATTTATAGTATTTCAAAAAAGCATTATCCAAATTATGATTTTAGAACTAATACAAAATACAACGTTTTTGTTTTTATGGTTAAAAAGTTGACTACAAATGTTTTGTTAAATAAGTTATGTTTTTCTTGATAATATGCTTATTTAAATGTGAAATCTAATGTTTCACTTTCATGTTTAAATATTCTATTTCGCTGATATTGCTAGAAAATGGAAAGTAAATGTGTAAAAGTTTGAATGTTTGTAAATGCTCTTGCCTATTGGTGAGCCCAACTTAAGATTTCAGTATGGGGTTTATGGCAGCAGTGTTGCCGCATGGTGCGCAGTACAAGAAAGCTTCAGCGCGCATCGAGTGTCTGCTGTAGTACACTCCGCAACAAAAGTTAGTGGTCAACGGGGCTGTTCACTGCCAAATTTTTCCACTAGAGGCGCCAGCCCTGTTGTGTCCCTAAATAATTTCGTTCGTCATCTGGTTACCCTAAGCTTTACATTGGAGAGCGATAGGATGGCTATTCAAACGTTATTTTCAACGAAGGTAAGAATTTCTCGTGTAAATCGATAAAAAAATTGTTCAGCAAACCTTTAGGATTATGTAGCAAGTCATAAGTTTCTGAAAATTACATTCTCCTGAACCTAAGAATTAATATATTAAAGCGCAACGACAGGGTAGCTCACACGGGTTAAATATAGTATATTTATGCACAAAGAGAACTAAACTTGACGTTATTTTGGTCGTCCCTATGGGTCTAAAATTTTTAAAAAATGGATTTTTGCACTACGCTTTTGTGTTTCCTCTTGTTGCGACTTGCGAGTATGTTCAATTAAACGGCGGGAGTAGGAATCGGAGGAACTACACAAATTACAAAGAGAAAATGTATTAAGTGGATAAGCGCATAATATTTATTATTATACACTATGCCCTATCCGATAACTTAATATTAACATATGTTTTCTTTGTATCAAGCAGACATTTCCCCCTCGTATTTTCGTTCTTTTAAAATTATAATTCCTGTAAATAAGAAAGCACTAGAGGTTGCGAGATGTGCGCATATTTTTTGTAATAACTATTCTTCTCGATAAATGTGTATGTATAAAATAGAGAACCATATTTACTAGCCATGAGGAAAAGTATGATATCAAGTAAAAAAATGAGTCGGTTAATAACAACTAGCTATAAAAAAAAGTGCAGTCGCGTAGAATTATTATGTATTATTATTTACCAGATTCACAAGAATAAAGCACTTAAGTTGTGAAAATTCAAAGTGACGTAAACAAGTGCTGTGCAAATTTTAAGTCTTTTTTTTAGTTCCCGATGTCTTTTCTGTTATTGACGATCGTCTTATTCAAATTCTTAGTTTCACAACACTGATGTTCCGACATAATTCCCGATGTTAAGATAAAATTAAACTTGCAATTTACTGTAATAGCAGCACGTTCAGCATCAAATTCACCATATATTTAAATATGGGAGAACAATTGCCCATCAAAAGCGTGGGGTCACAACATGGGTGCTGGCACCTACAATAGTTTGCTTTGACCAGGAACATACAAGAATGCATGACTTGGTGGGAAGCTGTTTGTTCATTCTTGCAGCTGTTGGTCCAGAATAATGACGGTCCGTGGAGGAAGATTTGAAAATAACGGTTTCCGAATATACTTTTCATACGTCTTGCTCTCTATTTTATCACATGCTTTGGCAGTGTTTTTATTTCCTTTATGCACAGAAAGGCAAATCGGGACTGGACCTACAGTTTAAAGTGGGATCCGAACCACTATGTGTCTCCAAAGGGTATCAAACACGGCACCCCTTGATTACGAGGCGACGACGTTACCACTGCTCCATTGGGAAGGTCTCTTTCACATTTTTCGGTGCACTGTCTCATTTGAAACGGAACAGTGTTCATTACCGCGATGGCTCAGTCGGTAACGCGTCTGACTACCATGCTCAAGATCCCGGGTTCGATCCCCGGCCGGTTCAAATCCGGGAACTTTTCTAACGGTGGAAGCGGCCCCGGCGCCCACCCAGCGTCGAATAACATGGGTACCTGGGGGAAACCCTGGGGGGTAAAGGCGGTCAGAGGCGTGATGCTGATCACATCACCCTCACTCACGACCGGATCAAGAAAGTGTGGGGCGTTACCCCCACACCCCTATACGCCTTCATGGCGTGGTGCTATGCACAGGGGAACACTTTACCTTTACAGTGTTCATTATAATACCGGCATACACCAAAGCAAATCCCCCCCGGTCGTCGCATTTTAATAAATGGATTAGGGTTCCATACCCGGTGGAGGCATATAGTGGTTCGTATCTGACATAAAACCGTAGGTTCAGTCCCAATTAACATATCTGTGCAAAAAAATGGATTTAAAACTGAATTAATCAATTACTAGAGGTGTGAAATAGATGAAGTTCTGTTGTATTTGTGTGAACAAGGATTACAGAAAAAAAAAGACATTGGAAATATTCAATCTAAAATGCTCTAGCTTTGTGTCCATCAGTTAACGTTATTGCCTTGCAAGCAACAAGTCCCGGATTAAATTACTTAGGTATCTCATAAATCTATTCCCTATTTATGCATTTGCGTCAAACTTTACTATCTGGAAAAGAACTGCTCGATCATTTTATGTTCTTTTAATATAATGCTATCAATGCTTTTTATAATAGTTAGTCATCTTTTGGGAAGAGCAAGTGAACCGGGGGTGTTCCCGCTAGATCCGCCAATGCATACAATATGCCTGTTTTCAGAGAAAAAATCCCCAAAACGAGAAAGCGCACACACAAATAATAAATTTCTTGACCTGGCCCTAAGACGCAACCTATTCACGAACTTTTGCCTGGCCATTCCCCACCCCTTCCCTCTTCCCAACACGCGTTTGCAGCGAGTGGCAACAGACAGGCGGAAGGCTGTTATTTTTAACTCCCCAAATCGCGCTTAACATAAGAAAGGAAAGCGTATTTTTTGAATGTTCTGAATTGTAAAAGAAGGTATAGACCATCAAAACCTTACATTTCCTCTCCTTTTTGCATATTTATTATTTTCTCTTCGCATGTAAACAACTTTTGTTTCTGACAGAATGGGGGTGAGGATCTCAAAAGTAAAAGCCCATAACAGCCCATACTGAACTCTTAACTTGGGCTCCTCTGTAGGTTTCTTTTTGCCAAGTAGCTGGGCAAGCCAACGGTTGTTTTCCCTCAACGGCTTCCCTGTTTGAAAGGTAACAATAGGGCCTTGCCCCGGTGGTTGGGGGCGGGCCGTTTGTCGGAGGTATAAATACCGGGTTCCGACTTGTTATGGGCTCTCAAATCTCAGAAAGTTGCCGTCGCTCAAAAACTCAGACAGTTGCCGACTTTCAGATACTCCGCAATTTTCAGAGAGTGGGAATTGAACCCCCTAAAGTACACGCTGGACATGAAGTAGCAATGAATATACATGTACTTACTTTTCTAGGCAACAACCGAACTGTTTCCCAGCGCTGATCTCATTGAGATTCAAGCTAAACTATATTTCTTGCAGATTGGTATGTGTTATCAAGAAAGGACAACGCACGGGATGTCGCGGATCCTCCGTTCCAGCATGTAACAGAAAACAAATGTAATGAACACAATCGCTCTTCATATATCGCAATGGCAGAAATACAAAATAAAATATATCTACGCGATAAGCTGGATGTTTGCCAAAGTCAACATTTGTCAAATTTTATTTCAGTCTATTTTATGTTCAAATAGGATAATCGAGACTGAACTTACAGGTTAGAGTGGGATCCGAATCACTGAGCTTTGTGCCTTCATCGGACATGGAACCTGGAGCCCACTGATTACAAGGCGACAGCGTTACCAGTTGGTAAAATCAGTTAGTCTAACTACATGAATATGCAGGTAGAAGGACAGGGGAGGGCGATGTGTTCACTGTATGCTAAGAGAGGTTAAACGGGACTGGGCCTAGAGTTTGATGTGGAATCGGAACCACTGTGCAAGGTGCCTCTACCGGGATCGAATTCGGGATCCTTTGATTATGAGGAGATAGTGTTAGCATCACGTCATCAGGGAGGCCCGTAAAATTTTCGTCTCTTTGACCATTTATTCATTTCTACTAAAATGTAGGCTTTAATATTTTTAATTCTTCTCATTTTGTAGTGCCTACGTAAAAGTTTAGTGTCTATTTTACATAATTGTACCTAAAATGCTTCTTGGTGTATTTTATGCTTCCTCCCATTTTCTTTTGCTACTTTGCATCTCCACAGTAAGGGTGAGTTAGAAGTCCAATATAAAAGAGTTATGCTGAGTTTTTTTTTCGACGTATCTTAAACCGTTAAAAGTTACGAATGAATGCTCTTACCCATTTCCTCCTATTTGAGGTGTGGCAATTAGGTGCCTTTAGGATTTCGAATTTCTAGCCTGATTTGATATCACCCCTCTTCCAATTTAAAGTTTTGAGTTGAATTCAAGGAGGCCAAGAATATGGCGAACCTCGACTTGACACACACAACTATTGGTCCCTCCGGGCCTAACCTGTTTCTATCATGACAAATTGTACCCAGCATAACTCTTTTACATTTTAAAGGAGGTGTTAAGGAACCTTTGATTCAGCCTGTAAATTGCATCAGAAGGTACTCTCGTTTTACAGAAGGTACTCTCCTTTTATGTGAGTGCCCCTTCACCAATTTCATGTAACCACAATTCATCATCATCGTCACGATTAGTCCAAAGTGGCAGGAAATTGACCCAAAATAGGAAGAAAACAAAAAAATCAAACCTTCCAGTCAATAAGCCTGCAACTGGATAAGAAAAATAATAACAAGTTCAAGTTCACTGCCTTTCTTGGCACCTTTTAATTCTATAGTGCTCTTATCAGTGACAATTTTCATCACTGTCTTTGCATGCGAAGGTAGAAGGGGCTGTCTTGGGTACTGAAACCTATCAATCAAGGGTCTGGTGGGGTCATAACCATTAATTTCGTCTAGCTGTCCCAGGAAGAAACACTATCAGATGTAAGAAAAGATTGGAAAAAATGTGAAGAATATATTTGATTAATAAACAACCACATTCTTTCTGACTTATTTCCTGACCACGTTACTCGGAAGAGGAGAGTTCATCACTTTCATCGTATCATACTAGGGCTCGGGACTTTATGTAATGACGTATTTTTTATTTGACATCAGATCGAATACTGGAGTTGAGATCTATACGTATCTGATGAAATTCAGTCGAAATGGACGAACATGATAAGGCATATTTGACATATGTTACCAATTTCGCGTTTTTACAACATATTTATTCAAATTTCTCGTAATAAGACATATCTCTTTATAATTTAGTAATTGTCCTGCATATAATTGGTTATTTTAAAATTTATTCTTCGTATCTTTAGTGGAATGAATAGCTTATATTATTGATGCAGGATAAGAAAATTATGGATGAAGAAATTAAAAGCAGATACCGTCTTTTCTTACAAACTTATACGTACAGGGCAATAATACCCCTCCCTTTTTTATCCTGCCGACAATTGATAGCAGTGCAAACATTATTTAGAAAAAAATGTTCTCTGTCATATCACCAGACAGTAAGTAAACATGCTTCAATTGTTCAGACTTCTTTACCTTTCTTTCGCTTTCACAACAATCAGTCAAAAGTAGAAATAACATTCGATATACATTACAACCCCTACTCTATGGGCAATTTAGTACGGGAGTTTCAAGATCAGGCACGTATCAGTGCGTAAGAATGCGAGTGAATAGAATGCCACGAACAGCAACTTCTACGGCGAGATTGTAAGGGCATTTGTGGAACGGAAACGTATTTAGTGTAAATTATTCTGACAAAAAAATTGTTGGCTGTTTCTCAAATTTTAAATACTTAAAATTCCCCTAAAATGTTCTCGTGTTTTTGATTGCTGCCACAAGATGATATGCACATCATGGAATGAAAGTGATATTGAGTGTAACATGTTCTGACAAAAAATTTGTAGGCTGTTTTTCAGAATCTATCTAGTTAAAATCTGCCTAAAAATTGTGTTTTTGTATTGATTGCCTAGATTTACCAGAGCTGTAGCGAGCTGCCAATTATGCTCGTTTCCACAGTCTAACATAGTTAATGAAACTTAGAATAATTTCAGTGAACCTCACGATATCACGATATTTTCAGTATTTTCCAACTACATTCTTTAGTTAAAGGGATTCTGACTTCATTTAATACCCCACTCCCTCCTAGTCGACCTTCCCTGGAAGTTACTGACTTCCCGTGTAATGAGAATTTTGTAAGTACTGTTGTGCATATTTTTGGTTTTACTGGGAATATTTCTGCATTTTTCTGACATATTTTAAATTTTTATGACATATTTTAAATTTTTATGACATATTTAAAAATTTTATCATATTTTACAGTTTTATGGGACATTAAGTCCCCGGTCCTGATCATAGCTCATCCTTATTGTCGCCACTAATCAAACGTGGCAGAAAAGTGACGATAAATAACAAATATATAATACGTCAGAGCAAAGCAAAATTTTAGAAAGGAACTGGTTCTCAATTGTGAACTTAGAGCCGCGAATGAAAAATGCTTTTCTTTATGTTTCAGAATCACGTGACACCAACTGAACGTGTGTAGAACTTCCCTAATTGGGCTTGTAGGTAATTTAATCCAGTGCTGAAGAAATGGGCCCAGAATTATGTTTGGATCTATTAGCAGCCGTCAGAAATCAAGTGAAGGCGATTTGAGACTGCCAACGGCTCCTGTGTGCCTTTGCAGCTGCAACTTCCTGCGCTCTTCTCTTTTCTTACATTTCTCTTTTAGCGTTTAATGTCCGCGTGCGTATGGCAAAGGGGCGAAGGTGGCAACGCTCGTAAATCGCTTGGCTTACAGTGAGGAAAGGAAGCAGCTAGAATAGATCCTGGGACCAGCGCCATGCAACACTAATTTCGGAAGTTATTTTTAGACGTCTACGAGAATAAAAGAATGATTGATGGTGAATCAGGATTGAGGGACATGGCTTGGAAATAGTGAAATTGCATTATCCTTGTAAAACTTCAATTAAAAAAACACAGGAATCGTCGTTTCATCCAGATTTGTAAGGGAACCTCCATCGGTGTCGCCAGAAATCTTTGTAGGTATGTCTACCATACAGACATGCCGTGACATAAAATTGAATAGTATAATGGTAATGATAATTATTATTGTTATCATTATTATTATAAAATAATAATATACTATTGTTTTATTGCCAATCGATTAACATTATTATTATTTTGTCCTTGAGAGAGACTTCTACTCGAGCCACATAACTGTTTTCCTTTATTTTTTTATTTCTTTCGTTTAATACAGTGAAATGCATTGTTGTTTTGTTATTAAATTTAACACACGTCGTAGACCGAATAAAAATGCATTTGAAAGTGTGCAGGATATTTTAGTCATGGCGGCTGGCAGCTAGTATGATGGGTAGTGCCAACGTGATCAAGAAATCAAAAAATTTTCGCTAGCATATGTCATAGAAATCTAATGAAAGAGGTCATTTTAATGGAACTTTGATTACTAAAATTGCAGACAAGAATTCTGAGTTCCTAAGATTGGTTTATTTTACTTCGCATTTGTACTTCTTTTGGCTAATCGCGAAGATAAGGATGAGTGAACACTCACAAAGAACACCGATGCCCAGGCCGAGATTCGAACCCGCAATCCCTGGCGTCGTAGCATACTGTGCGGAGGTCGGCCAGAGTTTCTAGGAAATAAATGCGACTATTAAAATTTCGACGCCTGTCACCTTTACCATTTCTTTGATATTTTTAAATAGAATTGATGTTTAAATCTGGTGTGGGACAGCCAAGTTGTTTCACTTTTAATTTAATATCGTATAGTACCTTGGAAAACGGTGTATGTAATAATGCTCTAATCGGCCTCATCTTTACTAACTACCCTTCCTTTCACACACCATCGGACACTTTCACTTCATGAAAAAGAAAAACACTGAACAATTAGAGACACCGAGTCGATCACGGTATTCTCGCCTTGCTTTGTTTATAATTTGCAACTCCAGCACGGCAGACGGTACATCAACAATCGGTGTTACTAACAACTGAAATATGATTATCTGCTAAATGAACTGTGGATCTACAATTTTTAGAATTCAATGCAAGAGATTGAATTATATCTCCAAGTGAAATTCTTATACTGACAAGATTTTCCGCGTGATTTTTACAAATATTAAAGTAAAAAATCGCCTGGTGATCCGAATTCCCTTTGATATTTAGGCAATTCTTTTGTACAGTAAATGTCTTCAATGTTGTCAACGTCAGTTGCAACACATGAGTGTCTGTGTGCGTGAGAGCAAGGGATATATCTTGTCTTGAGAAAGATATCGATAACAAAAAAGTCTGGATGGCTCTTTAGACGCATGCATCTAAATGATTATATAAATTTGGGGAAGATATTACGTTCGTTCTTGCCAAGTATGCAGGAAAGTATCTTTCTCGCGAATTACTTCTCCAACGAGTATTACAAATCAGTCAGGATTAGTCACTTCTCTGTGAAGTTTGCAACTATGTCAACACAATGCGAAAACTGTCGCGTAGTGCCAAGACGCGAGCTGGCACGGCTGGTTGTCTTATGGCTACCACTGGGCTACCCTCTTCGCTCGTTAACTGCGGAGACTTTTTCATGCCTCCGCGCATGCCTCTGCGCACGGGCCAAACTATGCAGGCCCAGAGCAAGTGAGAGAACAGCTGGGGATGCGGCGAAGGAGTTGAGGCGGCCGTAAGCTCGAACTCTTACGAGATTCTCCTCGTTCGTAAATGTATTAATTTAACTATATTTTGGCAAAGTAAGTACTATTTCTTTTTCTGAGGGTAGAGCCATGGCACGGCGGCTCTCCCCTTTGAGCCGCCGCTGCTAGAGGCTAAGTCCGGAGAGTCAGAAGGATGTAATCAAGTACAGGACGTTTCGTCTTACTTCTGGCTTCAAACGATCCCGCAACAAATCACTACAATAGCACTGCTCACTGGTACGGCACTTTTATATTAAACATGCCTTTTATTTTCGTTCTAGTGTGAATTTTACTTGATAATTAGTTGAGAAAGTGTACATATGTCAGGAGCGTATATTCTAGCCCAGTTGTTCTATCTGCAAAGCCCGAAGCCCAGAGACTAAGACTAAAACACAGAGAGAAAGTCCCTCCTCTACAGTGTTCTAGGCGACGATTAATGCCGAATTGTACGCGCGTTCTTATATGTTTTGCCTGTTTTGGCTGTTTTGCCTGCTTATTTCTGCTTGAAGCAGGAAACTGCATTGACCACTCTAATAACATCTATTCTCTTTGATCTGCCCTCGCAGTTGCTATAACAAGTATCTCAGAAGGATGGGACTAATACTTGTTTATTTATAGTATGTTGCATATTATTGCAATAGGTTCATTCCTAAAATGTAACACAATAAATAGTTATCAGACTAATTAAAAGCACTTATTACTCTTACTAGAGTAAACTTAAAAACATAGAGATATATTTACGGTGCAAATTTAAGATATACTCTGTAGCTAATACCCAACACTGAGGTGTCGATGACTTGGTAAAGTGTTGACTGGCGCTTTCGGATTTCAAGATTTCCGATCTGCCGGGCCACTACTAGTACGGAACCGTGATCCCCTGTTTTACAATTATTCAATTTTACACTGCTTATACCACACGAATATAAGGCAAAAGGATAAATATTTCCCTTGTTCATTGTTTTTTGTCTTGCTTTGAGTTTCTTTGTAAGTCCTCTTTATGCACATAAAGGCTAATCGGGACTGGACCTAGAGTTTAAAGTGGTATCAAGTCCACCGGGTCACTCGGGACCTCTTGATTACCACTACGCCATTTGGGAAGGCCCCTTTTTTTATTACATCGTGCCATGAAGAAGCATAAAGGGTTTGGAGGCAGGACTCCACACATTCTCGACCTCGATCACAGTGGAGGTAATCAGATCGTCACGACATTCCGATCGCCTTTTAACCCCCCCCCCCTCTTTCTGGAATTGTTGTTTTAAGTCCGCTTGTGCACAAAGATGCTATTCTGGACATGACTGAAAGTGGGGTCCGAAACACTGTGAAATGTGGCACCACCGGGTATCGAAGGCGACGACGTTACTACTACAACATCGGGGAGGCCCTTTTACCACCCTCTCTGATTTTCCTCCTGCCGCCTTTACCCTCCAGGGTTGGTGATAGGCTAGGTGAACCCCCAGAATCGCTTAAGCAAGAACCTTCTCGGAAAAGATTCCACCTGACACCCACCGCGATGATTAGATGCCTACTAAATGAGCCCAAACGATTGACTGATTGATTGAGTTGGTGTTTTAAGTCTACTTTATGTACACTAAGGCTAATCGGGACTGGACGTACAGTTCAAAGTGGGATTCGAACCAGTATGTGCCTCCACCGGGAAATGAACCCGGGATCCATTGATTAATAGGAGACGACGGGGAGGACCTTTGAACCCACACGAATAACACACGCACGTTAGAAATAAGTGAAGCGTATCTTAAGTGTCAATCATACAATGATCTTTTTCTATTGACAGACGAGAAACTGGTTCGAAATCGCACGGTCTATTGTGTACATTCGTGGTAATAAAACAATAGCAGCTCACCTGGCACAAGTGAATATAATAACTACATTTCGTGCCATAGATGAATGGTGGAGGTAGTTACCATTGAGCACGAAAGAATTTAAACAATACCATTATAAGCTTCCACTTTCAGTTCGCAGTTTCTGTTGAATGTGGTTGTGGTTTCTATTCTGCGTCTTGTTGAACATTGTGACGTAGTGAAATCCAAGTTAACTCGCCTTGTACAGAAGTGCCACGATTCAAGATTCACCTCTGTTTTATGCCTCTGAAAACATGTTTCACTTTACCTTCTGATTGATTTTTTTAAAATAAATTTCTATGTATCTCGCGAACAATTCTAAAACTTCAAGGATAATATGTGATGATTGTAACACATTTAGCATGGTTAAGTACTGATTGAGAAAATGGATCTTTCTGTCCTGTCCCCTCCATCAGTTTTGGTGGGTCACATCCGGGATGTACGTTTATGTGGACTTACCTCATGCAGTTCGATGCATAAAAATGCAACTGTTGAGAATGTATTGTAATGAATTGTTAGCCACTGCAGGGTTGACTAGCTATAGCGTAAGATGTAGGATTCTTGAAGGACACAAAATCATTTGGAACACTCAACAAAAATATAGCAATAAATACGTCTTCCGTGACGTTACCAACTGCTTCTTTGCATCGTTCAGGAATTGTTTCCTCATCATTTGAACATTGAGAAATTCCTGGAAAATTTGATGTCTTGCTTTCTTCATTGCCATCGATAAAGTTTCTCGATGGATTGAAATGTGATTCAGTAATAAAATATTTAATCAGCCTTTTGTGATTAATGTGATTGGACGTCGTGACTATCCAACATTCGAATTCTGGCAATAATTCGGACATATTTTAAAGTAGCCATTACTCAAAAAGTGTAGATGTGAGATAAGGATATTAGAAGGGCAACTGGAACAAATCCAGTGCCATAAGTTACAGGCGTTATTGAAAAAAGGTAAAGTGTTCCCCTGTGCATAGCACCACGCCATGAAGGCGTATAGGGGGTAATGCCCCACACTTTCTTGATCCGGTCGTGAGTGGGGGTGATGTGATCAGCATCACGCCCCTGACCGCCTTTACCCCCCAGGGTTTCCCCCAGGTACCCATGTTATTCGACGCTGGGTGGGCGCCGGGGCCGCTTCCATCGTTAGAAAAGTTCCCGGATTTGAACCGGCCGGGGATCGAACCCGGGACCTTTAGCATGGTAGTCAGACGCGTTACCGACTTTTTTTTTTTTTAAATAAAAGGAAGCCCCCTAAGCGGAAGCTTCCCCCATCACATTCACTCATATCATTTCATTCACATTTCTATTTCAGGACTTTTTCAGGACAGACAATCACAAATACCCATGCCTTACCCGGGACTCGAAACCGGAACCCCTGGCGTTGTAGCGCGCTCTGCTAACCACTTCGCCACGGAGGTCGACTCTGAGCCACCGCGGCCTATACAGGCGTTATTGAAACAATAGTTAATTGTCACACACATGTCAGAGGCTTTTTCTTGCGAAAATGATGGCATAATTTAATTTAAGTGATGTTTTGCTGAAGTTGATAAAGAAGGATCCAGAAAGAACACTCATGCCCGGGGCGGTATTCGAACCCGGGGCCCTTCGCGTCGTGCTAACCATTCAGCCACGGAAATCGGCCAACTATGATTTTTAGTTTAGTTCTTCAATATTAATTACTAATCGCATAACAATCTATTAAATATTACACTAAACCTAAAATGATTAGATTACCAAACCTAAGCATTTATTCACTGCCTATCTTAAAGAAGAGACAACTTCTTTTTTATCTAAATATTTCCAGACTAAGCGACTATGAACACCGTGAAAAATTAATGGCTGAATCATAGGTGAGAACTCTTGGGGGCGAACACTTTTTCACCCTTCCAAAAATTCCTCCAGTGTCATGTATAGCACAAAAAATATCGTTTATGTCAAATTTTCCCCCGCCTCCAAATTATTTGAAGTCGGAATTAGATTATCCATCGTTCATACGAGAAGGAGATAAATTCCAAATATATATGCAGTTAATCGTGATGTTATTTATCACTTCTGCTACAGCAAGTGATGCAGTGACGATATTCGCTGAGCAAGGTTACAAGAAGAGAACTAGAAGCATTTGCAGAAGGAAACGGGGTTCATGTTTCACTCCTCTTAAGAACTTGGAAATCGCAAAGAAATTCAGAGGAAAGGCATCCGGAATTGTACGGACTTCAACGTTAGAGCGCACAGGAAGCATAAAAGTACCGAAATAAGTTGTGAGGAATTTGGATAAAAGTAACACACAAGAGCTGCATGCCTCACGTTTCCTTACTCGAAAAATTAATAAAAATCTTTCAGCAAAAAAACAACAACAATAAATTCAATTGTCAACTTCTTGCTCGTAGTTTGTGGTCTTAGCTTCGATTAAATGTGATACTTTTCAATTGATTTAATTTTGAAAGATGAAACGCTGGAGCAGTACACATATGAAGGAGTGTGGGGGAGGTTCACAATGTACGTCAGTATAATTTTTCGCAGCAGTCGAATAAATTTAGTGAAGATAATTCGGATTGGAGGCTTTGTTGCAGTATCCCCTCCCCCACACTCCTTCATATGTGTACTGTTAAAGCGTTTCATCTTTCAAAATTAAATCAGTTGAAAAGTATCACATATAATCGAAGCTAAGGCCACAAACTGGCCATGTCTAGATACGTTAACGGGGAGAAAATCCACTGCTGCTTAAAATGCGATCCAATCTACTCTGCAATATACTTAAACAGGGAATCGAATCCGAGACCTCTTGATAAAAATGCTACATCGTTAGCCACTGTACTATAGACAACGTTTTGTACTGAGCTTGAACTAAATTAGATACAATGCCGCCGTTGTTTGGTTTATTGTTTCTGATGATCAAAATTTATTTCGTTTCATTATCAATCATTATATGCTCTTGTTGCCGATCAATGAATCTATTTATATTAATCCATGCATGGCACCGCAAGGTGATTTTTTAAAAAGGGGAAATTGTGCTATGTTGTAAGTCATAAGAACACGTACGAAACGTTAAATTACTTCCCACAAAATGAATCAAAATAATAATTTCAATTATTTAATTTCACCATTTTTTTTTATTCCGGAAATTATTGGTAATGAAATCCTGTTTTGTATTTTTTCTTGCACTTTTTTCCTCCTACGATTAATCATGACGTTTAGATACAAAACAAATATGAACCACAGATAAGGATATATTATTTGAGTTAGGTTGTTTTATTTGTTTATCTTTAGATTTTTCATTTTTTGAGTTTCTTGAATATTTATTTTTACATTAAACATTTTAAAAGTACATTTTTAAAGTCAAAGAGTTAAAATACAATTTTTCAAAGTTAAAGTTTAAAAATACAATTTTCTAAAGTTAAAAGTTAAAAAACTAACTTTTTTGATAGTAGAACTCTTATGTACTACGGTAAATTAATTTTTTATTGTTAAAGTATTTATTTATAATTATAAATTATGCACAATTACATGTAACAACCTATTAGCAAGTTATTACCACAAGTAAATTAAAAAATAGTGGTACTTGCCTAAAGTAGCATTCAAAATATCAATAAAGTTAATCCTTGACAAATGCTGAATAAAAAACAAACGAACAAAAAATCTAAAAATAAACAAATAAAAGAAAACAACCTAACTCAGATAATTCAAGCAGCAAGCAGAAAGAGTAATCAATAATATCAACCATAGCACCGTTAATGAACTACATAGCTGAAACCTTAGAGAAACATGAAACTGGAAACACAATATATTTAGATCCCTCCAAAGCATAGGCTAGAGTAAAACATAGCTTGCTTATGGACAAACTTAACAACAAGAAATAAGAGGGACATCCAATCCCATTATCAGAACAGAATTCCAATTACTCAAAAAAGCTACATCATGCATAGTACATGAGAAGAGCAAATTAACATCATCCTGCACGACTGTTAAACACGCACTGACTTCCCTCTTCTTTCAGTTCAATGTCTTGGCAGCCACTACTATACTATCTAGTGGCGTCACATTACATTGCATGTGTCGGGGTGGGGTCTCCACTGTATATTTTAAAATTTCTTGCTTGACCCGCATTATCGTGGAAAAAATTATTGCCACGACTTTTGCTGTAAACCACGTGTATGTGTGTGTGTTTATATATATATATATATATATATATATATATATAATATATATATATATATATAACACGTATGCGTATGCGTATAATAAGTATATATAGACCAAGAGAACACCATGAAGACCAGGTTGGGATTTAATCCATTGTGAATAATCAATAACACAGGTCTGCATGCTTCAGGGGTTTAAGAAGTAATGGTGGTTTTTTAGTATGCTTTTCTAATGTTTATTTTTATTTTCTGATATGCGAGCCCTCAGGAAAAATTGGATAATTCTTGTAAATATTAAAATTACATTCATGCTTTTAGTGATATAATCGCAGGTAAAATCAAAGATCTTACGTCGAAGATTTTATCTTGCTCTGTACTCAGCCAAAAGGCATTTCGCACCGATCTAATACATTCTCCAATACATTTTAAAATGTTATTGAATGTTTCATGTCGATAATTTGATTAATGCACCAATTCTTGACGGTGAGACGATATTTTCTGCAACTACGTCTTCTCTCCTCTCGTCTCCAGTCCTTTCTGTTCTTCCCATCTCCATCTTCTTCTCTCCCCTCCTTCTCCTCTGCTTTTATATCATATCGCCTTCCCTACTTTTCTCGCATCTTTTCTCGCATCTTTTCTCGCATCTTTTCTCCATCCCACTCTTCTCCACTCCTCTTATCTCCTCTCCTGTTTTCGATTTCCGACTCCATTGCACTCTTCTCCTTTTCTTTTCGTTCTTCTCTTTCTCTCTCTTTTACTCTACTCTCCACTCCCATCTTCTTGTCTCCTTCTCTCCTCTCCTCCCCTAACTTCTCTTCTCCTCTTTTCTCATCTGTTTTTCCCCTCGTATCTCCTCTTGCTCCATTTTCCTCATCTCTCCTAGAATATTTTTCCTTTCTCATCATCACTTCTCCTATCCACTTCTGTCCTCTACTTTCTTCCCTCCTTTACTTTTCCTCTCCCCCTTCTCTCTTCTTCTCTCTTTTGTCACCTTTCGTTTCCTCTCACCCCTTTTGCTTTCTGCATTCTCATCAGCGATGAAATATTAGGAAACCTATTTCTTTTTATTTCAGAATGAATTTTGTCATTTGCGATATAATATTGATATTTTTATAATGTTGTACAATTAAACGTGTTTTTATTTCTTTCGCGTATTTCATATATATCTATTATGCATGTGGCAACCCTGAAGTTGAGTCTAACTCTACACGCAACCCACCAACGCCTTGTGTAAATTTGGTTGCCTAGTTTAAAATGTCGTTGTCGTAAAACTTTTGAGAGACACTGTACAACATGGTTGCTTGACCATTTTTAAGAAAGTTTTTTTGTGTGTGTGCTGTGAGCCTCATATGTTGCCAGTACAGAACCACTGTTATTTTATTATTATTATCACCGATTTGAAGATGGCGGGCATTTTTTATCATGGCGCGCGTCATTTTATCCATTCTTAAGCATCAGCGGCAACTTTTTTTCTCAGCTCTGGTAAGTCCTAGGACAATGAGACAAAATCTGTGATGTTATGCACATTATAGTCTACAATTATATTTGTGTGTAGTTTTCTAAATATTATTCCTTCATAGTATATTTTAAGGTCAAAATTGTGTATAATAATCTCTCAAAATGACATTTTCGGATATTTTTTTTATGGGGAAGGCAGTTTGTTTAACACTTGATTTTTGTTGTGCAAGTACCTGTGTACCAATATCGTGTGTCAACATTATTTTAAGCTTGAGACTTTAATCCTTTTTTTCTACAGGGTCATAAACATGCAATACTTTTTGTTAAAAAAATCCATGTTCAGGGTTAAATATCTCTGGTGGGAAGTTGTTTAAAATCTGAAATTTGTACACAATACAGTACTACATGATAAGTAGCTTCAGTAAAAATTTTGAGTTTGATATTCAGTTGGTTTAAGATATACAAAACTCGTGAAAAATTCAATATTTTGCATAAAATATGGTATTGCTAATTTCATATTTTATTAACATTTTGTGTTAAAATGTAATTTGTGTAATTTGGAATGTCAATCAACAATATTACAATCCTGAAAGGGATCTGCAATAAAGTATATATACGAGGGCGAGCTGAAAAATAAAGCTTCCTATCTTTTTATTTTATTTTTTTTGTTACCTTTGTAAACGCATTTTGGATTTTGAGCAACCATACATTGCACTTATAAGACTTTCTCGGTTCTCCATTGAAGGTTTCAAACTTCTATCGCCAGGGTGTGCTGAACTATAGCGAGGAAAATGGCAACATGTAACCATGCAATGTCGGTGTAGCCCCTGAAGTAGCGTGCCGTGATCGAGTTTCTAACCGCAGAAAATGTGCTACAAATTGACATTCATTTGAGACTGAAGGCATTTTATGTGGATGAATGCGTAGACATCACTACTGTGCGATTTTGGGCTTTCATGCTCGTAAAGAAAACCCCAGCTGAGGAACTCTCAGCGTATGGGAGAGAATGGAGTGGAAGGCCGCATACTGCAACTGATGGAGGTCATCGGAATCCTTCGATGACCTCCATCCACCGATTTTTATTTTTAATTATGTCGCATTCTGGGATAAATGCTTAAAGAACATTCTTGAGAGAGTGTGTGTCTCCACTGGGAGACGACATCGTAGTTGGATAAGTGGGAAAAGAAGCCAAATCAGTGATTACGATGCGATTAGAAGGAAGTCAAACCCGGCGGACTTGCCTTTAATAGTACACGGCTCATATTGACTCACACCTTAATTGGAAGCAATGATCAGCGACGTGCCGAAGGTGGAGTTTTGCCCAGTGACCCTAAATTGTAGGACGCCAGATCGTGAACATATCTATGACATGACCCCACTTACGAAATTCTTGGGCACACTATTGGTCACGTTCAAAACATATTCCATTTGAAAATATTCCGTCCACTTTTGAGAATTTCCTGACAGAGCCACTGTTCTATAGAAGCTACCTTGTTTTGTTAAAACAAGCGATCATCGTCTTCTAAAAACTATTCATGGACAACGAAACCAAGAATCTAAGTTATTGGATTCGATTTTCTTGAAATCTGTGTTTCTAACCCTTCTGAAACGAAAGCTGTCAGGAGATGTTGCCCCTCAGTAACCAGCAACACATTTTAAGACAAACTTATCAGAGCAGGGAATTTTATTTGTATTTGTATAATTGATTATTGTACGTCGCTATTCTACTTCGAAATATTATCAGGATGCTGTAGATGAACGGAGGATTAGCAAAAAATATGACGGAACACACGCAAAGAAACATGTCTTACAAGGAATTAGAACATAGTACATAGAACATCTGTCTTCGTAACACTGTATGATAATCACTTCGTCACGGATTCTGGCTGTGCTAGGAGCGAGAACATAGAACATATAGTTTAGAAAAGCAGACTCATTAGGTCGGTGCAAGCGTTAGTTTAAAGTAAAGTTGAGTGTTTGGAATGCGTTTGCTGGAAATAGAATAAATAGATGCTACTTATTTGGCTTTCTATGATCTTAAGAGCTGACAGCGTGCAAAATGAGCTGATTAAATTTCACAATAGCCACGTAATCCATCGTGCGCAACTGCGACGGAATGGGGTGGCTCGTTAGGTACGACATATCTTCAGGACTTTGAAGCAACACAACGTCACTATGAGTAGTTCTACAAAATGTGCGTTTCTACACTTTCGAAATCCAAATTCGTCCTTCTTTATGTGCACAAAGAAGATGTTATCTGTAGGTATGAAATGCCCTTAATTGAATATCGATTATTTGGGTTTGAAGATGTTTCAGCTGTTGGCTGTTTACACCTTTCAAACCATAAATGAACAAATCTTCTGGCCAAACACGTGCCCTACAGGTTGAGCAGAATAGTAGGAAAATATTGACTCAAATGATAATAGTGGAACTACTTATTCATTAAAATTAAACTAAATTTATAACGATTATATTTCTACCTGAATTTTGAAATTTTAATTAGGAATTCAACTTCACGCGTTAAACAAAATGATCAGAATAAATTATGAATTGATCAAATAGATAGAAGAACACACAGTTACAAACTTTATGGAGAATTCGAACGGAGGAAGATTGGATTCATAGCGAAGCTAACCGCTCACTTCCATTGGCAGCTTCCACAATATGGGTACAATTTGGTATCATTAATAAGAGCACACACACAGCTGAGTATACCCTGTCCCGGTTACCAATGAAGCAAGCGAACGAAAACAACTCTCTTGCGCAAGTAGTGACACGAGGCTGCTCCACCAATGAACAATGACAGGGAGAGGGAACGGTATTGCGTGAAGTTGGGGGGGGGGAGAGAAGGCTGACTGTAGTTATCATCCTTCCATCAGCGTGTACTGCTTCGTTCTGCCCACTCGATTTCCACTCTTCTCTTCCGCTATGGGTGTCCTTGCTCCAGAGATATATGGAACAGAGTATAGGCCCCTGTCATTCAATTTCACTTACTGGAATTTATGCAACAAGCAAGGCTTAAGGATACAACACTTTGCTTGAGCTCCTTGAGGTTGAGCCACACATTCAAACATGCAGGGGGCCTCCTCGATGGCGCAGTATTATCGTCGTCGCCTTGTAATCAAGGGGTCCCGGGTTCGATACCCGGTGGAGGCACATAGTGGTTCGGACCTCACTTTAAACTGTAGGTCCAGTCCCGATTAGCCTAACTGTGCATAAAGTGGACTTAAAACACCAACTCAAACATGCAGGGCCGGTTTCAGAAAGGAAGAAGTTTATTTTCGTGAGGTGTCTGAATCGAAAGCGAAAGACTACATTTTCGGAATCGCGAACCGGCCACGAACTATTTTTAGCGCTCCGCACATATTTTTTCAGGTGTATTGCAACTTGGAAATGAAAAAAATTACACGATTAATAACAAAGATAAATGCATGCAAAAATTGCACGTCCTCATCACTTCCTCCAAATTGAGATTACCTAAACTATCCAGGAATTCTCTGGAGCAAGCGAACTGAAACGAGTCTGGCCTACCTTCCTGAAAAATTACACAGGCCGGGATTCTGCAACCCTGGCGTCGTAGCAGGCTGTGCTAATCACTCAGCCACGTAGGCCGGCATTTTAATAGTCAAACACTTAATTGCTTTGTTAAGGCGCTTATTTAAGCCTAGCTACCGACACACCGGCATAATTACTAATCGGCGTAAAGACTTGAAACTCACGTCAGCAAGACGATAAGGTGCGATGTGTAACTTCTCATTCGTGACGTCACGTTGCTCACTTGTACTGAAGAGTAGTGGTCCCTTTCCTTTATTTCTGACCGACCAATCTCTTTATCCCAATGCAAGTATCACAGAGACGACTGAAGGATCTAGCACAGAGTTCTTGCGAACTGAATTACTGCAAAGTGTTTGCAGCTTCCCTGGAGAGCAGCGAGGATGACAGAATTTTCTCGCAGCAACGGATCCGTCAATCTCAAGCGCGTGCTGTTCGTCGGCACAGGTAAGTGCTGTGAGCCATCATGGAGCATTGATTCAATTTTTTATCGATGTTTGCATCACTTTAAGTTGTTTTTACCTTCAGATGTTAATCGGAACGATGAAGATAACATCCACGCGTTACTCAGGATTCGAACCTAGAGCCACAGACTTCGTAGCTCGATGCACTAACTTCCACATCGCACAGTGTGAATCGTGTAGGCTTAGCCTATTGGAAATTTGCACAAAGTAACACTTTCTAAAATAACCATAACAAACATATTTACCTACTCTTTAGGACGGCAAATTGTTACACAATTTTGGGGCCTCCCGGATGGCGCAGTGGTAGCGTCATCAAGGGGTCCCGGGTTCGATACCCGGTGGAGGCACATAGTGGTTCGGATTCCACTTTAAACTGTAGGTTCAGTCCCGGTTAGACTTTCTGTCCATAAGGTGGACTTAAAACAACAAATCAATCAACGTTACACAATTTCGTTGCTTTTTTCAATAACTTGGCAACATTAAAAGTTCCGTTGTGATGACTTTCTTTCGGAGGTTTATGAGGAAGCATTTTGCAACAAAATGACCATACAATTGGACTTTTCTCAAAAGGATAGTGTTCGAAAAAGTTTGGTGGCGTGTTTAGGGGTTGTTGGGGGTGTGTGGATAAATCACTGCTAAACACATTATCGAGTATAGTTTGAGGAAATGCCTGAACAAACGAACTTTGGCTTGTCTAGCAATTGATGTCTCCGACGTTAGTGAGACGATATCGTGTCATAAAAAAGTGTGGGTTACGATTATTGTTTCAGTGGTTCGAACCACACTTGAAACCGTAGGACCAGCCCCTGTTAGGTTAACGCAGAATAACTTTGTCAAAAGTCAGTCTCTGTAAAGTAGTTGGAATATTAAAATTAAAAGAATCTGTTTCTTGCCTAAAGCAAATGTACCGTTGACGCCCTTGTAATGTTTCATTTCTAAGAAAACGAAAATTGATTGATGGGTCCGTATGTATTAACAACTTACCGAGATGCAACTTTTATTTGGTGTATTGTGTTTTGTTTTTTTAAATTGTAAATTTTATAAAAGGTTAATAATCATTCATGCATGATTTAGAGAGAATTATCTATAATATCAAGATAGTTCTCTCATATTGCCTCTGTGACCGAGGGCGTTTAATAGTCGACTCATGATCTCACCATAAATGTCTCGTGTTCGAATCCAGACCTGGTCGTTTGCGTCTTTTTATAAGTATCCCTTCATCAATTTCGTCTTCGCGATCAGCCATGAGAGAAAGAACGACGCAGAATGAGAAAAATTCAAAATATGAATACAGAAAATTCTCTAGTTCTCTAGCGACTTCTTCTTTTCATTGAAAGTTTAAATGTGGAGATAACATATTTCAGATATTTCTTTCTTTATTAAATATACAGAACGATGAAATAATTTGGATTGTGTAACAGCGAGAAAGTGTTGGACTTTCAATATTAATTTCAGCACAAATTATATTAATTATTATAGAAGCCTGATTTCATTTAGAAGGTCCCACGGCTTCTTACCTAGTATCTAGAGCCCAGGTAAGAGGCCCTAGAACTTACACAACTTCTCATCAATGAGTGTCTGACGGGCGATGCTGGGAGTTGAAAGTGACCCAAAAGTAGTGCTTATCACCACACTCCGACTGTGGCCGAAATATACTAGTATTAGTACGTGGTAAAGTTCGATGCAAAAGTGAGCCTCTTCGATAGTGAAGTGTCAAACGCTGTCGACCGACAACCAAAAAGTCCTGGGTTTTATTCCCGATGGGGGACAAGTTAGCAATGATTCGCGTCCCGCTTAAATTCCAGACCGGTTCAGATTCCAGCCTATGTGACCATAAGGTGATCATAAAAAATAATTTTCACAAACTTTTTCAAACTTCACTTTGTAGAATGTTAACATCGTTTCTGCTACGGAATATCGGGTAAGGCGGACCAAAGCTCTCAGACTGCAAGAGAACAAAAACTACATGATTGTGGTTTAAGTCCACTTCATGCAAGATGGGCTAATCAGGACTGGACATGCAGTTTAAAGTGGGGTCCCTTAAAAAATAAAGGGTGTAAGGGATGTCCTTTCCAGAAGACACCCAAATGTCGACCTCACTTCCACGCAGTACACCCTGGACTGCATTTTGCAGACTAACGAGACTCTGGCATCTGGATCCATACAATCTTCTATGAGACTTGTGTTGTGTTCTGTCCTTATGCATTTGTGATTGTCTCTTCATTTATTTCATCTCATCATCATTCGTACTCATCTTCGCAACTAGCCAAAAGTGGCAGAAAAGACAAGTAAAACAAATCAATTCAATCAATCAATCAAACCCTCAGAAATAAACCACATGAAAAAATAGAATGACTCTTAAACCAGTAGTACCTTCAAACCTTGATGCAAATTAATTTGTTTGAATTCATGTTTTAACTAGCATTCGTGTTTAGTAGAATATAGCCGTATGTAATTTGTATGTGTTTTTGGTTGTTTTCAGGGTATTTAGGCCGTTCCCCAATTGCAGAAGCTGTTTTCAAGTATCTTCTGGAGAAGAAGGGTTTAGGTAATTGGTATGCAGAGAGAACAACTTTGGAAACCGTGTTCGATCCTCAGAATCCACCACACCCAAGAGCAGTTGAGGTAATGGATACACATGGATTGAAATATACTCCAACAGCTAATTTGGTAAGATAAAATTTACTCTTCACTTTCCACAATTTTACAACATGAACTTGTTATTTCCTTGATGCAAGACAAAACTTACAGGGTTGTGGCTGAAAAAAAATATTAGATACGCTCATTTTATTACTTGCGGAATGCTATGAAGTCAACTGACGAATTTTGATTTGTAGTAGAGGAAAACCGCAGTTTTCAATTATGAAAATGTTTCTTTCTATGTTCTATAATCCTTTTCTAACACAGTTGACAAATTTTCGTGTTTTTTAGCATAGCATTGGATTATGTATTGTGCAAGGAGAAGTAATAACATTTATTTTCAAATAAAAAACTACGGAAAAAATATGACCAAATGCAACCTATAATTTTATTTTCTTATATCTGAGGGACTATTTCATGCTTTAGCTCATTGGGACATAAACAACGAAAACAATATACTATGAAGATAGCCAGTTCATATTATTTTTTGAGGGTCTCTCCGATGTTGTAGTGGTAACGACGTCGCCTTGAAATCAAGGGTTCCGGGTTCGATTCCCGGTGAAGGAACATTGCACACTGGTTCGGAACCCACTTTTAACTGTAGGTCCAGTCCTGATTAGTCTATCTGTGCTGAAAGTGAACTTAAAACAATAACTCATTCAAAATATTCTAAAGAGGGTTTAGTTAATATTTGCATTCGACATACGGATGTCCCATTGATTTCTTGTTTTTGTCCCTTCACTTTTGGAACATACCGTGACTCAGGTAATATTTGGAGATACATGTTTCGCGTGCTACACGAGCTTTCAGGCATCCTATTAGTAATTAGTAACGTTTAATATGATAGTAGCTATATTTGGGAGGAGGGAGCAAATCTCGGCTTGTGCATAAGAAACTTCAAAGTTCAATTTTGTAAACAAAATAATATTTCTTTTTAAAATTTAGTCTCATTCTACTACATGATAAATAAAAATTGTTTTTTTTTCGACGATTGGCTTTTATGTACTGAAGAAAACGAGATGTTGTAATTTGTAACTCAAGTATACAAAGTTACCGAGATATATTATATTATTTTAAAAACCTCAATGGAATTAAAAATTTCCCGCCGAAAGCAAGCACAGCTTTTACATTAGAATATATTTTTTATCTAAAGGTATCAGCAGCATGCTCGGGATTCTTCCCCACAAGAATGGAGTACATATCAGGAAATATGCAGGTATCGTTTTAGACCCTCATGCCCTGTCGTTGTTTACGTGGGGGTCTGAAGGTTTCAACAAAACAATAGTTAGAGTTCTCACGTTTTATCTTTCGTTTCTTCTTCTTCTTGGGGCGTCCCCGATGGCTCAGTGGTAGCGTCGCCACCTTGTAATCAAGGGGTCCCGGGTTCGATACCCGGTGGAGGCACATAGTGACTCAGATCACACTTTAAACTGTAGGTCCAGTCCCGATTAACCTTAAAATACTCAATCAATCTTCTTCTTCAAATTCGTAAATGAAAATGAGATTTTTTCAACCATAGACTTATAGATTACTCTGTACTGAAGAAAACAGTATCGCTAGCATTCGCAGTTTCCGTGATATTAAATTTTATTGAGAACCTTGCAGAATTTTAAGTTTCCTTTCTAAAAAAAAGCACAGCGCTTACATAAGAAAATATTTCTTCTCTCCAAAGTATCAGGAACACATGGACGTGCAAATTATTACCACGAGAATGGAACACATGTAGGGAAATACGAAGGTACTGCTTTGAAACCTCACGTTCTTGCGTTGCCTACATGGTGACCCGATGGAGTTCAAATTTTGCAAAAGAAACCCTATTTACTATTCTTCTTATACTACTTATATTTGTCAAATTTTTTTTTCGACGAAAGGCTTGTATTGTAGACAGCACTGAAAAAAATAGTTATAATTTGTTACTCTAGATTTTTAAGTTACCGAGATATTAATTTTTATTTAAAACCTTGCACAATTTTAAACTTCCCTCTACATTCAGGCCTTGTTTCGTAAAACGGGCCTCGGCGTTTAAGAGTTAATGTAAAAAAGAAAATAGCCCTATTAGAGTGTACTGCATAAGATAAAGATAAAGTAGAAAAAGAACATCCAAATTTAGCCAATGTAAGTTATCTGCACTAACTGAACGTATCAAATATATAAATATGAATTAACCAAGTAGTATCATAATCGAACTAAAACTCCACACACTAAACTCCAGTAAAGAAAACAAAACATAAACATGCTTAATACTCGAAACCAAATAGAACATTACATAATCGTTTTTAATGTAACATGACAAACTCAAACAGTCTAATCTAATTGAAACAACTGTAATGGAAGGAAACTGAGGGTACCTATCTTGAATAATTCTATTGATTAATTGATTATTTTTTGTGTTTTAAGTCCACTTTTTTCACAGTAAGGCTAATCGGGACTGGACCTACAGTTTAAAGTGGTATCCGAACCACTATGTGCCACCACTAGGTATCGAACGCGGGAAATAATTCTATTCTCATAGCTGTAAGAATGTTGAAGTGAAACTTTTTAAATATAATATGATATTTATGTAAAGATCGTACTGCAATCTTGTGTGTTAATATTTCAGTTCGAGAGTAAGAAGTACTTTGAATACGATTTCATGCTCTGCTCCTTTGAAAGTATTGTAGCACAACTGAAGGTTTGGAAACCCAAGGATGCCAAAGTGGAAATATTCAAGTTGGACAGTTTTGATCCTAATCCAGAACCTTTTGGGGTAAGTACAAGTCATTAGCATATATGTATTTTCAAATCGCATAAGATACGTATATACCAATACATTTTCAAAAGTATGATAACTGCTTTTGACTATAGTTTGAATGTTCAAAGAAGATTGCAATTGCAATCTAAATTGGAAGTGAGAAAGAGTTTCTCTAGGTAGTGACTACAAATTTCAGAGCAATGCAATTCCAATCTTCCATTAAAAACATGACATTTACAACTCTATCGATTGTGTTTTTTGCTTATATCCTAATGAACAGTTCACAACTCTCTAGAAGTATCCTAATTTCTGGATCAACAATGACAGTGATCTAAAGCAACTATAGTGGATTATTTTTAAACCGAATTCCAAGGGAACACTAAAAAAGTTCGAATTATCCAAAATTAGAATTAACAGAAACATCACATCATTAAAGATGATTTCAATGGGAATAATTGTCTACTCTAATCACTAAGTAATTCAAATAATCCAGGTTCGAATTAATAAGGAATGCTCTGTATTGGCATTATCTCCGGCTCTTATCTACATCCACAACGTGGGACGAAAGGAAGAATGCATGACTTTGAGTATATGGACAAGCATTTGAACTAAATTTTACTCATTGTTTATTATTTTGTACACATTTGTGTCTTATAAACATGATATACAACCCTTTCTTCTTGCAAAACGGAGCCGTCGCCTAATGTCTTGTAACAAAAGGTACACACATTATGAGTTAATTGTAAAATTATAACGTTTGTTCTGTACTTAAAAGAATAAATAATTAGTATGAAATTAGAACATTAAAACCAGTTTCTCTTATAAGTCGATCAAGATTCAAGAGAAGTCTATAGCTTATCTGTTCCTAAATTGTATACGTTTTAAAAACCTCTTAAAACTATCTTGAAATGTATTACCTGGGGTTGGCTTAGATTCAGACAGACAGATCAATCAATGGATTGAATATTCCATTATACATAAACTTAGCATTCCTTCAGTTCACGAAATTCTATTAGTGTAGTTTTTGAATTTTCCGAGGGCGTTAAGAGGGCTACTTTCGATCTCGCCACCGAAATTCCCGGGTTCGAGTCTCAGCCTGGACATGGCTGTTCTTTGTGAGGGTCCGTTCACCAATTTCATATTGCCATCACTCATCTTCATCGTCGCTATTAGCGAAACGTTACCGGAGAGTAACGTTAAATAACGAAATACAAATATAAATTTTCTAATGAACTGCGAAATATATTTAGAGTATAAAAGTAAAGAAAAATATGCACATGAAGTGCATAAACTAGGTAGGCGTAATGTAGGTTTTCAATAATTAAGGCAAAAAGACTATATTATTGTTATAGAATAAGAGATAATAAAGTGTTTACCTGTATATCAATGCTCATAAATGGAAACTTTGCAGCTATTTGATGGTAAGAAACTAGAAATGCACGTTAATTTTATTCTCACAGAAAATTATTTTTTTACGAAAATCACGGTACTTAATTACAGCTGTAAATTATAATAGTATTACTAATATCTTTACTAAGATTTTGATTACATCACTTTATTTCTCGATTCTGATTACATAGTACGTACAAGTTCGTAATCATTATAGAAACAAGATTGGTATCAACATTATAATTAGTGCATTCCATACTGCTCACCATCAATCTTTTAAGAAATATTTATTTGACCTAGAAATAATATGTTTTAAATAATAAACATTAACGTGAGTTTCTTAATATAAATCAGATGTGATTAATTTATGACGCTCCCCTCCCCTCCCGATATTCAAACACAGCCCTGGAAAACTTAACACGTCATTCTTTGGATAAGCACATGTATTTGATTATTTAAAATTTTCATTACAGTATATCGTAGGTAATTGTTCGTAATCTGTCTCTTTATAGGACGATGGATATTCTGGATACGAGATTTGGTACAAGATATGCCTTAGAAGCTGTGAAGCATTTTTGGAGAAATACAACAGTAATGGATTACCTCAAGCTACAGAGTAAACAAGTAAGTAACCCATAGATTCTTGCTAGGTTTTATATTTGGGGGGATAGTTTTTGCAAGTTTCATTTCAGTAGATAATATTGAAATTTTTACTGCCAGATATATTTTCATTCTTACGTAATTTTTCCTTTCTTATTGGGTTGGGATGTAAAAAATCCTCGAGATTTCCATGGGAGGGACTGAAAAGATTGACAAAGTTCCTTTCACTGCAAATCAATTCAATTTTTGTGTTAACTGCTTTGAAGTATGTCTTCCCACACTTAAATGTGGACAATTGGGAGTGACAGAATGATTTAAATACATTTCTCTGTTTTACCAAGAGCTTCTCTCAGGTTAAAGTACAGTATTGTAGCACAACTGTTTATCGTATCATATTATAATTAATACTCATAATTATTAATCACTCTTTGAACATTTTCCAAAGTTCTCGCTGAGACTAACGACGAGACTAATGTTAGCTATCGAGAGCTTAAATATTCTCTAGAAGTCACCTGGTGGATCACCAGAGATACGTTTCAGTTAATCGTCTCCTGGAAAGCTTCTACACTATTTTACTTTGTTCCTATTCTCTGGATGTTGGAGGGATGAAACGCTGTAGAACTTGCTTAGAGCACGGCACTTAATTAAAATAGGTTTGAGTGTTTCATTTATTTTCACTTCATTTATTACGAGTAGGAATTCGGTGTGGTTGAAATAAATTACGAGTGCTACATGTTGGAGTAGAAAAGAGAGATGGAGGAGGAGATCATACTCAAAGTGCACACAGGACCCAAAATATGTCAATTGCCACAAGTATGTTGACTCCAGTAACATATCAAAGTGAATAACCTGCCAATGATGCAACTTTGTTGCAGCAACATACGCACAGAAATGCAAAAAATGGGACTTTATCACATGTTATTCCGTGTGATGCACTGAAAATCAGTGGAGAAACCACAAGGGGGCAGGGTGCATTGCCGCCCCTAACCTTGTACGGAAATCAATTCTAAGTGGGAACAAGGTGGGGTGGGGGACAAACATTGAAGTAAAAGAAGCGAAACTAGCAGAATCTTAGAGTATCAGGACAAAAGGATACTCAAGATGGAATTAGTTTTCACGTTTTTCTTGTATTTCTTTTCATATGGCCAAGGGCACCTGTAGGGGAGGGGTCACAGAGGGTAAATTGTTCCCCTCGATTTCAAATTTTACACAAATTAAAATACATTTCGTAAAATATTCTTGATCGCTTCGCTCGCAGCCTTAGCTAAGGGACGTCGGGAGTAGGGATGGCCAAACGGATGCGGATCCGAAAAATCCGGATCCAAATGTTCCGGATCCGATAGTTTTCTTATCTCAATCCCATTATAATAACAGGTGCGGCAGTGAAACGGGCGATTTGGCAACCCTGGAAATAGTAAGTTACGTAAGGAATCTGAAAACGGAAGTGGTGCCATCTGGACAACAAACCTTTACCATTGACACTGATATCGGTGTTCAGTCGAGATGACGTCGTGGACCGGCGAACAACACGCTTTTGCGGTGAAGGCGTTTTACAAAAAGGCTGCGCGGCCACGTAGCTGTTTGCCATTGGCAAAGGTTTGTTGTCCAGATGGCACCACTCCCGTTTTCTGATTCCTTACGTAACTTACTATTTCCAGGGTTGCCAAATCGCCCGTTTCACTGTTATTACCACACCTTAAAAGGTATTATGATCTTCGATTACAAAGAATTTTTTCATTAGTTAGTCCTACAAGTTTTTTTTCAAGTGTTGTTCCTAAAATACTTTGCTACGCATCGGCTAACACACTCGTGCACAAAAATAATCTTAATTGTTTAACATAAAATGTCAGAGGTGATTTTGTAAATGCCATTGAAACGAATATGTATTCATTCGAATGTATTGGAAATGGAAAAACACATAAATGTGAGACATTCAATTCCAGGATGAAACCTTTAACACATTTAACAAGATAGAAATGTTATACAAAAATTATACAATTGTTCTAGTTACAGTTTTAAAAATTCAAATAAAACATTATAATATATGCAGTTATATAATTACAAAGTGTAAGACTAACAAGGGAGGTTATCTAAGTGTCCCCCTCCGATTTCCATGAAACTTGGCAGGTGTATAGAGGGACCCAAAGGAAGAAATACCTGTTTTTTTGTTTGTGCTAAAAAAAACTGTTCTAAGGGGCAACCCCCCTCAAATGTTAAGATGAGGATAAATTGAAGTGAGGATCTGACCCCTGTGTCCCCCTCCGATTTCCATTAAACTTGGCAGGTGTATAGAGGAACCCTATGCCCCCTGTTTCTTCCTATGCCATATTTACGTGGTTTCGGGGTCAGATCTCCACTTCAATTTCTCCACATCTTGACATTTGAGCGGGGGGGGGGTGGGTTGCCCCCTAACACCGTTTTTTAGCTGAAACACAAAAACATGTTGGGCCCCTCTATACACCTGCCAAATTTAATTTAAATCGGAGTGGGACACAGGGGTCAGATCCCTGCGTCAATTTGTCTTCATCTTACCCAACTCTGAATAAGGCGTTCTCCTACAACGTACCTAGAGTTTGATTACCGGTGCGCCAGTGTGAGGTTGCATCTTGCATCCTATCGAAATTTTGGCGAAAGTAAAAATCACAAACAGAAACCAAAAGCAAATTATAAATATTTTTTAAATAAAATGTCCAGCTGTCTCACTTTGAAAACTTTTATACATAAAAATTTCACGAAAAATGCAGGCTCAACTGATGAAAACGAATGTTGTGAAGGCCAGGGGGAATCACATTGAGGAAAACAGAATTAATTAACATAATGATGAGCAATTTGTCTATTCCTAGATTGCATACTTACACATTGTAGAAATTTTAACTAGCATTTGGTCAGTGTTGGTGAACAGTTCCTAAAGTCTTCAACAATAATTTAAATTTCTACAAGTTCCCATATTTTTACATATATTAGCTTTCAGCACATTTTTTGCATATTTTAGTTATATATTTTTTCCATCTTTTAGTATAAGTACACTACATTTATCACCCCTATTTAGCCACTGAACACGTCCGGTTGGCACATGTGTGGTGACAATTGGACTCAACAGTGGCCATTATATTATTTTGGACACGTGCTTAACCACTCAAATAGAAAGAATAACACTGCACAAGCTCGATGAGTGAAGTCTGTCGCTTGGAAGCAACCGTTTGCGGAAGTTATTACAATCTTTGAGTGTAGATACTTCCTAAATTAATATCGATGTCCTTTACAGCTGCTGAGGTGTACGAAGTAAAAAAAATATGTACATAAGTGTACAAGGGCAAAGTGATATCTCTCCTGTATGACGCTGTAACCTTGAAGCGGGAGCAGAAAAAGGAGCGACTTGTGAAACTTATCACAGAGGCTGCTTCACCCTGTATAAATATACAGGGTGATTGGATATATATATATATATATATATATATATATATATATATATATATATAAATATATATATGAATGGCTTATTGCAGAAAGGGACCTGAGTCACATTTTTGAGGTATCGGAGTTAATTATTTCATCTCCACTGTGTCTAGCAGCATACTGCATGGGGGTGCATTGAGGGTTGCAAAATTAACTATTCATTATGTTGAATATTTGAGCCAACAACGGCACATTTCTTTCTTACACTATTAATATTATACGATTTTTCATTGTTTTTCTCAGAATTGTGCAAAAGTGACTCAGGTCCCTTTCTGCAATAAGCCATTCATATATAGGTAAAATTTCAGTAACCACCTAACTTCTCTAATTCCCTTATTTTCTTATTTTTCACATTGATACTAACGTATTCTGCATTCCTAAGGATTCTTGAAGGTGGCATTTCGTTTTTTCCACGCAAATAATCTCAATTTCAGACATATCGAGTATTTTTTTTTGTTCGCTTTCGCTTGCGTTACACGCAATATGGAGGAGAAATCATGACTAGCGTTGTCGATGACCAGTGGTTATGCAGTGTTGCAACCTCCTTCATCGAAAAATACCTACTTTCGTGTTACTGATTTTCTATATTTTTCCAGGTTCAAAAACCCCACGAACTATGCACAGATTTCCCCACGAACCATTCACGGATAGTCCCATGAACCATTCATAAATAGCCCCACGAACCATTTCCGGTAAGGTTAGGTTAGGTAGGATCACGTATAGGTTGCAATAGTTAAAAATTGGTTTCGAAAAAAATATGCGTAGCCCCACACGCCATTCTCGCATAGCCTCACGAACCATTGACACATAGCCCCACAAACCATTTGCGGAAACGTACCTTCTTCAGTTACAAACACACGTGTTTGGAAACTCTGACCGGGATTACGTCATCACACACAGGCTACATCCACCTGGAAGTAAATTGATGCCAGACCTTTCGTGCATCGGTCACACATTTATATCGAAAAATAGATGATTTACCGGCAAAATTCAATGAACCATGCGAGAAAACACTTCCCCGAACTTCCACAATTATAAATAAACTGCATTCGGTAAGTAATTTCTCCTGTAAAATTGAAGAAATACGTTTTGCGGATACGAAAATTTTACCCTCATGTGGGATGGCCAAATGGATCCGGATCCGAAAAATACGGTTCCGTTTGGATCCGGATCCGGATCCGAAAATTCCAGATTTGCGGATCCGGATCCGATAGTTCCGGATCCGAAAAATTTTTGGATCCGGATTTCGGATCCGCTAGGATCAGGATCTGGCCATCCCTAGTCGGGAGTCGGCCCTGGGAGCCCAACGTTCTAAATTTTTTTAAAAAATGTAAAAGCGAATGCCATGGCGCCACGTGAAATTATTTTTAAATCAATATTGTTTTCAGTTTGCAGAAACTTGGATCTAAAATTTTCTCGCGAGCAAAGCAAGCAACATGAGTATTTTCTGCAATGAATTGTAAATTACCAGATAGAGAAGTAAGACCAACTATGTAGTACCTCACACTGTTGCTGTCTTAAATGTATAAACAATTGTTTGGAGGAAAAGGTTGTTATGAGGCGGACGAATTACTCAATTAACTGTGTCAATTGATGAACCAAAATACATCAAATTTAATTTGATGCGTTTCGAGTTCTGTGTGTGTTGAGTTGGTGTTTTAAGTCCACTTTATGCACAGTAAGACTAATCGGGACTGCACTTACAGTTTAAAGTGGGATCCGAACGACTTGTACCTCCACCGGGTATCGAACCCGAAACCACTTGATTACAAGGCTACGACACTACCACTGCGCCATCGGGGAGGCCCAGAGTTCTGTGTGTGGTAGGAGATTTATTTATTACATATTACTACTAAATACTGTATAGCTAATTTAAGTTCCCTGTTTTTACTATAATAATATATGAACATGTCTGAGGAAAGTGGTTCCATAGTGAGTAGTTGTACATAATTCAGTTGGGAACGTGACTCTCGTTAATGTTGTAAGTAAGTTTCAACAGAAGGAAATTGTGAAAGCAGCTTACAGTAAATTTTAAAGTAACCGGAACTTTAACTCAATAATGGTTATGAAAAACTAAATATGCTGACCAAGGCAGTAATTTATTTTATTAAAAACATAAACTAAACGTAACGTTTCAACCTTCTAGCAAGGTCTTCTTCAGACTCTGTATCAAGTACAAAAGTAACAAGATACAAAAACGGGGCATTATATATACACAAACATTACTCCCTCCAGACTATTTAGAAAGTTGTTTGGAACTTTCTAGCAGGTGACTTTCACTTTCCAAATTTACTTTCACCTAAAAGGCTAAACACAATTACTTCCATATAGAATGTGGTTGGACTTTTAATCTCACGCTCTTTTCCCTTCATTTTTCTTCCTTCTCCTCTCCTCTTTCTCTCTTGTCCTTTCCACTCTTTCTAACATCTTCATCCATTCTTTGTTTAACTTCAATCCCCCATTCCAGTTCATTGTGTCTTCTTCACCTTTCTTCTCTATTTCCTTGGCTTCCTTCCATTTTCTCACTAGCATTCTCTTCTCCCTTCCTATCTGCTTAGCCTCATCCCACTCTATGTCATGTCCTGTTTCTCTCGTGTGTTTAAATATTGCATTTCTTTCTCTCTTAAGTCGTACATCATCCCTATGTTGTTTCAACCTGTCTTTCAGCCTCTTTTTCGTTTCTCCTATGTACACACTCTGACATTCTTTACATTTCACTTCGAAGATAATCCCTTCCTCTTCCTCTTCTCTGTTTTCCTTTTTCTTGTTTGCATTCCTCGCTATTCCTAAGATGCTTCTCCCTCCCTTCCTGTAAGTTTTAATTCCCGCTTTCTTAAGCACTTTGCATATCTTTTCTGTGGTCTTCCCCATACTCCTTATTCCAAACCTTCTCTCTTTTTCTTTCTCTTCCTCTTTTTCTTTCTCTTCCTCTTCCAATTCTTCCCTGCCCGTTTTCTTCCTTCTTCTGTTTATGTCCAGTCTATCCTGCTTCTCATAGCCATTCTTTTCCAGCTGTTTCCATAGGCTATTTATTTTGCCTTCTTTTTCACATTCTTTCATGCATATTTTCTTGATTCTGTCCTCCATATTCTTTATAAAATTTATTTTTGTCACCTCACTTACATCACTTCTTTTATGGCAGAATACCCCTGCTGCACACTTCTTCTGATGCCAAGCGGTTTCAATTTCTTGTCCTCTCTTCCTTTTCATCAATATATCTAGAAAGCTTAACTTGTCTTCTTCTTCTATTTCAAGTTCCAATAATATCCCTCTTTCTTCATCCTGTATTTCTTTGGCAAATATATCAAGCTGCCTCTTCGTTCCCTTCCATATGCCAAAACAATCGTCCACATATCTGCAAAACAGAATTATTTTGTCACCTCCTTTTTCTATCACTTTCTTTTCCCATTCATTCATAACCAATTCAGCCAATGCTGGGCTTAGACTGGAACCTATATTTAGTCCTTCACTCATTAACATTATTTTATCTCCCATTATACTGTAACCGTTATTCCAAATGGTTTCCAGCGCCTTCACTACCCTTTCACTATCCCATTATCCTATAATTTCTTGTCCCATTCTCTTTTTAATAATGTCCAAAACGTGTCCCCTCTTGATATCCATATCCATATTCATATCCATATCCAAGTTTGAAGACCTAAAAGAAAATGGATATGAGGAGATTTGTGAAAAAGGAGAAGAACAAACTATAAAAGAAAGAATCCTAAAAGACTGTAGGAGGAGAGGATTCAAGAAATGCATAAAGGAGACAGGAAGACTACCAAGTTTGAAAGGCTTTCCAAAGATACACAAAGAGGAGATAAAGTTAAGCCCAGTAATGAACTGCAGAAACAATATTTTGGAACCCTTAGAAAAGAAATTAAAGAAAGTTATTGACGTGTTAGTAACACAGCAAGAAAGCAGAGCAGTTGAGAACAGTGAACAAGTAGTAGACCTCATAAAAGGACTTAAGTTAAATGAGATGAAGACGACAATGTTTAGCTTAGACGTGAAAAGTATGTTGCCGAGCATCAAGAGGGGACACGTTTTGGACATTATTAAAAAGAGAATGGGACAAGAAATTATAGGATAATGGGATAGTGAAAGGGTAGTGAAGGCGCTGGAAACCATTTGGAATAACGGTTACAGTATAATGGGAGATAAAATAATGTTAATGAGTGAAGGACTAAATATAGGTTCCAGTCTAAGCCCAGCATTGGCTGAATTGGTTATGAATGAATGGGAAAAGAAAGTGATAGAAAAAGGAGGTGACAAAATAATTCTGTTTTGCAGATATGTGGACGATTGTTTTGGCATATGGAAGGGAACGAAGAGGCAGCTTGATATATTTGCCAAAGAAATACAGGATGAAGAAAGAGGGATATTATTGGAACTTGAAATAGAAGAAGAAGACAAGTTAAGCTTTCTAGATATATTGATGAAAAGGAAGAGAGGACAAGAAATTGAAACCGCTTGGCATCAGAAGAAGTGTGCAGCAGGGGTATTCTGCCATAAAAGAAGTGATGTAAGTGAGGTGACAAAAATAAATTTTATAAAGAATATGGAGGACAGAATCAAGAAAATATGCATGAAAGAATGTGAAAAAGAAGGCAAAATAAATAGCCTATGGAAACAGCTGGAAAAGAATGGCTATGAGAAGCAGGATAGACTGGACATAAACAGAAGAAGGAAGAAAACGGGCAGGGAAGAATTGGAAGAGGAAGAGAAAGAAAAAGAGGAAGAGAAAGAAAAAGAGAGAAGGTTTGGAATAAGGAGTATGGGGAAGACCACAGAAAAGATATGCAAAGTGCTTAAGAAAGCGGGAATTAAAACTTACAGGAAGGGAGGGAGAAGCATCTTAGGAATAGCGAGGAATGCAAACAAGAAAAAGGAAAACAGAGAAGAGGAAGAGGAAGGGATTATCTACGAAGTGAAATGTAAAGAATGTCAGAGTGTGTACATAGGAGAAACGAAAAAGAGGCTGAAAGACAGGTTGAAACAACATAGGGATGATGTACGACTTAAGAGAGAAAGAAATGCAATATTTAAACACACGAGAGAAACAGGATATGACATAGAGTGGGATGAGGCTAAGCAGATAGGAAGGGAGAAGAGAATGCTAGTGAGAAAATGGAAGGAAGCCAAGGAAATAGAGAAGAAAGGTGAAGAAGACACAATGAACTGGAATGGGGGATTGAAGTTAAACAAAGAATGGAAGAAGATGTTAGAAAGAGTGGAAAGGACAAGAGAGAAAGAGGAGAGGAGAAGGAAGAAAAATGAAGGGAAAAGAGCGTGAGATTAAAAGTCCAACCACATTCTATAGGGGCTATCCGCCGGAAGGAAGTGCCTTCGCGCGGACGCCATACTTGTAGCACAACAACTTCCGTTTCGAAGGCTCACAACATGCCGCTAAAGGGAGCTGAGATTGTGTCATGTATGAAAGGAACGAATGAGTGTGTACAAGGGGGATGTAAACTACGATCACGGCTAAATAATCTTTCACGGATCTCTCTTCATCCATTTCCTCGAGATCTAGGCGCCAAATTATTGCATTCAAGCTGTCAGGCGTGAAAATTGGAAGACCATTAGCAGGAGTAGACTGCGCAGTAATGACAGCGGATGTGCAAAAACCCAAAAAGTCGGGACCTAAAAAAAAAAAAAAAAAAAAAAAAAAAAATCCTGTTCCGATCCAGACTTCGGAAAAAATGATAGTTTAAAAGTAGTTTATTCCCTACAATTTTTTGTACTAAATGTCCGAAATTTATTGAAATTAGCAGTTTTTATTCCAGAAATGCAAAATAAATCATCACCCGAGGGTAAAATTTTGTGTATAATTAACATTTTTTTTAGTATCGGGTAATGTTGAATATTTTCCGCTCCTATAATCTCCCAATTTAGTCGGGAAATAACATTATTTTTCCCTTTTTGAACGTCAGGACTTTAAAAATACCCCGTCCTGTTTCCTTCCCTACCAAAAATTTTGCGTCCCGCACCTCTTGCATTCCGTTAAAGGTAGAAGAGAAATCATTCAAATCTCGATTTTCTCTGATTTAGTGATATGACCAAAAATATTACTTTTCCTTTCAAAAGATGATTGGTCATGGCCAGATAGGTTACACGTTAAGTTCTTGAAGTACACACGAACTGTGTAATAATTTTTGTGTAAGCAGATTTTTTTTGTGTGTGTAACCAGAGGAAATAAATTTTTGTGCAACCAGAGGAAATATTTTTTTTTTTGTGTAGCCAGAAAATTAAGTGCGGGTACTATTATTAATTTTCGTCTTTTGCAATGGAAATCTTTTCAACATTGATAGATAGAGTGCCTCCCCGATGGCGCAGTGGTAGCTTCGTCGCCTTGTAATCAAGTGGTTCCGGGTTCGATTCCCGCTGGAGGCATATATTGGTTCGGATCCCAATTTAAACTGTAGGTCCAGTCCCGATTAGCCTTACTGTGCACAAAGTGGACTTAAAACACCAACTCAATCAATCAAATCAACATTGATGGAGAGGAGGTCCTAGGTTTGAACACCATGGTGAGGCAACGGTGTGTCATTGTGTTTGTCCCATCATTAATTTTTCCAGTTTATTATTCATCTTCATCGTCATGTTTAACACAAATAGCAGAACATTGACTTAAAATAACAATGAGCGTTTTGTATTTCTGCGTTCAAACGAGAACGAAACCAGCAAGTGTGCATTATCGCATCCCTCTGACTCGTCCTTACTGAAGAAGGAAGAAAAGAAACTCCTTTTTCCGTTTCTTATATGTTCGTACATCTCGTACTTTTTCAATTAAAACATAAATGTATGCATTTAAGCGCTCTCGCTCTGTAGGAAAAATTACTTTCTATTTAATATGTAGGCTACAAATATCGCCAATGAAACGACGATCAGCAAATGGATCTCATCTTGGAATAATGCCGTATTACTTCCTAGTTGCTTATCCAATTGATATGCAAAGGCCTCTACTTTGCCCTGATATATCTTATTCTCCTCGTCGTCAAGTGCTTTTATATGATCCATTTCATCCGGTATACAAAACGAGAAGAAATGCCACAAGTACGCACTTGAATTACCCGGCCGCCGTGAACCGGAAGTTGTTGTGCTACAGTTCGACAATCGATTGTGCCGTTCGATATGTTTTTGTTTACTCGTGGATAGCCCCTATATGGAAGTAATTGTGTTTAGAATTTTAGGTGAAAGTAAATTTGGAAAGTGAAAGTCACCTGCTAGAAAGTTCCAAACAACTTTCTAAATAGTCTGGAGGGAGTAATGTTTGTGTATATATAATGCCCGTTTTTGTATCTTGTTACTTTTGTACTTGATACAGAGTCTGAAGAAGACCTTGCTAGAAGGTTGAAACGTTACGTTTAGTTTATGTTTTTAATAAAATAAATTACTGCCTTGGTCAGCATATTTAGTTTTTCATAATCATGGAAACAAGGCTTAATGGTGTTATAATTATCAATAATGGTGCCTGTAAAAGAGTAAATTTTGACCAAACATAATGATTCCCTTCAGAATGTTAATCATGGATTATACAATACGCAGCATGCCATACCACCATATCGTCTATGTTTATATATCTGCTGCTCCATTTCAAATTAAAAGTCTTAAGTTTACTTCATAATTAAATGACCATTTTCTACTTTCACCCTCGAAAATCTACTTATTGTTAGCCACCATATTGTGCTTTCCCTATATTTTGTGGCTTTTTTCTGCTTCTATAGCCGCAATACCAGCAATGATCCAACTACTTGAAATTTGTTGACTTCTGGCAGCCTGATATTGAGAGAAATTTAATATAAATATTGATGTTTCAACCTGCATGGAAGTTATAATTTAACTCAACCTAAAAAGATTTTTCTGTATATTTTCAGGTTCGATGAAAACTCAACTGCAACTGCTGTTACTCTTAGAATGTATTTTGTGTATTGATTGCCACAAACGCCTGTCAACTTGTGTGATTATTTCATGGCAAGGTGTTAAATGTATATTTAATTAGCCAACACTACTTTATTTCGCAATAAGCGAATAGGATCATTCCATTTCAAATTGACCAATTTCAGAAACATCCAGCTCATAGTTTTGGATTTGGATGAAATTTGGCATGATGGTTCAATCATATGTGAAAGGCTTGTATTTTAAATATTAGGTTCCTCCGAGGAACAGTTCTAGAGTTGTAGCATGTGGAAAAAGGTGGTGCGCATCAGAAAATGGGACCCAAATCTGAGAAATGAGCCTCAGAGCTAACTTCGGCACTAAATAACTTCGGAACTATAGATCATAGCCTAGTGATATTTACACAACAAACAAACCTCCAACCAATGAAAATGTAAATTGCATCAGAATACCCTCAGCTTGTTTACGTTAGCAAAAATTACCTCAAAATATGTCTCAAAAAGCCTTACATGTAAAAAAAAATGCATAATTTTTGTGCCTGCTATTACAACTGTAATACACAAGGAAGGCGGCTTTAGTTTTCTAGTAACCCTGATGTGAGGTCAGTATGCACACATTATGTTGTCTCCATATATGTATATCACTCAGTCCATATTATATGTTTCTGAATATGCAAGAAATTGAAAAATCGCCGGAAAATGGTGGATTTTTGAAATGGTGTAGCACAAGAGAGACAAGTGATATCCATCCAGATTGCATTCATAATCAGACCTTCCTCTAATGTGTGTCAAAATTTCAACTTGTTATTGCAAGGCACTAGTGCACAGTAAATGTAGACCCTTAAACGCAAATCGCGTATTCAGCGGGAAGTTTAAAATTGCGCAAGGTTTGAAATAAAGCTTTATATCACCGTAACTACGAATGCTAGAGTTACAAATTATAGCTCGTTTCTTTCAGTACAGTCTACGCTACACAACTATTATTGAAAAAAAAATTGCTCACAAAATAAAAGAAGAAGACAATGAAAGTTATAAAAATCTTACTTTCTTTTACAAACTTTTAATTTTGAAGGGCCCCCACGTAGGCAACGCCAGGACATGATGGTTCAAAACAGTACCTACGTATTGCCCGATATGTATTTCATTCTCGTAGTAAGAATTGCATACTTACTGATGATACTTCTTAGAAAAATATTTTCTAATGTAATAGCCTCGCTTTTTAATGTGAAACTCCAAATTCCAAAATTGTTATCTCTGAATTATTATGAATCCTAGAGTTGACAATTATGTCCCATTTTCTTCAAAACACACTAGACTATCCTCTTATTGTCGAATAAATTTAATTTTCGATCATAAACTAGAAGAAGAAGACGAAAGTTAAATAAAATTATATTTTTACGAAATTTTAATTTCATGAGGCCCCCACGTAGGTAACGCCTTAACGTGATGGTTTAAATCGGAACCTGCATATTGCTGGATATGTGTTTCACTCTTGCGGTAAGAATTGCACACTTGCTTCTGTTACTTTCGGAGAAAAAATATAATTTCTAATGTAAAAACAGATTTTTTTAGGGGGAAATTGTGCCCACTCCTCCCTACCTTAAATATATCCAGAATAAAATTGAACTTTACTAATTAAGAATGCGTCAAGGCTCTTTGTGTAGCACTCAAAGAACGTATCTCTGAACATTGCCTGAGTCGCAGTATGCTCCAGAAGTCGAAAAAATCAAATTTGACATTTGTCACGTCCCATCGTTTAAAGTTTAAAAACATGTATTGGAATAGATGGCCACTTTTTTATAATAAACTCAAAACTGGGATTCAACCTCGCAAAGATCTCTGATTATTTACAGTTATGTAGTTCCGATGTTATTGAGTCCTGAAGTTAGTTCTGAGGCTCATTTCTCAGATTTGGATCACATTTCCTGATGCACACCACCTTCTTCCCCATGCTATAACTCTAGAACTATTTCTCGGAGGAACCTAATGTTTGGAATACAGGCCTTCCAGACATGATTGAACCATCATGCCAAATGAAAAACTATTACTTGGAGGTCCTGGTCGATCTTACGTGGAATGACCCAATATCTTAATCCTGTGATAATATTGCATCTATGTTCGTTCTGGAATGTTAAACATTAAGGAAAAATGTGAGTTAATGTATATATATTCTAATTAACTAATAATTCAGAAACAAATAATTTTCACCATGTCTTATGGCATTTTTAATAGAAAAGCAAGAGAACATAATGGGTAAAATTATTAGAAATATATAAAATAACCTGTTCTGTAATAGTAGAAGACTATGCGGAATCGTGAATCAGACAAATTAGAGTTGCAGAAACACTTGGGCACATGGGAGACATCAAGACGAATTACTTTTCTTAGTAACATTTTGCTCATTGATATTTCCTTTCGACGCTACAAGACTTCGAAAAACGAGATACAAATTAAAACTTGCCACTGGCCTTTATTCTTCCGCTAGATAATGTACCAAAAGCGAAAGAGTATCACGTATCATGCCACCAGAGACTCCTACAGGTGGAAGTTGTTGGGTTTAGCACCTTCCCCTAAAATCATGCATATATTATCATATCTTCATGTATTATTACAAGGTTGGAAGTACTACATATGTGATACGTATTTTTTGTACATTACACGTAATTTACTAATAAATTCAACGGCGGAGAAAACGATTTTTACGTCTGCATAAAAAGGTTTCCCTTAATTGATTTTAAACACGTATTTTACTTAAAACATTCGATTGAATTAAAATACATTATACAATGTCTTTTTGATGCTATTCAACATGCTGTTGGATCGCAATCGCTCATTTTGCTACACCCTGCCAAATATCTTATTATTATTTTTTTATTATTAAACGTACATATATCACTTGAGTCAAATGATGTATATGGGTGTTAGCTGGTTTAATTAGTCTCCTAAATATTTTCTACCTACCCCTCCAAAATATTGTCTTTAAATGTTTTTAGAGAGTGGATTAATATAACAGAAAACGGAAAAATAAAATAGAACTTTTTCGCGGAGTTTCAAATTCGGTGGTGCTTTATAGTTGTCCTGAAAAAATTGATTTGATTTAGGTGGTAAAAAAGAACCATGGGAAGATGGTTTGCAAATACAAACCTGTTTGTGGAAATGTTATTCTTATTGTTTGTCCGACATTTTATTATCGGTACCGAAATAGCAATACCATTCGAGTCCGAAGGGTACCTATCCATGGCAATTTTTTTTTAAAATTACGCGAGCATGTATATACCACAGGATGATGAAAAAATATTTTAATTTTTCCAGAGGGCCAAATTACCCCTCCTTACCCTTCCTGCTGCTGCCTAATGTGCGACATTATTTTGGACTCTTTTATTCTTAATGACGTATATGCACAATTTTTCTGAATGATCTTTTCACCCATTTGGCCTAAGAGGCAAATTCCGATTGAAAATTTGAGTTTTCGGGGTCGAGGAATCTAGGAAAAACTTCCAAGTTTGAATAGACGTACTTCCCCCGACATTTTGGGAAAGTTTGGATTCCCAGCTGGTCTAATATCCTGAGTTTAGATTCGAAATATAGGTTTTAAAGAACGATACATTTCAAGAAGGTATCCGATGTTGTTTCCGAGTGCTCTCTTCACTATTATATAAAACACATAATAGGAAAATATTTCATTCATACCAGAAGTCATAACAGAACATATTTTATGATCCAGTTGATCCATAAATTCCAATTTAGAGTCATAATAGAGCTATTTGAAGCCCAAAAAATTGGAAACGCTATCGAAATTGTATTTCAAGTGGACGCTCCTCATTTTTTTGGATTTGGATTCATAAAAGCAAGCATAATCTATTATTGATTCAACTTGGTCCCAAAAACCCGAATCGAGATTGAAAACTAACGCTTTAGGAATCGACATTACTGGAAAAAAAACCATCCGATTTGGAATCAGGCTAGCCTATCCCATCATTAGCCATTTTAAAAAATGGAGCAATGTTTCTTTATTCTTGTTTCTTTTTCATGTACACTCTTCAGATTTACGTTCTAGTTATATACGTGTATCATATTTCATGTTACTTTCATTTCAGAAGGATTGAGCAGACACTTACTGAAATGTATTGATTGAAATTGATTGATTGAAATGATTCCCATTAAGCAGCTCCAAGATAAGCTACTAATTTTCTCAATGTTGATGCATCACTCGAAATTTATAGTTAGAGCAATTATTATCTCTAGTAAATTGAAGAGAAGGGTTCTTGAAATACCAAGGTAGAATATTCAAGTGTTTAAAATGTGCAAGCAAGAATATTTCCATCCAATATGCCACTGTAAAAATTATTGGTACACCATGATGAAATTGAAGAAAAGTCGATTTTGGAAGGTAACTATTATGTGAAGGACAGGAATCAGATTATTGAGGAAATTCAAGACTTACTTTTGTTTACTATTACTTCTAAATTATCTATGAACGTTCCACTCTGAATGTTACAGCAGGAAACTCCTTATGTCTTAAAATTTATTTTTGTGTGTGATGAATAATGAATGAAGTAATGAATAAAGATAGTCAAATACAGGAGCCGGTATTCTGTATAGATGCTGCCTCTCACATAGAATGTTTGACAATAATTAGAAGGCTCGTACAGAAACGCCAAATATAGGGCTTACTTGACAATTTTACCTGCAATCAGATGCAAAATTGGTAATTGGAGAATTGGAGTAATATTGTAAAATACACATATTCTTAGACTGTATGGATCTTTGTATTCTTACGGAATAATATATAAATGGTATAGTCTCTTCGGAAACATACCTAGCCTGGCTTAGTCACCCACAAGGAAACTGGAGAAACAGGCATAATGATAAAAATCATAAATTACACCTAATAACATACACATTTCAAAGTACAATAAAAATTGGACACCTATATCCTGAAATACTGACTCCGTGTAATGCGTTATGTGTGTTGTATATTCCTCTTGCAGATCTATCTATTGGAATTATGCTGTTGAAGATGGCTCATCACCTCAGAGCTATGTATCACACATAATGTATTGCAGGGAAACCAGTGTTTCAGGATCTAGCTGTCCCATTTTTATTGCCGGTGACTGTAAATACTTCAATGGGAATGTCATGTAATAAGAATTGAACACAAAGGAAATCGTTATGCAGTATTAATTAGAGTATGTTACAGGTTTCTTCGCTCATTCCACTTGAAAAAAAGTAAAATGAAACACTATTTGCATACAACTGAAACGTAAATCTACAGAGTGTACATAAAAGCACAAATTCAAAGACAAAAATTATGTTCCATTTTGGATAATGGTAATGCTGATACCAAAGGGGGTTTGCTTTTCACATTCCGATTCTATTTCTTTAAGACTCATCTAATTTTCGATTTGATTTTTCTTTTTTGACAAGTTGGATCAAAATATAAGTCAAGCTAATTTTTACGAATCTGACATTTTTCAAAATGGTGGAAAGACTACTCAAAAGAAAATTTGGATAGATCTTTCAGGTTTATTTACTTCGAGAAGCGGTTTTTCTTCTAATTAAAATTTCTAAACCTTCTGGATCAACAGATAAGGTGGTTCCACAATTTTTACACAATATATTATTAATGTGCACAGACCACGCGAAAAGAGTAGGCCTATGTGATGTGTTCTTGAAATGTATGGGCCAAATAACCAATATCTTGGCTCAAAATCCTAGTTTTTAAACTGAAATTGAGAATAGAATCATCCAATTCAAAATTGAATGAGTTTTTCAGATGTTTTGATCCCAAAAACCTAGATTATGACTCTAATTTAGAAATTTTATGCTATTTGGTAGGACATTTTAGGCGAACTCGTGGGACATTTCAGGCCAATTGGATCAAAAGATAGATCAGACTAAATTTGAAAATCCGCCATTTCAAAAAATGTGCCTGACATCTGTCAATCAAAATTGAGATGTCTACCCAGGTTTTTCTGCAAGACCTTGAGATATGAAACCCACATCCTCAGATAAATTCTTTGGCCCCCAAGAGTTGTACGTCGGTATAGGCTGGATCTAGGAACAAAGGGTGTATTCTAATTTCACCCACAACCGATGCAGAGCACCTTGACGACACATATAATTTCTATTTTATCCATTTTTAATAAGCGTTTTTATTCTTAATCCTAAAATTGCTTGGTTGAATTATATTCTATTGAATAACACTCACAGTTACATTTAATCGATTCCATTTGATGTAAAGTTTGTTGACTGACAGCAAGGACAATGTGTAAAAGAAATAAATGTAATATGCCATTAATTTTAATCAAAAACAATCATGTTGATCTAAACACAATATATTATTTCTCAAAACTGAAATCGCATCAGCTTGAGAGATCTCATTAGATGAATAGTTATGTATTGAATAAAATAATAACTTGTAAACTCCATTTCATTACTCTCAATTGAAACATGTTTGTCACGATAATCGGCCTAATATTCATCTAAATGATAATTTTTCTGAGTAGTTATTTTATATTATTGTTTCTGTAGTAAGCATACTATTTCACATAATTATTAAAGTAACACGATGTCTTTTTTTCACCAGGGTTGCTCAGGTTATATGAAAACCAGTTGTGCAAATATTCTGCCACAATATTGAATGAAAAATTCAAGCAGCAGTGAATTTTGAATTTTTCTCTTTCGTGCCTAATTCAACACATTATATTCCAAAGTTTCAAGTGATAGGATGTTATTTCACAGCGGTCTCATATCTTCGCATGTTTATATTTTGATAACTAGTTTTGCAAAAATAACTTGAGTGCAATGTCTAGTTAAAGTTCAAAGGGCAAGAAGAGGTGTAAATTGTTTATTGTGTTTAAAATGCTAATAAGAATGTCTTTTTATGTTTTGTAGAAACTGAGTGGTACTATGTGGTTGTAAAAGAGTTTCGAAAGTTATATTCTTGAAACACATTTTTCTAACACATATTTTCACTTGAAATAAAAGTTTGAAGTATTAAATACCAGTTTTATTGCAATATTTCCCCAACATTCTGCTATCTGAATAGGGTGCCAATATTATCTTGTTAACACAACAAACTCTGTTTCAATTCATTTTGGTTGAGTTTTCTTCTTTCAGTGTTTTCTACTACCTGAACATTAGCTGTTCATTTATCTTTACAGGAGTTAATTTAGATACGTAGATAAAAATTAATGATGCGTGGTGATATTCTAAGATACGGGTTGGCCCTAGTTTCTCAAACTATCCACAATACAGAAGAACGCAATGAATAATAATTATGTTTTATCATTCCAAATAGAATGCATGCAATCAGTTGACACAAATAACAGTTTGTTTGCTGTGCCAAGAATATCATTACTAGCAACAACTAACGACGCCTAGTACTAAAGTCTATTGATTTATAGTTTGCCAAAATTTGTTCTACGTCTACTTTTTGATCGTGTATGCTAATCAAGACTGGATTTACTGTTCAAAGCTAGATCCGAGCCATGCTGCGACGTGCCTTCACATCGTTACTGCTACACCATCATAGAAGCCTAATTCACTTAAGACCAATGAAATTAAATCGTATTAAATCCTAAGAAATGTTTATATTTTACACCAATGACTTCCCAACTGCACCGCCATGACCAAAGCAAAAAAAAGAAGCTTTACAGGAGGAAGGGGTGATGATTAGAAATTCAGGTGATCCAAAACCAGGGGGGGCAGGGCCCCCCAGTTCTCCGTTGCACCCCCCCTGTAAGGGGCCCAATGTATAACTTTCAACACGATTGCATTTTGTGGGGTGTAAGGGGTGATCTTCCACTTAGTGCACCCAAATGTCAACCTCACTTCCACGTAGTGCACCCTGGACTAAAGACTAACGAGGCTCTGGCGACTGGCCCTATGGCCAGTATAATTTTGTTTGTATTGTCCTGTTCTTTTGTCCTTATGTGTGCTGAGTGTTCTTTGCAGCCTCAACTTTTAACGAAAGTCAGAACATTTTAATATTTTATAATTTTAATTAAGCAACGTTAGAGTTGTTATGTGTAAAGATAAGGGGCTGAACCCCGTATAATGTGACGGGTGCAAAATAGCCTTAGTGCTGACGCACCCAAAATTTTAAAATCAAATCAAATCAAATTGCATTTTGTAACAAAATATTTGCGTGATGAAAACTTCATAAGTAATTTGAGGATTCCAGGGGAAATTACGCAGGATTCTGCTCTGAAATGGGCATTTTACTCTATCTCAGTATTTCTTTTTGCAAATACACAGTATTTGAAGTGTAAATCTGGATTTGTAAATCTGGATATTACATATCTACTTTCCAGCGGGAGTGGAGGAACACTGTAAAATATTTCATAATTACCATTCTTCATCTTAAATGTTGTTCAAAGACAATACATTGTAATGGCAGTGAGGAGTTTCATTCAACAATTTGGTTTTTTCAGAGTTCTTTACTGCTTTCATTTGAAAAAAGAATGATTTTCTCAAATTTTTGGAGGGGCTGTAGCCTCATTAGCCCTTTGCGTATGCCAGTGGTTTCGTAAATGGAGTTTTTCAACAATTACCTCCTACGATTGAATTTTTTTGAACATGAAAAAGGGCCGTAGAGACTTCAATGGAATAGCAGTTTTGATGGGGAATGGCGTCAGAACAAAATAGTGATGTTAAGTAAAGATAACTTTTGTTAAATTTCTACAGGAAGTAATTGGAGGATTGTCTTCCTTTAGGTTCCCAAGATGTCGAAAAGAGGTACGTATGGGAAATGGAACGAAGATGATTTGCAGATGGCTTTGGCTGCTTACAGAAACGGTGACTATGGACTCAATTCGTGTGCCCGCGTATATGTAGTGCCAAACGCTACAATAAAGAGACACGCTGACAGTAAAAATACTTTTTCAAATACAATAAAGTGCTTCGGTAAGCAAGCAATCTTTACTGCAGAAATAAAAAAAATTCTCGCGGACCACATTCTGTTATTTGAAGAAAGGATTTTCGGTTCACAATCAAAGATGTTCGTAAGCTAGCCTTTGATATTGCAGATACGAATTACCCCACTGCTTTAACAAACAAGGAAGAATGGCCGGTAAAAATTGCTTTTATTCTTTTATGAGTCGGAATCCACACCTTTCCCTCCGTCAACCAGAAGAAACATCAATTATTTTTATATTTTGTTTTTAAATTAAGGACAGTCAGGCAAGTAGAGAAATAGAGAGGGCGATGCTGTTTACAGTGACATTTTTCTCTCAGTGTAGTTGTCGATGTATTTTCTTTAGTTTTAAAATATTTAACTTAGGTAAATAGCTGCTTGTTTCAACAAAAATATGTTAGTACATCAGGGAAAAGCAGTACATACAAATATTATTTCCTATTAAAATTGTGTATTTCTTTATGTTTATGGTCATGTGTAGATCGTCTCAGCATAAGTTATATATTTCCTATTTTTCAGTAAATACGTTGTAAGTATAATGAAAATCGTTGTATTAAAAATGTTGTTTTACGCAAAAACACTTATAATTCATTCTAATCTTAATAATAATTGTTATTTACTGTTTTACTTCTCAGGTCCAACATAGGAAATTGTAAGTCCAAATTAGGCAACCAGTTTCTCAATTTGGACCATTTATCCAATTTCTTTTTTCTTACTTTATAAATGGTAGTACTAATATATTTTAAAATTTAATACTATCAGATGAAAGCGCATACAATGTTCTATACTTTAAAAATACAAATATTTCGAATTAGTCATTAATAGACAAACAAAACTGGTCCAATTTCGGCAACCTTCCCCTATATCCCTAGCTACTTTTTTATAGCGCCGTGTTGACGTGAAATTGGCATAATATTGTTATCAGGGAATCCTTTATTTTCTATTTCATACAAACATGAGATGGGTGATGCCGCCGGATCTAGATGGTGAAAACTAAGAATAAATTGTCATCAACTTAGAGTTAAGGGTTTCCACCCCTTTCACAACTAACATTACTCTAGGAAGCACTTCGTAAATCTAGCTCCTTGACAGTCAGTTTTAACTCAATTTAAGATGAAATTTAGCACTTTTATGGGCATCAGGTTTGGCAACACTGCCAGGATGGCCATAGGAGGCAAAGAGAAATGCATTGGGCTTATGGGAGTATCATTTGATTTGTTCTCTTGGAAATATCAAACTTCCGATGGAATAGAAAAAGATATCAACGGGAAGAGGGCAGTTTGAAGAAGTGATTGCCAAGCGGAAAAGTCGAAACTTCCATTTGATTAGCCGTAACTTGATGTTAAATTTGATTACCCATAAGGAATACATGGTTTTCTTTTGTGCTCTCAGCTGGTGCATTATTCCCTCCGATTTGACGGCTGGGTGTTCTAGGTCTCTTCATTACTTCATTATAATCTCTAAGTAGTTACTCTGCTTTTGGTTATAAATTTCATTAAGTTCTCAGAACTTCCTGTTAGTTTTTTTTAGTTTTTATTAAATATCTCTATTAGAATACTGACATGTTCAGAATACTGAACAGTCCACCTTTTGAGGTGCCCAAAATAATGTTGTACTGCATGAAAACAATTTGGTTAGAACAAATGGAGATATTTCAAACTCCACACAGGTTACACAGTGAAGAAACTTAAGAGCTTGCTGAAATGTTTCTCTTGTACTGGTAAATTGTAAAGTCTGTAAAGTTTCTACAATTAGTGAATATAATTCCACAAGTCACGCTACTGAGTATTGATACTTTTCTGTCCATCTTGTGTCAAACAACTTGAGAATGTTACGGCGTTTCCCCTGGCTTTCTTGCACTGTGTTCTTAAAACCAAACCACTGTGTTCTTAAAACCATTTGAGAAGGTGAAAGAATGATAACTGATTTGACAGTCTAAATGCAGTTTCATATCGCAGGAATTTCACATGAATGGGCAACAGCTAGAGTTAAACGAACAATGTACAAATATTCCATTTGGACACTTCTCTGAAATTATCGATCTCACCCCCCTTAATTTTCCACTCATTTACATCAGCACCATCATATTCTTCCCCAATAATTTTTTTTTTCCAAATCCACACCCAAACCAGACAGGGTAGAAGTAATAGCTAAAGCTAACTCAGATGCAGCTACATCTCCAATAGGGACAAATCGGAAAGACAATTTCCCATTCCGATCTAGACTTTGGGAAATGATTTATCGACTTTCGGGATTATCAAACAGTATCAAACAGTTGGGAAATTTCAAATTGTCAAAAAATTAAAACCTGAGGAATACGTAATTCTTGAATAGTAGCACACCATATCGAGAACTTATAATGAAATGGTAATATTTACGCTATAAGTTTACAAACAGCTGCTTGGGACAGAAATTACATATAACATAGACTATTTGCGAAATGTCAGGAACTTTCTGAGAAATTTTCTAGAAAAATTCCGAAACTATCAAGAAATTGCAGACATTTGGTCTGCAGTCCCATCTGGTGTATGGAATTAATTTATTTCCCATCCGAATCCCGTTCTATACGCCTCTAATTTAGGAGAACAAAATAAGTCCGAGAAAATTTTTACGAAGATGTCACTGCACATAGGGGGATAGAACAGGTAATCTGGTAATTTTACTGAACCAAAGGGGGGGGGGGGGTTCGACCCTTTGACCCTCCCCTTAAACACGCCTATGGCTGTAACAGTTGAAATGCAAATAACTTGCAAGAAAATACTTATTAGCGTTTCTAAGAAGGCAGACAATTGTTACTATCTGTTGTTGACTTTGCGTGAGTGGATTGGAATGTGGGTTTCATATTTCGTAGCATGTTATGCTGCATATTCCATACGTCATGCTTCCGAGTATAACACAATATGCTTTCATTCTTCGGAAAAGGAGAGTTGCTGACGTTGTGTAGTAGCTCGGATGTTCTCTGTTGAGCGGAGGCATATTTTACTGTCTGCTATCGTGTGACAAGTGACTGTCGAAGAAATGATGCACGATTTCATCCTCAACTCCACTAGAGCCGGCCCCGAAGGAGCAATGGGTCCCCAAAGTAAGAATTATCATTTGTTACAGTAGATTTTATTTCATTTACTTTCCTTTTTAGTTCCTCCCTTAATTTACTAGTCACGGATCTCTTTTTTAACATTGTAAATTGTTTTATTTTCCTTTGTGTGTTCCGTACTTATATCTTATAAGTATTTACCTAATGCCATCTATTTCCGGATTTAGAATGACAGGTAAGGCAAGGTTGTAATATTAGTGAGGTGGATTATTCATTAATTAATCATTTGGTTATTGTACGTCTCTTTTCTTCAACTTTCGGCCAGTCGCGATGAAATGGAGTCTATGTAAATGCCTGATAGGCTCACGACCTCAGCACCGAAGATTTCGGGTTAGATTCCCAGTTTGAGAACGGATGTTCCTTAAGGCCGTGCTAAAGGCAATTTTGTGGTAATTTTTTGATAACAGATGGCAGCACCGTTTGCTATGGCAACCGAGGGCCATGTTGCCAGATCTCCACTTAATCAAGTTAGATACTGTAGATTGGCTAGGGATGCGGGTGCAGAACGTTTGCTTCCTAGTGTACTTCTCGTCCGGTTTCCTCCGTCTCCTGGAATGCTCCGACTTGCAGAGGAGAATTTCACAGGAAACGGAGGTTGCAAAGTACAAAGGAACTGGCTACTATTTAAGCGAAGGGTGCCCTGTCACCAGTCCTTTATTTCAGTCGTAATCAGTTGGTGGATCATTGATAGTAGCAGCCAGTGCCGCCGCCAGGAAGCAGAGGTAAGTGCTGGCGCATCCCTCAGCCGCCTACCCTTCTCCTCCTACTCTTATTTTGTTAGCTCAGTAAACGGTAAAACATCATCTGATCTTATCTCATTTCTCCCGAAATAAGTGCTCTATCAATATGGTAAAGTAGACGATTTAAGATACATACAGGTTGGTCGATAAGGGTACTCGATGTGAGATGAAGCCATATTGGTTAGAGGTGAGTTAGTGGATAAAAAAGAAATAGTAGTAAATGAGGTAAATTGATAATCATGAGATTTTAGTTATATGTTCTTATTAGGGAAATAAGCAATATATCATCAGTGGAAGGTAGTAATAATCGAAATATTAATATAAAATCCGTTGTTTTATATTAAGTATTTTTTTTAATATTTAGAACGCAGATAATAAAATGCAATAATAAATGTAGTTAAATATTAATATAAAATCCGTTGCATTATATTCAGTATTTATCTTAATATTTAGAACGCAGAGAAGAAAATACAATTATAAGTGTAGTCAATTCAAACACGAAACGCGCCAAGTGAGGACAGTAATTGAAATAATTGAAAACATTTTGTGAATTCGTTTGAAGCAAATGCTGCGTTGACTCAGGCACGTATCAAGGGGCTGGAGCCCCCCCCGAATGTTTTCGGTTTGCACTAGATAAAATGGGTCTTTTTGGTTTCTTGTGTGTGTGAAACAAAATAATGTGACGAAAATTTAAGAAGGCATGGTAAATTTTTCTATAACCCTGTAATTGATAATAGCACGTATCCAAGGTAGGAATAATGGGGTCGAGCCCCGTCAGGAAATATTTCAGTTTGCACTGGATAAATTAGTTTTTTGGCTTCTTGAACAATGTGACGATAATTTAAGGAGCGTAATGATCGAGGCAAGACGGAGAATGTTCTATTACCCTTTTGTTGACAATATTGCACGTAAACGTTTCTTGCTCTTTCATTGTTCTTGTCGCAGCGAGCGCGAGCATTGTGTAAAGATTTGCCATCATTTAGAAGCTGCACAACCAAGCCTACCACGAGTAGGACGATTCTTTGTATTATTTATTCTTTGGTAAGCGGAGAAGGAAACATTCTTATATAAGAGGTGGAGTCGAACTACTTTTAACATTAACGAAAGGTTTTATCTGCGGAACATTCTAGAATACAATGAAGACATAAATAAATACCCGGCTTCAATTTCCCGCTTAATCATTACAACAGAATCTGTTAGTAATTCGAAAATGAAGAGGACTAGTGACGCAATTTCCCGTGAACTACGGAAGTCTACTTCTAGTTCCAGTTCGTATCCAAAGTTCAAGATATTGCCGACTGTGGAACTCTAGGAGCCTCAGTGTAGTGCTATTTCGGGGCATGAGCCGAAGAGATCGAAGGTCTCTAAAGTGAACATTTCACGAGTACCCGATATTGGGGCGGTTTATTAAGACATAAATAAGTTGCACAAATCAACTGTAATTTTATTTGTGCCCGGTCCAAATTTCGTGTATGCAGTCCGAGACTTTCATGGGATAAAAAGGACTTTTATTTAAGCCAACTGGGTTTGACACACGCTCAACACTTAACTACTACCGTGCGTCCATTTCGATCTGCAGCCGAGAGATCGGGAGAAACGTGGTGGGCGGCGCTGACGGAGGTGCCGACATTTGCGGCATGTAATGCCCGCTTATTTTTATGGACATATGCAGACATTTATATAAATATTGCAAAACGAGCACTAACCTGTGTTATAAGAGTTGTTCAAAGTGATGTCCACCTACATTGACACATTCCTGGCATCGTTTGATGAAATTTTGATTCACACGCAAAAGTTCTTCTTCCGTAATTCTTCCTAGTTCTGCCCTTATATTGTCTTTTAGTTCGTCGATGCTATGAGGGTTATTTCGGTAGACTCTATTTTTCAAGGTTCCCCACAAATAATAGTCACATACGGTAAGATCTGGCGAACGTGAAGGCCATAAACCTCTTGAAATTATTCTGTCATCAAACACCTCCCTTATAGCGTCCAAAGAATCAGCGGTGGTAAGGGCTTGGCCGAATCTTGTTGAAAATACCCATATTGTCTCTCATTATCTGATAACAACTAAAAAAACGGCGCGAGTATTTGTGTGCGGTACCTCTCTGAATTTATTGTGTCTTCAAAAAATATAGGCCCTATTATTCTTTTGGCACTTACAGCACACCACACACCAATTTTTGCATCGTGTAACGGAACTTCGTGTATTATTCGGGGATTTTCAGTGCTCCAGTGTCTATTGTTCTGTGAACAAACATGACCACGCAAGTGAAACCATGCCTCATCCGAAAAAATTATTAACTGTGGATCAACAATACCATCTACAATATTCTGCAAAACCCAAGTACAGAAATTTACTCTACTTACGTTGTCAGGGGGCCGTAATTCTTGCACTATAGAAACTCTGTACGGTTTTATTTTTAGTAGCTTAGTGGCTGTATGTGCTGATGATTTTGACACGCCCATCTCCTGTGAAACACGGCGTAGAGGTTTGTTTGGAGAACGTTCTAACGCTGCACCAATTTCATCGAGTTTTGCTTCGGTTAGAATCCGTCGTTTTTGCTTAGGTGTTTTAAAATTTAACGATCCAGTTTCTCGTAATTTAAGGACAAGACGTCTAACCGTATCTCTATGTGGAGGTGAAACGCCTGGGAATTTCTGTACAAATTGCCTACACACGTCTCGACACGAGTCTGTTTTCACGTAAGTGTCATACATAAAAATTCTTTGTTCTAACGTGAACCTTGCGGCTGGCATTCCAATCGTCTGACTGACACAACACACATACACACTGCAATAACACAAACAAGTAACGGCAAGTAACCAAGAATAACACTCTTACGCACAGTACGAAATTAACACGCTCTTGGTTTACATCTGCCTGCCACTATTTTCACAGCTCTGTAGTCGCGAAGGAACAAAAAACTTGAGCTAGGAGATTTCGGATTGCAAGGAAGCTCACGAACACCATTAGCTTTTAACGGTTCGTCTGCAGCGTAATCTTGATACAGTGTTGCACATTCGAAACCTCCAAACGATCCCCATCGGCACAAAACTCTTTCAAGGATATAAACTTAAGCAGGACGTTACTGGTCAAAACTATGATTAAAATGTTTTACAGAGTATTATCTGTGGCTATTAATATAATTTCTAAAGCGTATTTATTTGTGTATATAAGGGTGGAACTTGGAAGAATTACAGAAGAACTTTTGCGTGTTATAACACAGGTTAGTGCTCGTTTTGCAAGATGTCCACAAAAATAAGCGGGCATTACAGGCCTCAAATGTCGGCATCTCCGTCAGCGCCGCCCGCCACGTTTCTCCCGATCTCTCGGCTGCAGATCGAAATGGACGCACTGTACAAAGGGACAGCCGAAAATTTTATGAATGTCAAGAAGAGAAAGCAGGAAGATGTTGCATATGTAGATATTTTAGCGTAATTCTCAGGATCTGCCAGGACCCGAACCAGGGTCTCTGGTATATAGTGCCGTTGCTATACTGGCATACCCAGGATTTTCGAAAAGGGGGGGGGGGGGGTACGTATACTCTTTTCGGTAGTCCTCATTTTGCCATCTTTCTCTGCTTTTGATGTTAATTTTTTTAGAAATACTGGCCCTAAGGAGGGTTATAACCCCCACCAACACTCACTCCCTTGGACACGACACTGGAGATAAATGAGTGAGCATTTTATCATATTGGAAGACGAAACATTAGATGTGTTGGGAACGGAAGGATTTTCACTGTGCATTAATTGTTTCTCGATCCAGCTGTATTCGAGAAGACTTCCTTTGTTTCGTGCCGATATATGACAAGACTGCGGAAGCTGTGACGGACAACTTCGAACACTTGCCGGTGCTTAGGCCTGAATATCCACAATTTGGTGGGTTTCAGCTTTTATAAGAGCTGCAAACATGGGAAGACAAGACACATTAGTGGTGTTCAGGCTCGAATCAGGGGGAAATATTCGAAAACTGTGTGCGTTCAGTTCGCAGTCCACAGTTTGAATCTCACATTGTCGAGTGGATTGTCCATTCATTGCGTAACAACTTCGTAAAGACACTCAAACACCAAAGATGTTTTGATGCCTGATGAGAAGAAACGGACAAACACGTTATGATAAAAATGGCAGCCTTAAACGGTGGCTAATATTTAGGGGAGAGTTGCTTCCCATTTTTTTTTTTTTTGCCTCCGCACTATGGCCTCTTAATGGTAGACCTTGTCTGCCAAGAGAAAGTAAACTTTCCTTGCCCCCCCCCCCCCCAGGTTTGCCACCAAAAGCAACATTTAAGGGGTATAGATATACACTTGTGAGTTTATACAGAGGTTGATTCATTTATATTGAGCCGAATTCAAATGTGCCACCTACCTAGGAAATGCAGTGTTTCCACCACCGGTTGTGTTCGATCTGCAGGCCACCACTATTGACTATTGCCCGGCATCGGAGTTTCCATTGCAGGAGACCGCGTTGCAGCTGGACCGTGGGTATTGCATCCCACTCCTCGTTACAGGCTTTCCACAGGCCGGAGATGGTGCGGACTCGACCATGGGACAGGTGCCGCTTGAGGAGTCCGAAAGCACAATAGTCCATTGGACTGGCATCTGGACTCTTGACAGGGATGTCAGAGAAGGGAATTGCAGAAATTCCAGTTTCCTGTTCCACTTCCACCGATCACCCGCTAGATGACGTTCATACAGCCTCCTGCAGTTCCTTTTTCGCTCAGCCACATGATACGGTTTCAGGGCGTGCACACTGCTCTTGTGAATAAACTTGAGGCGTAAATACCTGTGAATGGCGCGGTTGATTGTCGCCTGCGATGTGCGTCATTTACTGGCCATTGCACGCTGTGTGGGGGGATTTTTGGAGTTCGCCATACGCCGAACAACATGCAATAGCGGCAGAGTCCTCTTCACGGGAGGCCGGTTTCTAGCTGCTCGCGTAGGTGTGGTTGGCCCAGGACTCTGTGCCGCATATTTCCATATAATACGAATCACAGTGGCACGACCTACACGGAAATTATGCACTTTACACATTTCTACGATGCGCGACGCCGTGAACTTACCGTCGGAAAGGGCAACAATGTACCCCTCTCAGAATCTGTTCAGTTTCGGCGGCATCAGACTAGGCTCGACCACACTGCTCTACTGTGTGACTACCGAGATACTGTTGCTTGCTTCGGGGCAATCTCACGGCGATGCGTTGCACATGCACGATACAGTGGCACATTGAATTCGGCTCAATATAAATGAATCAGCCTCTGTATCTATACCCCTTAAAAATATATTGTTCAGCCCCCCTCGAAAGGAATTTCTGTATACGTGCCTGCGTTGACTGTACACTTCATTTTGTATGACAGTACTTTCTACCACTGATTGGAGACTTTATACTCTGTTCCGACTATCTCTGCTGCAACAAGGCTGCACATAACCGTAGAGAAGGGGGGGATCGAGTAGGCAGAGCGAAGCAGTACACGATGCTGCGAAAACTGGTAACTACAGCCGCTTTCACCAGTTCCACGCAATCCCGTTCCCTCTCACGTGTTCATTGGTGGAGCCGTCTCGCGTCACTACTTGCTCAGAGACTTGTTTTCGTTCGCTTACTCCTGCGAAGTTCTTTTCTTGTGTATGGAGCGACCGTTCAAAATTTTCTTGGGTAGAACGCAATGCAACGCACCGTGCTTTCATTGTTGAAACGCCATTTCCCGCACCCTGTATTAGTAAAATGAAATTAAAGATAAAACACTTTTTCAATTATAAACATTGTTGAAAAATGCTTAAACGTAGTAATGTTAATTTTTCCACAAGGCCGTAAATTTCAGTTTCTTAATGCATTTTTCTTGCAGAATTCCAATTGATACAAAAAAGTGTTCCATTTTCTCAGGATGACAATAAGACCAAATAATATTTTAGTTTATAATATTTTTGGGTATATTAAAACCTGCAATAGTTCTTATTCGCAATATTGGAAGAAAACTGCTGAAGATGGAAATTAAAAAAACATTAAGAACATGACTTTTTTATACGTTTATAGTATAAAACAAATATATACTCGTACATAAAAACGTAACGTTTCCACTTTCTAACAGGGTCTTCTTCAGACGAATATTCACAACTGAGGGTGGAAACGTTACGTTTTCATGCATATTTTTTTATACTATAAAAGTTTTCCTTGGTCAGCATTTTAATGTTTTATTAACATGGAAACAAGGCTTAACAGTGTTACAATGGAAATTAAAGCTCAAATTACTATACTATAAGAAAATGATTTAGTTGAAAACCTTGAATTGATGTTTAAGTCCTTTTTATGAACAGATAGGGTAATCAGGACTGGACCTACAGTTTAAAGTGGAATCCGAACCACTGTGTAATGCACCTCCACCACGTATCGAAGCTCTTGAGTAGAAGGCGACGACGTTACCACTACGCCATCGGAGAGGCTCTTATTTGAAAACCGGGAATAAAAGTAAAAGAGAAGCAGAGTGATTATTTGTTCGTTTCATAACACTTAAGTACAATTTTACACAAGTTGCCTCCACACAATGTCCAAAGTCCTGTTTCACAGTTCTTCACGAATTATACTGGTTCTCTTTGGAAGTAACAGTAACTGTAAACTACTTACTTTATGAAATTTGTACTTGAACTTCAATTATTTTTCCACCTAATTAGCAACTAAATTGAAAGTTAGTTGTACACTTCTGTTCATATGAAGTGTCACTCTTTATAGGGTCGAACAGTTGAAGTATATACCAATTGATCTGAACAGAAGTGTACAATTACTATTTTTGCGCATAGAAAGGAATTTTCTTCTGTTCCATTTTTACAATTTCTTGAATCATATCCTCGCCTGAAACAATGGATTGAAATCGTCAGACCATGATAACAATCTTATTTATTGCCAAGAACCAGAATGTATCTCTTCCAAGCGTATTTTAATTAAAATAATTTTGACATAAGGCTATATAATCTCCAACAATCCTCATTGGTATACCACAGTTCAACAGTAATTCTGAATAATATATTGTTTGCTTAACAAAAATACAAAAAAATATTATTTTTTTACCTTTAAGTAAAAGATGTGGATTTTATTGCCTCTGTATTTACATATAAAATATATTAACTTAGTTATAATTTTAAGGTTGATTGATTTAGTTTATTATACTAAGCTTTTCTGCCATTTTTGTCTAATCGCAAAGATGAGAACGAGTGATAATATGATGAAACTTATGAAGGATCACATACAAAGAATATCCGTGCCAGGATTGCCGTAACTTGCTGTTCTAACCACTCCAACACGGAGACCAGCAGTTATAATTATAGGTATATGAAACTTAATTCCAAGTTCTTGGTGGTCATGTGAAGACATGAATAGTGCGCTAGAATAAAGCAATAATTACAATTATTGTAATAGTAACTAAATTAGATACTTTTTAAAGCAACAGTAATTATAACTGAATTAATTTCTCAAGTGATTAACTTTGAATTACTTTTGAAAAGTAACTTTCCAAACACTGTTGATATCTTAGAGTTCAGCATTACTCAGATAAGAATTGTAAGAGAAGTTTTCTAAGATACGATATGGTAATAATTACCATTAGAATAAAATTCATATCGATCAAAAATCATTGCATGAAGGGACTACAAAAACTATATATTCGGGATATACGTATAAATTCACATTAACATTTTTGTTTCAATGTAACTTCATTCTCCTTCTTCCTCATCCTGCAAAACATTATGTCGTTCTATCATAGATACGTATGCTTCTTGCTGTCTTGTAATCATCATCCCATTCAGAAAGCGATAATGGGCAAATACCCTTAAAAATTGGAACCAGCAAAAATTTCAAGGAATGTGTGCTATAACTTGACAGACAAGACACACACGTTATACCATTCCTATTATTTTCAGTTTCTCTAATATACTGTTCCCAATTGCTGAATACTTCCAACCAGATATTAAGAAGTCTTGCAACATAATTTCTTGAGTATATTTTGACCCTTGATATCTTGTAAACCATCACCATTCAACCATGTATCTGCAAATTGTGTACAGGTCAAACAATCCACTAAAACGATTTTGATTCCATAGAAGCATATCCACAAACTTCCACGGTATTGGGTTGCCATTGTTAGTCAAATCTGTTGTCCTTTTTACAAATTTCAAGGTATTCTTAGAAGACACATCAAATAGATTCTCAAATGTTCATCTGCAAAAGGAGCAAATAAAAATATTGTTAATATGGTGTATGAGACTATGAACTTAACAAAGATGAAAAAAATCATTTTCATTACATTGTTACAACCTGAGACAAGTTGAGTTAATAATAAAATGAAAACTTAGAGATGTGTAAGTGGATGTGAATATAATTGATCTAAACTGCACCATAATTGTTAACGAAGTGGTCCTGTTATAACAGAATTATTAAAGGTATGATTCATTGTATCAGCTCAGATTCAGATCTATCTTTACAGTGCATGTTAAATATGACTTGGACTTCAGTAGGTTATTGGTTCAAATCCGGGAACTTTTCTAAGGTTGGAAGCGGCCCCGGCGCCCACCCAGCGTCGAATAACATGGGTACCTGGGGGAAACCCTGGGGGGTAAAGGCGGTCAGGGGCGTGAAGCTGATCACATCACCGCCACTCACGACCGGATCAAGAAAGTGTGGGGCGTTACCCCCACACCCCCTATACGCCTTCATGGCGTGGTGCTATGCACAGGGGAGCACTTTACTTTTTTCTTCAGTAGGTTATTGAATCAAATATTCGTAACATAATCAGGATATATTATGATTTATCTGAAAATCAATCAATCTTACCCACAAATAAATGATTGGCTTTGCACTTGTACAATATGTAAACTAGTAAACTTTCCTAATCTATACCAATTTGTAAATTCTCAGTAAACATGCAAACTATTGTTTGGTAGAATGTTAGGACTTTACTCTTTTAGCTGTTAGGGTGTACTTTTACACTTTAAATACATAAAGCTTGAACTTATTGAAAATGATGCACTACCATTACAAGGCGTTCAAAATTATGAAAGAACGATAAAACCGAAGAGTTTTATAAAGCTTACAAAACCGGTTTTCTGACCTAATTCTGTGAAAGAAGATAACAGATCCTTGTCCAGAACTTGCACAAAATTCTGAGATCTCACATTAAATCTATTAAATCTATTTTATGAGTGGAAGCCTTTTAATACATATCGTATTGTGTATACCGCCCCAGAGAGCAACTATGCACTATCCACCTTTAAAATTCCAGCACATCCGAAAAAAAAATTCTGCGTACGGCAGGTGCATACAGAGAGGGGCAAAGGACTCATTAACCTTCCAGGAAAATTAATGTTATTCTAAAATTATATATCTCATACATATAATTTCATCTCAGTGACAATTATTTGAATTAATTATTATAAAGATAATTACAAGTAAGGTGTTGCAAAACACTATTTACTGAGACTCGGTCAGGTTTTGGGGAGGAGGGGTTTCTTTCTTCCCTATACCCTGTTTCATCTATCTCTGTGGAGAAAGCGAACAAAAGCAAGTCTCTGCGCAAGTAGTGACGCGAGACAGCGTCACCAATGAACACGTGAGAGGGAACGGGATTGCGTGAAAGGGAGGAAAGAAACTTCAGTTCCCAGCCTTCGAGTAGCGTGTATTGTTTCGCACTGCCAACACAATTCTCCCCTTTTTTCCCTGGTTCAGCCTTGCTCCAGAGATAACCGAGAGAGGATATACCTCCCAAGTAATCCATCTGACGCTGATGACCTAAATAGTCAAAAAATCAATGGAGAAAGAACTATTAGATTCTTACATGGCTACGTAAAATCCTACGTGTTTCTTGTTCTGCCCATTTTTATTTGTGATTGATTGACTGATTTAGTTTATTTTACTGCGCTTTTTGTGCCTCTTGGCTAATTTGCGAAGATGGGGATGAGTGATGAAATAATTAAATTGATGAATGGACATTCACAAACAAACAAACCCGACCGGTATTCGAACCCGAGACCCTTGGCGTCGCAGCGCGATGTGCTAACCACTTGTGTTTTATATACTGCAAGAATTGCTCATGAAAATACATTTCCTTATATTTGCATACAAACCAAATATAATGACCAAAAACCCACTGCACACTTTTCAATTTAGTCTCAGGATAGTAGTGAAAGTTAGGTAAGAATAGAAACTGTACGATGATTCAATGAGGCGGCAATCGACACATTTTGCCTACTAGGACACATAAATATTTCCAAGTTTCTCTAGTTCTTATACATTCACTTAACCAATGTTGTATCGTCCCCTCACATTTACAATGGATACATAAGTTATCGTCCGATAGCCGAATTTTACATAATTTCGTCTCAGTAACCACAAAATCATGTACAACACTATACCACACAGCCGTAATATAAGAAGGCATATGTTTTGCATGGACATTTTTCTAAATTTGACCCCAGTCTACTGTTGGATTTCGGAGAGTGACTTTACACGTTATCATACGCAGAAACGCTTATATAGAGCTGCCACTGTAGGTACTGCAAAATCCTTCGAAGTGAGTAATTGACAACAAAATTTCCACGATGGAGTCTCGCAAATGTTTATGTTTTTTAGGTATACGTTCAACACAAATGGGCGACATCAGTTCGATATCATTAAGCATTTCCTTTATAATGACAGCAGTTAAACAAGAAGGGTGATTCGCTAGTGTTGCAAGTTCGTTGCGTATTCGAAGAGCTTGACTCTTCCGATCAATATTGGTCAAGGTTAATCCTCCGTGTTGCATAGGTAAACAAAGCGTCTCGTGGCTGACCCTGAATATGTGCTTTGCCCACACAAACCAATTTATCGCACTTCTTATCTTTTTGTAGTACATTTTCCTCATTGGAAGTAACTTCGCAAGATACCATAGTTTCGAGCAAGCATACATGTTTACGAACGCAACACGAGACTTGAGACTGAGATCACGAGATTTGTGTTACACAAAATAGCTTTCAGCGAATTTATACACGGAGCATAGTTACGTTACAGCGCCTTGAATAACGTAGCGTGGAAAACGACCCAAGAAACTGGTTCCCGCGACTGATGAGAACATACATGGCAGTGGGATCAGACTCGGTGCTAATTTTCTTATGAAAGTAATGCGGCTTTCATAGTTTTTGGAAAATATTGTGTAGATTTGTTTGTCTTGAAAGGCGGTACGTGAATTGATGGAAACAGTTATAATTGTGGAGTGATTTGCAGTCACGAAATGGCATTAATTTGGAAAGAAAAGTAAAATAAAATGAATAAATATATAGCATGCGTGCGTAACACAAGAAGAAACATCGCAATGTGATTCCGGACGTCAGGTCTTGGACTGTGTATTAGAGTTTATTTTTCTATGTTATTAGAATATAAATAGTATCCTGAGAGATATTTCATACCGAGGCGACAAACTACAAGTGTCGCTTGGAAGCGAGCATTCGGTAATCAATGCAGCCTTTCGAACCGTAGAGACACAAGCTCTGACTGCACCGTTTCCTCAAGGAGATTTTAGACCAAAGCGACACACGACAAACGATACGAGGATTTCACACCAAAGCGATACGGGTTCTTCGGTCCAAGGCAACTTTCATACCGAAGTGACACATGTTGCTTGGAAAGGAGCCAATCAAGAGCAACATTTCACATCGTAGCGGCATGACGGGAAGCACAGGCCAGCGTTCGGTTGGTGAAATCCTCAAGCGATAAGTGTCGCGTGCCGCTTGTCGCTTTGGTGTGTAATCTCACTAAAGCAAGACACTCATTGCATCGCGCAGGCGCGAACAACAGACCACGGCAACATGTTGCAAGGTATTGAGGAAATTGACCAGTTTGAGCAACGCACAAGCGACAAAGCGACACGTGTGGCGTATCGTGTCGCCTAGATCTGTTGTTGTAATGTGCGGTTTCTGTTGTTCGCAAGCAAAGCTTGCCAATAGACTGAAGGCACCATGTCGCTTGTCACTTAGTTGGGAACTCCCCCTGTAGCGCGTCGCTTCGGTCTCAGCACCCTTCCTTTAAGGAGCTTTCCGACCGAAGTAACAAGTAGCACGCGAATACGCCATATGAACGTGTCGTTTGCTGTTTGGACCCTCATGTGCAATGAATGCTATTTTACAGTCTGGAAGTGTGTGTCACTAGTGTGACAGTGTGAAGATCCCGTGTCGCTTGTCCCGTTGGTTTGAAAGTTTCCTTGCACTCATGTCGATTGCACTAAGAAAGTTTTTTTGGGGTTCCCCTTGTCGTTTCATGGAATCATCATTATCATCATCGCCGCGATTAGTTTAAAGCGGAAGAAAAGAGACAGTAAATGTCGAAAATACAAATGCTTCAGTATGTATATCTTTAAAAGAAATTAGGATGATGATAATAATAATGAACCTAATTCGTACACAAAAATTTAGTTGCCAAGAGCATTCCATGCGTATTTTTTCTCCCGTATTATTAACGAAAGTATGACGATAACAGGACGTGGTCGACTGTCTAGAATGTTCGTTAATATCTTCGCGACCACTGTACCAAATATCATAGCAATTATCACATTCATAGAAATGCTTCATGCAAAAGAATCAGACGTTGCAGCGAAAACTCCATTTACTTCCATTATAAGCAGACGAATACCAAGCACCGGCTCCAACATCAGCGCCTCTAGCGGTATCATTTTCGAGTGGAACCATGCAGAGAGCGCAGAACCGTGCCGTTTTCCACACTTCATTATTCAAGGCGCTGTAGTTACGTTCTATCATCTCATTGAACGAAGTAGAAAAATGAATACCAAGAATTTTAAGAGACGTAACTCCTCTGAATTGTAATAACGTAGAAGTCAATTGTGTGTCTCTAAGTGACAAATATTGAGTTTTATTATAATTAATATGTAAACCTGAAGCTGATTCATATCGCTCTAGTAATTTATATAATATCGTCAAATCCTGAGGCAACTTCATACATAGAGTTACATCGTCAGCATATCCTAGTACTTTTAAGGTTACAGAATGCAAGGTGAGACCTTGGAACTTGTGTTGCAGTTCCTGTGAAAAGGATTCAATGCCGCAGAAATCAAAAACATAGACAAAGGGTCACCCTGTCGTACCCCTCGGTTTATAGGCAAGGTTTTAGTTAAGAAACCATTAATTTTGATACAGGAAGCAGCGTTTACATACAAACGTTTGATAGCATTTAGAAATGCATTACCACAACCAAATCGTTTTAGAATTTCAAACTTATAATAATGATGGACACTATCAAAGGCGCTCTGAAAGTCCAGTGCAACCATTGCATGTTGTCCCCGATCATTCCCACAATGATAACCCATAATCACTTCTCGTACAGTTTGCAGCACCTGTACAATATTTTTATTTTCCCCATAACAATACTGAGCAGGACCCACAATAGACTCTGTATATGGAAGTAAACGTCTCATTAAACATCGTGAATATATTTTGTAATCTGCATATAACAGAGAAATCGGACGATAATTTTCCACTTTCGTGGGTATCGGTATTTTGGGGACCAATACTAAAACCCCTTTATTACAAGTATTACCAAGACGATGATTTTGAAAAACCTCATTTACCCATTTTGTGAACAAATTCCCACCAATTGGCCAAAATAGTTGATAGAAAGAGGTAGGTAACTCATCAATACCTGGAGATGAATTTTTTGAACCTTGTTTTACAGCTGCATGAACCTCATCATTAGTGAAATCTGATTCTAATATCTGACGCTCATCATCCGTCAGAGTATCTGGCACATTGTTCACAAATGAGACAGCATGGTCCCTGTTACATACCGATACATCATATATCTTTCTAAAGTACTCATAAATAACATTTTTGATATCCGGATAGTCTGTAGATATATTACCAGCTGTATCTGTAATACTATGAATCATTTGAGTTTTGCCACGAGCACGTTCACGTAACACATGGGTTAATGACGCTTTTTCATGTAAATCAAATGGCAAAATTCGACTTCGAATGTTTATACCTGCTCTTTTTTGGGCATGCATTCGCAACAATATAGCTTGTACATGTTTCATTTCAGTGAAAACCTTTTTACATTGCAATGCCTCATTATGCATTTCACGCAACACTATAATAAAAATTATATTTGACATTACAATCACGTGTACTGTCACGACAACATTGAATACGGAAACGTTTGATTGCTGGCTTTAATTGATTGATTGATTGATTGATTTAGTTTATTTTACTTCGCGTTTTGTGCCTCTAGGCTAATTTGCGAAGATGATTGCTGGCTTTAAATATGTATCCCACCACGTAGGTAAATCACGTTGTTTCTGACTAAGAGCTTCCCAATATTGCCATTTTTTGCTAAATTCAAATTAAAAAGTGTGATCCTCAATCATGAACGTATTTAATTTCCAATGCCCAAATCCATGTTGAATAGTAGGCAAGTTAATGTTACAAGACATAACTACTGCAGTGTGATCCGAAAAACACACCGGCTGGATTTGAATAGCAGAGACATTACATATCAAAGATTGAGTTAAATATATTCTATCTAATCTAGAGGAACAATTATCTCTCATAATGCAAAACCAGTTACAGCTGGGTGAATGGTAGACCACACATCAGAAAATTGAAACCCACTAACAATATTTTGTAAGGCAATTGATGTATTAAATCCCGGTCTCTGATCTTTGGGCAACAGTAGCTACACAGTTGAAATCACCAGCAAGGATAATGTGTTCAACACAACTAGGAATTTCAGGTGCAAGATCATTCATAAAGAAACTGTTACGGTTTTGGCGCTGTTGATTCCCTGATGGAGCATATACATTACAGATCCAAATATTATGTATCTTTACACTTATGATCCGTCCAAAATGTCACCATAATTAATCTGAATTTGGTCTGTATAAATAATAATTGAACATTTGATTTCTATGGTAAATTCTTGTTACGCTACCTTTAAATAAACATCATTTATTGTAAACTTAATTCAAATGTCCATATTATATCTCCAGGGTAACCCAAGGAGGACACATCGACTTCCATTGACCATTTTCCTAAATTCGGAGAGATTCTACATCAGGGGATGAGGAAAGGTGTGTTAATAAACCATTAATTACACTTCAAATTATCATTTTTTTCTCGATTCTTCTGAGCACAACACGCTGTATAATGACATCATTATTACTAGAGTGGTATTTGACGGGGGATAAGGAGGGGGGAAACCTACTTCTGTTGCCCACGAGACGAGACAAGCGTTTCAAAATTCGAGACGAGACGAGACTGACCACCTGTCTCGTCTCGTTTTCGAGACGAGACACGGGACGGGACGAGACGACTCGTGAAAAGTCTCGTCTCGTCTCGAAAGTATCGAAAAAATACAAACAAAATAATTAATCAGTTGCGAATATTTCTTTACTCGGAGTAAAGGATATTCTTTGGAAACCCAAATCAGCGTCTATTACATAAAAAAGGCTATCTTATTTAGTTTTTATACTCTTCCGAAATCCAGTATTACTTCCATTTTTCAATGTATTCAAGCTTAGTAATTTTAAGCTGTAATAGTACTCCAGGTAGAAGTACTTTACTAAAATACCGATTCAGATATCTATCTGTATAAAAATATTGTGAGAGAGAAGTATTCTCGATAATTTCTTTGAATGGAAAATTTATGAAAAATATTGTAAACCTTACGAAAATTACGAAAATTGCGGGCTTTGTTTGCTTTTCCATGGTAAAGGAATTTGTTATTTGTTTATCCTTAAAAAAAACTAAAATATATTTAACGCCTTTAAAGTAAAAACTACTGCTATAACGCGCAGGGTGGTATTTGTAGGGGGGATGGGTGGATTTTCCCCCTCTGGGTACTTGTATCTCCCTTCGGCTTGATAAATTTTATCCATGGGGGGAAATGTTATATGGCAAAAAGTCATTATCTCATGCTGTCCCTAGACAGTCAGTAGAATTTCCCACCACTGGAAATTTCTTAGATACCACACTGTACAGTTAAGTGAGACATACAATAGTTGTTATCTTCACAAAACGATTATTCCCGCACAAGGAATATTCCACATAAAATCGTGCCATCTAAGGGACGGACCTAATGCAATTTTTGTAGTCTTCTCATGAAAGGAATTGATATGATTTTTAACAATAACCTCCCTTGCTAATTGTAATATTTCCCCATCCAAATCCCCTCGCGGTCAGTAATAGTTTTCTCTTGGTATCTCTCACCTTTTAACTTTTTATTAAGCATTCTGCCTGTTTAAACATGACATTTCCCAGCGGAGGGAGAATTCCAAAGGCGGTCAGGGGCGTGATGCTGATCACATCACCCCCACTCACGACCGGATCAAGAAAGTGTGGGGCGTTACCCCCCACACCCCCTATACGCCTTCATGGCGTGGTGCTATGCACAGGGGAGCACTTTTTACTTCTTCTTTACAAAATAATCGGCGAAACGGAAATTCCCCTTTCTCCGAAATTTTTACTTGGATGGGAAATATGATATAATGCGCCTCTGAGTAATTGGGTGAAACGGGATTCGGCGAAAAGGGAAGATATGGAAACTAAAATTGGAGCAAGAAAACACCTGAATTCTGTGAGGAAATGTAATCAATTTGTGGCGTAACTTCCCTGGGTGATCGTTATCCTCTCCTGCTTGTCGCGGCGCTTCGACACGAAGAATTGCATTTATTACTGTTGGTTCGTTCGCAAGCGACACTTCTTGCTTTTCCCCTGTCCTGTGTTGTTTGTCGCATAGGTCAGACCGAAGCAAGAAGTGACCAGACCGAAGTAACAACTTATGTCAATTTCCGAACCTAAGTAGCACGACCAGCTGCACGTGTCGCTGGGCAAAGGTATTTTTTTTATCACTGCCCATATCAACATCTCATTTCTAATTAATTTCTTGCGTCGGTTAAGCATTCCCTTATTTCTCCATATTTCTGGAAGTTCCAACATTTCTTCGATTCTTTAGCAAGCTCTTTCGAGTTATTTCTGTAAGATTCCTTCTTGCGAAACTTAATTCGCCACACGATGCCCGTAACGAATTTGCCCAGATTATACCCGCGTGTTGCAGGTATCTTTACTTGAAAAATCCTGAAATTTCCTCAACAACGGCTACGGCCAAACGATGCGGAGGTAGCCACTGCCATTGTTTAGTGTAGGTCCTCTTCCAGCCTTATTGGGCACAATCGTCATAAAATTCTCGCCAGCACAAACAGTTCATTCATTGCGACCCCTCTTCTCAAAATCAACAGCTCCTCAGTACTGGTTGCAAACTCTAAAGATTTCGCACCAAAAACCTGGTAATAGGCCAATATATTTTAGTTAGATACTCTGCGTTGACGTAAAGAATCTATATTGCCTGAAGTCAAAGAAGGAAAAAGCGACATGCAAGAGGCAAGAGGCCTGCCACTTGTAAAATAACCTTCAGAACCGAAGCGACAGTACGAGCGGGACGTGTCGCTTTCGTGTCTCTCGGACTTGACCGTTTTCTAATTTAGTGCATCGTGTCGCCTCTGTTCGTTGGTAGCCCATGCGTGGGAAAAGCCTGCTTATAGACTAAAGGAGCTTGTGTCGCTTGTCGATTGTCACTTCGGTGCGAAACCCTCGTGGCGCTTGGGGATTTCATCGATCGAACGTAGGCTTGCACGGCGTCTCATCCCGCCACGGTGTGCAATACTGCTGTTGATGGGCTAGTTCCCAAGCAGCATGTGTCGCGTGTCGCTTCGGTTTGAACTCTCCCTTACATGAAACCTTGCAACCGAAGCGACGCAACAAACTGTTCGGGGTCGATTGTCGCTTGCGTGTTGAACGAATTAGACAGTTTTCTGAATACCGTGCGTCACGTTGCCTCGGACTGTGAATGCTTGCTAATAAACTGAAGTTGCCTGTGTCACGTGTGAACTACCATGTCGCTTGTCACTTCGTTCTGAACGCTCCCTCAAAGGAGCTTGCAGACCAAAGCGACACGCGACAGGCGAGAAGCGACAAGCAACCGCTTGGAATCGAACACTCAGTAATTGTGACCTCCCGAACCGAAGTAAAACGACAAGGTGTTCGTGTTTTTTATCGCTGAAACTTAATATCGTGCATAGTGTAGCCTCGGTCTGATAGTTGGTAGTGCATACTATTGGGTGAATATTTGCCTATATACGGAAGGGGCTAGTGTTGATCGTAACTTCGGTGCAAACTCCCCATGTGGCTTGTCGCCTGTCGCTTGTTGCTTTGGTCTGAAAGCTCCTTTAGTGTACGATGGATAAAAGAGTTGATTGAAGGCAGAAAAACAACAAAGTAGATTTCATTCTCTACCAATTGGTAATTAACAAACATTATATTAAATACTAGCTGATAACTCGTCATTGCTCGGGTATTTATTTATCCCAATCTTCTATTAAACAGGAAAACATTGAATTCTAACTATAGTGTAAAATGAACTTAGAGAAGGGTGCCAGAATTGTCTTGAAGTTGAACCTCATTGGGAGTGTCACTATTCATCTTAGCGACCCCGAAAACTATGGATTCCACACTAATATCGGTCGTTTTACATGTCACCCCCTTCCCATCCCCACCCCTAGTGGTGCCAGAGGTGTTTTGGAGTTGAACGGCATTGGGAGTGTCACTATTCATCTTAGCGACCCCGAAAACTTTTGATTCCACACTAATATCGGTCGTTTTTTAATTATTTTTACATGCCACCCCATTCCCACCCCACCCCTAGGGGTGCCAGGGCTGTCTTGGAGTTGAACGGCATTGGGAGTGTCACTATTCATCTTAGCGACCCCGCAAACTATAGATTCCACACTAATATCGGTCGTTTTCGATTATTTTTAAATGTCACCCCTTCCCACCCCCGACCCCAGGGGTGTCTTACCCGCACAGTATTTCTTTCCAGAGTGTAGTTCATATGTGTACTAACTTTGGTCATCGTTAATGTCACCAATTAGCTTAGCGACTCCAAAAACTATGGATTCGACACTAATCTTGGTATTTTTTTACATTTTAATTTTCACACCCTCTCAACCCCATCCCGATAGGTGATGAATTTGGAGTTGAACGGCATTAGGAGTATCGCTATTCATCTTAAAGACCCCGAAAACTATGGATTCCACACTAATATCGGTAGTTTTCGATTATTTTTACATGTCACCCCCTCCCCACCCCCACTTCCAGGGCTGTCTTACCCCCACAGTATTTCTTTCGAGATTTCAAGTAGTGTTGCCCACGGGACGAGACGGGACAGGCTTTTAAAAATTCGAGACGAGACGAGATTGATCATCTGTCCCGAGACAAACGAATATTTTCGAGACGAGACAGCATTTCACAGCATTTCCACGAGACGAGACAGGCCAAAGTCTCGTCTCTGGGCAACACTAATTTCAAGTGATACGCGTACCAAGTTTGGTTGAAATCGCTCCAGGCGTTCGAGAGTTATGTCGGAACAAACATACACACACACACACACACACACACACACACACACACACACACACACACACACACATACATCCAATATTATATATTAGATTAATGTCCTTATGGTTAACGAACATTATTTATTCTCACTATACAGTGAACAAAATATTTTAAGGTTTTACCCACTTTCGGGAATAATATTTTGTGATGTCTTCAGTTTTAACTTTTGTTGGCATAATATCCTGCATTACTTTTACGAGACGAGACGAGACAAAACGAGACGGGACGAGACGAGACGGAACAGAACCCTTCGAAACGAGACACGGGACGAGACAAACGTATATTTTCGAGACGAGACACGAGACGAGATGGCATTTTCACGAGACGGGACCAAAGTCTCGTCTCGTCTCGTCTCGTGGGCAACACTAGTCGGGGTTGAGATGGAGTGTCATTTGAAGTTTTCTCTGCCAGATTCTTGTAGGAATAAATATTTGTAATAAAAACACACAAAATCTATACATAATATAAATAATTTTAAATTTTCACTACTACCGATGCTCCAAATTCGTGTGGGTATTAATGTGTCTGACAAATTTACAATTCATGTTGGGTTAAAACAAAGAGATGCATTATCTCCATTGATCTTTAATTTTGCCTTAGAATATGCTGTTAGGAAGGTAAAAGAAACTAACGAAGGACTAAAATTAAATGGTATGACTCAGTTGTTAGAATATGCAGATGATGTAGACTTATTAGGGGATGATATAAATACAATTAAGAATAATGCTAAAATATTTTTCAAAACTGCTAAAGACATAGGTTTGGAAGTTAACAAAGAGAAAACTAAATATATGCTTACAGGCCGAAACCAAGTGTTAGGTAATAATCAAAATCTAATTATTGATAACAACTCGTTTGAACCAGTTTGCAAATTCAAATACTTAGGAGTAATATTAACAAATGAAAATTATATTAAAGAGGAAATAAAAAGTAGGTTTAATTCAGGAAATGCATGTTATTTCTCTCTTCATAAACTTTTGTCTTCTCGTTTAATATCTAAGAAACTAAAAATTAAAATATACAAAACAGTAATATTGCCTGTAGTATTATATGGGTGTGAAACTTGGTCCCTTACATTGAAAGAGGAACATAAATTAAGAGTATTTGATTTCTCAAGATAGGGACAGATGGAAGGCCTGTGTTGCTGCAGCCATGAACCTTCGGGTTTAAGAATGCTAGAGAGTTAGTTATTTAGTTAGTGTGTGTGTGTGTGTGTGTGTGTGTGTGTGTGTGTGTGTGCCTGTTTGTCTGCTCCTCCCCCCACCTATCTGTAGTGATTTCGCACCTTGAGTAGTTCGTATAATAAGTATTATTCTGGTACGACTGCAATTCGATACTAGATTTTGGTAAAGTTATTAATCAGGAAAAGAATGTTGGCTTAAGCACTGAAGTGAAATCGCAAACATTGGTTGTTGACACAATAAACATTAGCCTAATAACGAAATACGTAATTTGATACTTACAGAAATATCTTCTATCGCACAATTTCACACACTGTTCAGATAGGACGAACCCGCCACCTCGGAAATCGGAGCAAGCTCCATTCCGCTTGTTAATTAATTGACAATGCCCGAAAACAACACAAAGGGGAAAGACACCACTCACAACACTCGCACTGCACAGTCCCTCCCGCCAACAGTTGTTTACTTTTGTAACACGTGAAGCACCCCATCTTCCTTGCCCTTCCCCTTTCAGCATCGGTGCTTCCCCAATAGCCAATATTTCCTTCGGAACCTTACACTGCAAGAAGTCCAGTTGTACTACTGTTGCCATATTAGTTCTTTTGAAACCAGATTTGCCCAAATCGCGAAACTTTTCGTTTTAAATAAGATGTATGTAGAGTAGATCTAGTTTTCATCTGTGTCCTAACTACACCCACTTCCATGTTTCGCTAAATCCACGGAAATCTCATTTCTGACACCACTACTATTTCGTATATTTTACGTCCCTTGCTACCTTTAAGGCTTTCGCTAGGATAATCGTGACGATGAGGATGCATGGTGAACTATTGAAATACAAATATTATTTCTTTGTGTATGTAATTATTAATTTTTATAATTATGTAAGTAAAATAATAACAGCAAACATTGAAATCACCATTTCTTGCTGAGGATTCGAACCTGCAACACCTGACTTCAGAGCGTGCTAAGATAACAATCGGGAAATTATGCTTGCAAGTAATGTTTTCACCCCAAAACAGTTCTGCTACATCAAAAACATTGCTTCAATCCGAAATTATCGAATTCCTGTGACAACGTATGTCAATCTTAATTGGCCCATTCAACAATTATAAATTCCTGTAACCGAAATAATATTATATGTGTGAAATATAGAATTTTAAGTTGACATTTTTAGAATTACAGCGGAACCCTTGACCATCCCCATCCCTCTCCTCTCCTTCTCGCCCATGATGTCGAAAAAGGACAAGTAATCGCTGATATTTAGTGTAAATACAAAATTTCAGTTGGTAGTTTGCTTTTCCCCAGTGTGATTTGATTTTTTTTTTAATTTTGATTTGGCGTTTTATGTCCACTTGATGCACAGTAAGGCTAATCGGGACTGGATCTACAGTTTAAAGTGGGATCCGAACCACTTGTTCCTCCACCGGGTATCGAACCCGGGGCCCCTTGATTACAAGGCTGCAACGCTACCATTGCGCCATCCTTCCCCAGTGTGAGTGGACACCTTCAGAGTAAGATAGCCCCGATTAGGCGACTTAGCTCTTTTCTGTCAATTGAATATGGCAACACTGATCTGTATCCGGTAAGGATCACCGGCAACTGCGCCTGCTAAACAGGCATGGCAAAAACCCGCCTCCTCCTCCCGCGGCCAGTCTTTGCCCACAACGCGAAGTCTTCCTTCCGTGGGCTCACGGCCCTTTCCTCATGTTGCCTCTGGAGGGTACCGGAACAGTCCTCCTCTTCGCTTTACCGGTGTCAGAAAAAATGTCAGTCTGCAATATTTACTTTACAACAATATTACCAGTTTATTGATTGATTTGGTGTTTTAAGTCCACTTTATGCACAGTAAGGCTAAAAGTGGGATCCGAACCACTTGTACGTCCACCGGGTATCGAACCCGGGACCCCTTGATTACAAGACGACGACGCTACCACTGCACCATCGGGGAGGCCTATTACCAGTTTATGTATGTAATAATATTTTAAGACAGGTTCTTCAATTCTTTTTTATTTTTCTGAAATCTGCGGTAACAGCGGTTACATGCACGCCACGCCTCTGAATTATATATATATATTAGCCTAATAATAATAAAAATAATAAATTTTTGACGAAAATTATATTTAATAGTACGCGACAAAGAAATTCACACTTGGCTCAGGTACAGTAAAGCCCCTATCACACGGAACTGGATTTCTAGTTGGAATGCTCTAGTTGACGCTGGACTGGCTACCCATTTGCTAGTTTTCGCCTCACACGGTACTTGTTATACCGTACTTGTCGATAGTCTTTCGTTCCCATAATGGCGGCCGCGCGAGATGTAAACAACGTATCACTTCACACTTTTAAAATACAATAACTATTCAACCAAGAGGAATATCGCTTCGTATTAAATGGTTTTAGGTAGAGAAGAACGGCGCTGATAAAATACATACTTTACAACGTTTACTATACACGTATGGAAGAATATTATTGCTTTTTCAATTGTAAACATGCCTTTCGTGTTGTATGCACTCGGAAGCCACAGACAAAAAAAGGCTACTTTACAAACTCACAGATTATCTTCACATGGCCAAACTTTGCTCTGATTGGCTGTTCCACAGAATCTAGTCGAAAAAGTTCGTAGCAATTAGAACATGCCCTATTCCTCAAAACCAGTCAAGCAGTCAGCCAGGCGGCCATGATTACTACCCAGAAAGTCAGTTCATCGCCAACTAGGGCATTCCAACTAGAAATCCAGTTCCGTGTGATAGGGGCTTAATACGCAGCTGGAATTTTCATTAACCAAAGCAGTAGTAATAGTACGCTTTTTAAGATGTTCTTTAGGCAGTAAGACAACTGAAATATCCTTAAATATGCTAAACTCTTTTTTAAAAAATCAGAAATACAAACTAAGAATCTATAAATATAACCTATATATTATTTAATGAGTAGTTCTTTGTTTCCTCATTTCAAAGTTTGTAGGATGAAAATGTCACAAACCATGGCTTAAGTAGAAAATATGGAGGGACGCACATAAAATGTCGGTGCTTGAGAGAGCGGGGGGAAGGAGGTGCGATAAACCAGAATCCTATCTAGGGACCCAAAATATCTACTTACAAGCTCTTCGACATACCTACAAGCTCTTCGACACAATCGGCTACAACAACAACAAATCTTAAAACGATAGTCATTTGACCCATAAGTGTGAAATCTTTGGTGTAATCAAATGTTGATATTTTCTTGTCGGAACACTGTTTGGAACAATCACTAAGAATATACATGTAACAATATATTTTTTCGTTTGCCATCTTGAATTGTCTTGTTTTGTTGTTGTTATTTTCATTTTTTCTTGTTGCTACAGTTTCAGTACTGTATCTGAAACTTTAAGTAAATAAATTTGACTTTTTTTAATTAGAAATTTTGACTTTGTTGTACATTAATTGTACCAGTTAATTTTGAATTTTAGGACTTATATAATAATAATAATTGTGTATCTCATTTTGGTGTTACGTCTTAATGTTCTTGTAATATTAAATGTTTGACGCAGTGGCGTAACAAAATCGTAAAGTAATCCGAAAGAAACAAATTTGGGTCCCTCAAGTAGAGTCAGATTCTTCCAGGAAATTTATGTAATTACTTAGAATGGCTGATTGCGGTTATACTTACATTAATAATTATCTCTATCTCAGAATTTTCACATATCGTTCTTTGACATTTATGTATTCAAAAGAAGAAAATACAAATACTTACTTATCCCGTCCCCCGCCCCTCTTAACAGGTGGGAGGAAAAAAATACAGGTTTTTATTTATAATTTTTGATATATTTTATTTAAATCGATTTTTTTTATTTTTTAAAAAACACGCTTAAAATTGCTTGCATGTTTTTTGGCACTGTTCACATAGACATATTCCTTTATATGGAAAGAATTTTTCAGATAAACGGCCCTGTAAAATATTTGAACGGTTTCATTAAAGCAAATAACAAATTACATGTAAATATGCATTTCTCTGTTTCTGGAACTGAACATGAATGAATAATATGAAAATGTTTGTTGTGTGTGTTAATGTAACTTTTATAATTTCAGTAACTTTTCTTACAGTGAAAATAAAATATCCTGGATGTACTTTATAATTTTAACTTAAAATATTTTTACAGGTTTTAGTAGTTGTATTTACAATAGGATGAGCACCACTTACAAGTGTAGAAAAGGAGAGGCTATTTGATTGAACAGCCCGAATTGTCTACACTTAAAACAATGCCAAGAGGGGCCTATACCCCAATTCTTCAGGTGTGATATGCTCTGATTTTTTAAGAATTTTGAATTCTAGTGTAGAAAGGGAGAAGCTCCTCAGACAGATTTGCCTATACTTAAAACAAAGGCAAAAAAGGCCTATACCCCAATTCTTCAGGTGTGATATGCTCTGAAGAAGTGTAGAAAAGGAGAAGCTCCTCAGACAAATTTGCCTATACTTAAAACAAAGGCAAAAAAAGGCCTATACCCCAATTCTTCAGGTGTGATATGCTCTGAAGAAGTGTAGAAAAGGAGAAGCTCCTCAGACAGATTTGCCTATACTTAAAACAATAACAAGTTCCCATATCATCTTATTGTTCACAGTGTATTTTTCTGTCAAAATCCCAAGAATCTTGAATCCCCCCCCTCAAACAGATTCGGCCATGTGTGTAAAAGCTATATCTGTGTGATTGTTGTTTATAAACTTGTCAAAAATATAGCTTTTTTGTATGAAAACATGCAATCCTGAATACAATTCTGGTTTTGTCTTGTTCTGTTAATATAAACACAAGTGAGACCTACAGAATATTTATTGCGCAGTTCAAAATCCAATTTTGAATTGTATTTAGTTGATATAGAGATGAGGTTTTAAACCTGGTGAAGTGTGTTGTACATCAGGATAATAGAGCAAAACTATCACCAAAACCTAGTTACTGCTGTTGTTTGGGTATACTAGCACCAGCTCAGCCACTAACTGCTGAACCCAACTGATATTTTGTATAGAATTTTGATTTGAACCCCAAGAAATTTTATATAATAAACAACAACAAAAATGCCAAAACAAAAATATTGCAATCAGTGTAATAAAAATATATCTAGTTCTCATTGGTCTAGGCACCGGCATATTTGCGACTCTAAGAAATGCAGAAAAGCTACTAAATTGTGCCCAAGATGCCATAAAATATTAAGCAAGGCATATTACAAATGGCATAATTGTAATTCTTATGCACAGTCATCAATATTGCCCCCACAACCATCTACATCTGGTCTGAAAAGAAAGCATGAAGCACCTCTTAATGCTGGACCTGCAAAGCAGCCACGCTATGCACCACCTATCCATAGCAGTTTTAATGGCCAATTAAGAGATTATCGGTTTGTATCAGAGCCAAGATGTGGTATTGAGAATTTTTTGAACAGTGTAAATCCTGATGTGCAGGCAATTCTAAATGCACAAAATGGCTCTTATAAGCTGTCCCTCAAATTGTTTGCACAATATAAAAACCAAATGGCACAAAATTTACACAGCCCCACATAACAGAAACTGTACCTGTATATTCAAATGCAAATTCGGACAAAATAATAAGCAGTTTGATAGATCAATTGAATATTAAACACTCTGAATTTGCAGCAAAAGAGTCTGGATGGAGCCTATGCGGATCTCCACACAAGTTATATGTTAATATTTCTGAATTCAGCCCATTACAAGGATCTACATATTTGCCATTACCTGCCAATATTAAAAACAAAAGAGCTGTGGTTAATATTGAAAATAATGATGATAAATGCTTTTTGTGGTGTATTTTAGCTGCTTTGTTTCCAGTTTCAAGGAATCCTCAGAGAATAAATTATTACAAACAACATGAGCACGATTTTGATGAAGCAATGGAGGGTTTAGAATATCCAATGTCTGTTCAGAATATTGATAAATTTGAAAAAAAAGCCAGGGATATTAATGGCAAACAATTATCTATTAATGTATTTATTTGTTCCACTGGCCGTGGCAATTGCTTGATAGCACCTCTCAGAATCAGTACATTTGATGATGATTCTGCTGTTCCGATTGATCTGCTCTTAATTGAAGGGGATGGCACATATCATTACACTCTGATACATAATCTTGAAGCTTTAGTGAGAACACAATTAGACAAATCCAATACAATATTCAAGTTGTGCAGAAGATGTTTAACTGTACTTGATGGTCAAAAAATGGTGAATGGGGTTCGGGAAGTGAATGCAGAAATTGCTAAAAACAAGTTAATTGAGCATCTGAAATACTGTGGCAACTATAAACCTGTTCATATGGTGATGCCAATGCCAAGTGAAAATGCAAAATTCAAAAAATTTGAAGCCTTGTCGGAACACCCAGCATATATAGTCTGTGATTTTGAATCAAATCTCAAACCTCTTGCATTCTGTAGCCCAGATCCTGATGAATCTTCAATTACACCATACCAGCTACATGAACCTTCCAGTTTTTATTATGTGATTGTACAGGATGGTGTGGTAAGTAAAGAATATTTATACATGGGAGCAGATGCCATCAAAGAATTTGCACATAGAATAGAAAATGAGTGCCGTGACATAGCATCTAATGTCTTATTAAAATCAAAACCCATGTTGCCTTTAACAGAGAAACAGATTGAAGATTTCAACAATGCAGAAAAATGCCCGGTATGTGATTCTGAATTTTCAGATACAAAAATCAAGGTTCATCACCATTCTCATACAGATGGTAAATTCAAAATGGCCCTGTGTAATAGCTGCAATATTAAGATCCAGAGACCAAAATTTGTCCCCATATTTTGCCATGGAGCATCCAATTATGATTTTCATCATTTGATCAGGTACGAGGGGTTTGACAAGCAGAATTTAATAATTTTAGCTGAAAATGATGAGAAATATATTGCTATTAGCAAGAAAATTGAAGTTAATGGTGTTTCTATTCACTTAAGATTTCTTGATTCTTACAGAATTTTATCGGCTAGCCTGGCTACACTGGCCACTCAATTATCTGATGATCAATTCAAAATCACATGTGCTTTGTTTCCAAATCAGGACCTGAAATTAATTAGGCGGAAGGGGGTATATCCATATGATTATGTTACAGATTTTTCTAAATTTGATGAGTGTGCTCTGCCACCAAAACAACAGTTTTACAGCAAAATCAGAGGATCTGGAATCACTGATGAAGATTATCACCATGCCCAATTGATGTGGAACAATTTAAAATGCCAGACATTTGGTGATTATCACATGGCATATTTAAAACTTGATGTGACCCTCTTAGCTGATATATTGCAGGCATTCAGAAAATCATCAATGCAAAATTATGAGCTGGACCCAGTGTATTTTTACAGTGCCCCAGGCCTAGCATGGGCTGCAATGTTTTTAAATACTAAAAAGCAATTGGATCTAATCCAAGATCAAGATATGTACTTGTTTATGGAGCAATGTATAAGAGGAGGCATGGTGCAATGCTCTCAGAGATATGCCAGAGCAAATAACAAATATATGCCTGATTATGATCCAGCACGGCCATCAAATTATATACTGTATGTGGATGCAAACAGCCTCTATGGTTATGCTATGATGGATAAACTGCGACATGCAGGGCTTGAATGGGTTGAAGATTTTAATATTGAAGATCTTCAGGACTTTGATGACAGTAACTATGGCCTGTTCTTAGAGGTTGATCTGACAATTCCTGATGATTTACACAACACATTTTCTGATCTGCCCCCAATTCCTGAGGTTAAGTGCTTACCTGGCTCTAAACAGAAGAAATTGATGATGACACTGGAGCCAAAACAGGATTATGTCATATATTACAAAAACCTCCAGTTCCTAATGAATCATGGTGTTCAAGTGACCAAAGTTGGAAAAGTTTTGAGGTTCAGGCACTCAAAATGGTTGAAGTCTTATATTGATACAAACACAGAGCTTCGAACATCTGCAAAGAGCCAATTTGATAAGGCCTTGTTTAAATTGATGGTCAGTTCTGTGTATGGCAAAACTATTGAAAATGTCAGAAAACATACCGATGTTAAAATAATTACTGACCCCAGCCTGGCTCTCTGGAATTTAAAATACAAATAGGGGACAAATTATATTTAGAAAATCCTGCAGTATCAGCTGCTGAACACCCCATAGTTGCAATATTCTTGTTTACATATTATGTCTAGACAAATTATTGTTGATGAATTACACAGACAGGCCAGACATAATTTTAAGAGATTGCCAGTAGTCACAAAGGGCATAGATGATTTATGGCAGAGCGACTTGATTGAAATGGCAAGTGGACAGTTGAAAAACTTAGACAAAATCAACAAGGGCTACAAGTATCTACTCACTGTAATAGACATATTTTCAAAATTTACCTGGGCTGTGCCACTCAAATCCAAGACTGGAAAATGTGTTACAGAAGCCATCAGGACAATCATCAATCAGAGTGGAAGATCACCGCGCTATTTGCAAACAGATAATGGCAAAGAATTTTATAATTCAGTGTTTCAACAATTTATTAAAAGCCAGGCAATACAACATTATTCGAGTTACAGTGATCTCAAGGTCTCAATTGTAGAGAGATTCAACAGAACCTTAAAAAATCTTATGTATAAACAATTTACCCTGCAAGGTAATTATAAATGGATTAATATTCTTCCAGAACTTCTACATAAATATAACAACTCGGTCCATTCTACAATCAACATGAAACCCTCTGAAGTAACTTCATCTGATGAGCAAAAATTGATCAGAACTGTTTATTATCCTAGATACCAGCCAACAACAAGAAAAGCCAAATACAAGGTAGGTGATCAAGTAAGAATCAGCAAATGTAAGCACTTTTTCAAAAGAGGCTTTACAAGAAACTGGAGCACTGAATTATTTACAGTGGTTCAAATTAAACCTGGGACTCGATACATATATATAATAAAAGACCACCGAGGAGAAATTCTCAAAGGCAGGTTCTATGAACAAGAGCTCAGCAAAACTAAACAGCCTGACACATATCTCATAGAAAAAATTATCCGCAGAAAAGGCAACAAGTTATTTGTCAAATGGCTAGGACTTCCAGAACACAGCTGGATCGATGCAAACAAAATAATAATATGAGCACCTGGGATGTTATAAAAAGGCTGCCAGAATCTGAACAGCAGAATAAGAGAAATGGCAAATTGCTACCTGATAATATTAGGTGTCTTATTGTTGGGCCATCGGCTTGTGGTAAAACTACACTAATGGTTGATAATTTTTTATTGGCACCCAACTGGCTAGACTGGAAAAACAGGCACTTGTATGTCTTCTCTAAGAGCTTGGAACAATTAAAATATCAGCAGCTGATGAAGCTATATGATAGATTGGATATTGCCACTTTTGAACCAGATGTTAAGCCACTTCATGACTGTCTCGATAATTCTGTTGTTGTGTTTGATGACATTATACTGGATAATCAAAACAAGATTAGAATTTTTTTTACACAGGGCCGACACAAAAACATTGATTGCTTCTACCTGGCACAGACTTTTTCTAAAATACCCAAGCAACTGATCCGAGACAACAGCAATTTTATATGTGTGTTTCATCAAGACCATACCAACCTCAAACACATACATGATGAATATGTAGGTGGGGACTTGAGCTACAATGATTTTTCCAAGATTTGCAGCAGGTGCTGGAACCAGGACAGTTATGGGTTTGTCACAATTGATATGACAAGAACACCCAATAGTGGCAAATACAGAAATAAAATCAACAATTTTCTAGACATTGAAACATATATAAATAAACATGAAAAGGCCAATCATTGATGATCTTAAATTAAGAGATTATCTTGTAAAAAGATTTAAGGGATGGAAATCAGAGAACCGAGGAATTTATGAAAAACACAAACAAACAGAACAGCCTATAATTGATGCTATTGGTGAATTAGGTAAGAATATCAAAACTGTTACAGAGCAAAATCAAAATTTGATCACAGAGCTTGTACCTGTAGCTGCAAGAAACATATTAGATTATCCATTCACCCCACTTTCCAGTATTCATACACCTAGTCCTATTGCTCCTAGAAGAATTGAAGCTACTCAGGATCCTATTGAATTGGGTCTTCTTGCTCAAAAATATTTAACCACACCTAAAGACAATAAAGATGAGGTGTTTGGCTTATATGCTGACACAGAGCTTGATGGTAGCATCATACATAGAATTGGCAATTTCAGAGTAACATTTATGGGGGATGATCTGATTGTTTATTCAGAATCTCGTCTCGGAGAAAAAGGTGCTTTTGTTAAGTACCCCGGAACACCTGGATTGTGGGAACTGATGACTAGGAAAAGGCCTGGCAGCTATACAGATCAAGATTATGAATATTACAAAGAAATATTAATAAAATCAGATGCTCTATACCAGAACAATGATCCCACACAAAAAAGAGTCAAGTCTAGCAGTGGGGCAAAATACAATAATTTAATCAAGCCCATATGGTCACAGATCAAGACTGGCAGTGGAATCAAACAATACAACACCCTGCCTAAAGAATTTGTGTGGGTTGATGATGTCAGGAAACTTGTAGATAGGTTATTGGTGATAGCTGGGGAGGAAAATGCAGGGAACAACAATTTTTACAATGAAAAAGTTAGAATTATGGACATGATAAGCACCAAATTGTCTAATTTTATAGTGAATGACACTAAGGGGATTGGATATCTCATACAAATTATTAATACTCTACCACCTAAATTTTGGAATATTTCTGAGGGTCGGGGCCTTGTTAATGACATTATAAACAAGCTGCCATTTGAACTACACATTCCAGGCTATCAGTATTGTGGTCCAGGCACAAAATTGGACCATAGATTAAACAGAGGTGATCCTGGTGTTAATCCTTTAGATGCTGCTTGTAGAGACCATGACATAGCATACAACAAACATTCTGATCTTGACAAGAGACATGTTGCAGACAAAAAATTAGAAGAGGCTGCATTTGGTAGATTTGTAAGCAAAGATGCTTCTTTAAGTGAAAGAATAGCAGCATTGGGAACCACCATAGCTATGAACACCAAACAAAAACTGGTGTGGGGGCTGTGAATATGTATATAATAAACCTACAATGAAGGCCAAGGGTGTTATGTATCAAATACCTTATGCAGGTCTTAAATCTCTTAAAACTATTGACAGTATTTTATCCAAAAAGCAGCGCAAGAAAAAAAATTCTTGTCTTGCAAAGGGGCATGGTATGAAATTGTTGCTTAGTACCCCCCAATTAAAAAAATTACAACAATCTAGAAAAAAATCACATGTGGGGGGATTTATATTTACCATCCCTGCCATCTTAGCAGCACTTGGGGCTGTTGGGAGCTTGGCTGGGGGATCAGCTGCCATAGCAAAAACAGTAATAGATGCCAAGAAGAATAGGGCAGAATTAGATGAATTGAAGCGCCATAACCTGGCCATTGAGAAACAAGGGAAAGGTGTTAAGAGAGCCATGAATAAGTTTAAAAAAAACAAGAGCCGCTTACAAACCAAGATATTGAAGCTTTAATCAAGCCACTGGGCATCAAAAATTTTAGAGGTGTGTACATGTCTGATTCTTTGCCAGAACAACCACTCAACAAAGAGTGTGGCATTGTTAATTTGGATAAGTACAAAAATCAGGGCACTCACTGGATCTGTTATCTTAAATATTTAAAAGATGAGGCATTTGTGTTTGATTCATTTGGAGGTGTTCCACCTGAAAATTTAATAAAATATTTAAAATCACCTAATCTTTATTACAATAATGCCCGTGTTCAAAACTTCAAAGATGTTAATTGCGGACATTTGTGTTTATCTGTTCTTAGAAATATGTCTCAAATAAATAAACCATCAATTGAAGATTTTCAAAAAGCCTTGTGGTATCTAAAACATCATGGGGGTATTCCATCTCACCAGCCAAAATTCAATATTGAAACTCAAATTACATGATGATATAGTGTATCCCAAAACAATAGCTCTCAGAGCATTTTATGGCATGTACTTGATCCCTAATATTACACACCACAACAACAAAATTGCAGTAGGGGATCAAAAAATTGTCATCACTCCAGGGCAGTATAATCTATCCACTCTAAATGCACAATTACCCAGAGGTATAGTCTTAACTCAAAATTCTGTCACTCGCAGAGTAGAGATTGTATCTGCTACAGAGACAGTGGATCTGGGTACTATAGGAGAGCTGTTAGGCTTTGAGAACAACACAAAACTTGAAGCGGCCATCAAACACACTGCTATTAATATACCTAAATTCTTAGCCATAGAGACTCTGAATATTCACTGTAATGTGGCTGAGGGTATGATCACCAAATCAAATGGCATAGGCACTCACAAACAAACTGGGATCATTGCAACATTCAAACCTAATTCTGAATTTATGGAGCCAATCATGTACACTCCATCCCCAACATTATATTTTCCTGTGTGTCATAACAGAATAGATAATATTGAATTGATGGTCACTAATGAAAAAGAAGAATTAGTTGATTTTGCTGGAGCCACAACAACTGCTATCATAGAGATTAACATTTAAATAAAAATACATACAAGAAAAAAATTGAAAATATTGAGAGTTATGAGCTACAATCATTCCCCCCAAACAGGAGGACATTTGCAAATTTAAATCAACCCAACACAGAGATTGAGGTTGATCTTGATGTAGGGGATGGCTTTATACACCCCCACAGAGCAGATCTATACATCAAATTTGATGTTGTAAAGCTCGATGGTACAGATTATCCGGCAAATTCAAATATAAGATTGGTAGATAATTTTGTGCCACATCTATTCTCTGAAATTGAGGTCAGAAAGCATGGCGTTGTTATAAACAGAGTGGATTATCCCGGCATTACCTCCACAGCTTTGGCCACATTAAAATTATCCAAAACCGAGGCTTCTTACTACAAAATAGGTGGATTTGAGGCTGGTGATAAGATATTATCTAAGAACCACACAGTGCTGTTCCCGATGCGCCTATTGCCAGGATTCTTCTCAGATTACAAAGATATTATGTGGAAGGGTGGTTTAAGAATCACATTTAGAAGAGCTGCCAATGATAATAATGCTTTGATGAGGTACAGTACAATAAACTCTACAGGGGAAGCTTTGCCTAATACCCTACCTGATGAGGGCAAATGCATTATTCAGACTATGGAGTTAAGAATCCCAGTTGTTGAATATGAGGCCAGTTATGCTCTTAAATACAAAGCAGATATAATAAAAAATCCACAGGTTCCTCTACAATTTTATACATATCAATGTGTACATAAGCCCGCATCTGGTACATATTATGAGTTTGATGCTACAAATTCATTCTCCAGCATACAATATGACATGCCGGATTTTGTGGTGGTATTGTTTCAGACTGGAAGACACAACAATCAGGAAAAAAATTCAAGTAAATTTGATAACTGCAACATCAAGAACATATATCTTAAAAATGGCAGAAATGAGGTCTTTCCTAGAGAAAATTACAATTTAGACATGTCCAAGGATGATTTCCTCAAATTATATGAAGCATTTTCGGCATTCAAACGGGTCACTACTGGCAATACTGACATGTATTACACACCAGATGAATTCAAAGCACAGAGACCAATGTTTGTAATAAACACTTCAAAAAGAAAACAAGTTGTGGTGAATGACAGGACAAATATTAAAATTATCTGTGAATTCCATGAGGCATTACCTGATGACACCATATGTAGTGTTATTCTCATAGGTGAAAAATCATATGTTTATGATGTAAGAAATGAGAGGGTCACAGAGCAATTCTAGAAGATATTTGCTCTATTATCCTGTTGTACAACACACAAACCTCAACTGTATATCAGCTAGCAGTGAATATCTTATTTGTGGGCATATTATTTTGTTGTATGTATTTCAATCTTACACATTTTATCAGGACTCAAACCCAAAGCTCCTGATTACAATGCAGCAATATTAACACTTCTCCATATGGAATATATCCACATTTTACTGGGTTCTGAGACCCTAATACAGACAAAATTGGATTTTGAACTGTCATAATATTCTCTAAGTCTTGCCTAGGCTCATATTATCAGAATAGAATTGCTTTCAGCATGAAGAGCAGTTCATTGCCACTATGTCAGAAAATATGTATCTTTATCTCAATAATCTTTGTTACACTTTTTCCCCTGTCGCACAGAAAAATTAATGGACCCTTCAGTGAATTGCACAGAAAAATCATTAATGCTCCCTTCTAGCTGTGTAGATTATATCTCTTGCGTGCTGGCATGACATGCAGGCAAAACATTAGTCTTTTGATAGATTAATATCAATTCATGCATTTCCGAGCTATAATTGCTTACCCCAAGCAATGGAATTGTAGAGCATAGAAATATGGCCAAAAACAATATAAAAAAAGCCATATTTTTGACAAGTTTATAAACAACAATCACACAGATATAGCTTTTACACACATGGCCGAATCTGTCTGAGGGGGGGGATTCAAGATTCTTGGGATTTTGACAGAAAAATACACTGTGAACAATAAGATGATATGGGAACTTGCTATTGTTTTAAGTATAGGCAAATCTGTCTGAGGAGCTTCTCCTTTTCTACACTTCTTCAGAGCATATCACACCTGAAGAATTGGGGTATAGGCCTTTTTTTGCCTTTGTTTTAAGTATAGGCAAATCTGTCTGAGGAGCTTCTCCTTTTCTACACTTCTTCAGAGCATATCACACCTGAAGAATTGGGGTATAGGCCTTTTTTGCCTTTGTTTTAAGTATAGGCAAATCTGTCTGAGGAGCTTTTCCCTTTCTACACTAGAATTCAAAATTCTTAAAAAATCAGAGCATATCACACCTGAAGAATTGGGGTATAGGCCCCTCTTGGCATTGTTTTAAGTGTAGACAATTCGGGCTGTTCAATCAAATAGCCTCTCCTTTTCTACACTTGTAAGTGGTGCTCATCCTATTGTAAACACAACTACTGGTTTTGTAGCCGAATTTTATTGTTTTTAATGATAGTTATAGCCAAATATCAGCTGCCATATTTATTTACTGTTTAATTATAATGACAGGATTTACGGTTTAACATGATTAGTATTTTGTATATTATTATATTTAAAAAATGTGCTATTTTTGCTTATAAAAATTATTGAATTTTAAATCAAGGGAAATTTAAGTGTTTTTTTTTTTCAGATCACATATTACATTTACTGTCGTATGAGCTTCACCCCATCAGTACATATATTTTGCTTCCTCTATTTCCCTTCTTAGAGCATAATAAACACCATTCAATTATTATGAGATTAATGTACTTTCACAAAATGTGACTCATACATCTACAAATCTCTTGTGTACATTATTCTGTAATTTTTTTTAAAAGTGATTGGAATAAGTGATTTTTTAAAAATAGAATTCCCTAATTTAAATCTTGATTTAAATCGACCTGATTTAAATCAAACCACCTTGCATAAGAGAAAGCTTAACTTCTGAGCAGCGAATGACACTTTTACTTCATAACATCATTAGATCTTGCCCTATCATGTTCAAAAGTGAGATTACAGAGTCCGCTAAATTTGGGCTGAATCATACCATTTTACACTACCTTCCAGAAGTTCTCCTTAAGTTTCAATTTTGAGAAAGATAGTCCTTTTCTCATGATTGTACAGTAGGGTGTATCGAAAAAAACTTTTTTTCGAAATGTTAAGGTGGCTAGTGCCGAAAAGTGGCCATTTGTGACCAAAAACACGTCTGATTTTTTTCAGATTTTTTGGAGTTCGTTTAGGTGGCGCGCATCGACCTTGAAGTTTTGATAGTGATTTGGTTATGCAACACGCACAACAATTTCACAAAAATGTCATTATTTGGCTATTTCATGTGTTTTTTTTCTGCATTATGGTCATTTATTGTTTTGTTTATGGCAAATATTTTACATTCGTGGTTTCCTATTCTGTTTACGTATGCTTTTGGTCAAAAATTGTCAATTTGAGGCTAAAAACTCCATTTTTCTATTGATGGTTTCCAATTGGTTTCGACTGTGTTTTATTCGAAGGTTTTCCGATATAAAGACTAAATAAAATATTTTGGCTTTCTATTTGCTAACAGTTCCTCAATTACTGTCCAGCGCTTCTCTTATTTTCATAGCTTATTATGCTTTGAAAATAACCCAGAGCTCACCACGAGGAGGTGGCTGGACTGCGAGCTCCACCCACCCAAATGAAGTTGGCAAACATAATTTTACTAAGGGGCAGGCCAAGATTTTCTTCTAATTTTCTCCTTGAACATTATAGTCACTTTTTGTTCGAAATGTCGGCATATGTTCTCTAGATTCCAATTTCGCTTTGATGTAGCCATCACGTGCGCTGGCGCCGAAAACGGAAGAAGCAGCCTCTGTGATGATTTTCACAAGTCGCTCCACTCCTTGTGTGTAGCAGGGGAAGTCTTGAATTTCCGCTATATTTTTGTTTTTAATGTAGTCATCTACTTCTTCATTTGTAATATTATTGGCCAACGTAGGCTCGTGGAGGGAGCATGAAGCCCAATCAACCATGTCATAGTATTGGTCTGCATTAAAATTGATGGTTGGTAAAACAAAAGTGCGAATTCTTTTGCCTTTTTTCAATCCTCTTGCTTTCTTAATTTTTTGCCAACCAAAACTTCTTATTTCTGGGTTTTGGTCGGTTATTAAAGCCAGCAGGTGATTTTCAGGATGGGCCAAGAATGCGTTTTGTTGAATGACCCTATTAATCAGATCTCTCAAGTGGTGTGGGAGAAATCTGGAAAAGTGGATCAAATTCCAGAGGTGTCGGGCTCCGTCAGTTATCGATGGTTCCTTCTTGATCCAAAACCACACCGGTGCGTACGCCTTCATTATGTAGTATGTGGAATTTGATCTACTTGTCCACATTTCTCCCACACCACTTGAGAGATCTGATTAATAGGGTCATTCAACAAAACTCATTCTTGGCCCATCCTGAAAATCTCCTGCTGGCTTTAATAACCGAAAAAATCCCAGAAATAAGAAGTCTTGATTGGCAAAGAATTAAGAAAGCAAGAGGATTGAAAAAATGCAAAAAAATTCGCACTTTTGTTTTACCAACCATCAATTTTAATGCAGACCAATACTATGACATGGTTGATTGTGCTTCATGCTCCCTCCACGAGCCTACGTTGGCCAATAATATTACAAATGAAGAAGTAGATGACTACATTAAAAACAAAAATATAGCGGAAATTCAAGACTTCCCCTGCCACACACAAGGAGTGGAGCGACTTGTGAAAATCATCACAGAGGCTGCTTCTTCCGTTTTCGGCGCCAGCGCACGTGATGGCTACATCAAAGCGAAATTGGAATCTAGAGAACATATGCCGACATTTCGAACAAAAAGTGACTATAATGTTCAAGGAGAAAATTAGAAGAAAATCTTGGCCTGCCCCTTAGTAAAATTATGTTTGCCAACTTCATTTGGGTGGGTGGAGCTCGCAGTCCAGCCACCTCCTCGTGGTGAGCTCTGGGTTATTTTCAAAGCATAATAAGCTATGAAAATAAGAGAAGCGCTGGACAGTAATTGAGGAACTGTTAGCAATTAAAAAAACCAAAATATTTTATTTAGTCTTTTATATCGGAAAACCTTCGAATAAAGCACATTCGAAACCAATTGGAAACCATCAATAGAAAAAATGGAGTTTTTAGCCTCAAATTGACAATTTTTGACCAAAAGCATACGTAAACAGAATAGGAAACCACCCCTAAGGCACGAATGTAACATATTTGCCATAAACAAAACAATAAATGACCATAATGCAGAAAAAAACACATGAAATAGCCAAATAATGACATTTTTGTGAAATTGTTGTGCGTGTTGCATAACCAAATCACTATCAAAACTTCAAGGTCGATGCGAGCCACCTAAACGACCTCCAAAAATCTGAAAAAAAATCAGACGTGTTTTTGATCACAAATGGCCACTTTTCCGCACTAGCCACCTTGACATTTAAATGCCCCATACTTTGCTCCGTGGCAGTTTGAGGTGCTTTATCATTAACATATTAAAATCGGGTAGCTATGCAAGGTCACGAGACACAAGAAAAGCCAAGACAAAGCGCTTTTTATTAAATAGTAGAAAAAATGGATAAAAATGTCCAATCAATTTTTGCATTAATGTTTCGCATGAGAAATGAGAATTATTTTGACTTTTCGGGGCCCTTCAAGCTTAGAGCTCCGGCCCGCCTCTGATTTGACGTATTCATTCAAATTACTATAACGCTAAACTAGAATACAGCCAGATAAAAACTAAAGGTTTTTTTTTTATTGCCCACATAAATTAACCTTTTCTATTTTTCTGACTTCTATTTATTACGTTTTTCATATCAACCTCATGGGACGTGAGACCCATACATGCCCGAGGCCCAGGGTGGTCGTTCACTTCGCCCACCCTTTACTACGCCAATGGTTATACAACCTCAAGGCACCTGCGCCTAGCAGAAATTCAAATAATTCCATGTGTAGTGAAATATAATGGTCATTGGCAACACTCTGACAGCAGTCCTCGCGTCTACCTGCAAAAACTACATCCAGTCTCACGGGTCTTCTTAGGACCCGGGTAAAGAAAAAGCCTGGCAGGCAACGAGACCTGTGCACAACCGTGACGTGAAGCTTGCTTGCGCGATGTAGAACACCTGGGCTTGACGTGCGTGTTGCATATTATTGTAGGCGCTCCTCCTCGCAGACGGGTTTTCTCCGGGTCTTGTGCAGGTCTCTGGGCCTGACAGCCCCCCCCCCCTCTCCTTCGGGTAAGCTAGTGTCAAAATAACGTTGATTTCAAATTAAAATACTTCTCACTGTTCACTGTAGATATCTTATGATTAGAGCCCGCAAGTTAAGGCATTTATTTTTGTTAAAATAGGCAGGCAAAAAGGCATTTATAATGTGGAAAATAGGCACTAAAAATGAAAACAAAAAGGCAAAATAAACCGAAAAAAGGCACATTTGGAAGTCACTTACTTTTATCTATAATTTCTGGCAAAATGTTAAAATCTACATTGGGAAGAGCATTTCAATTTTCTCCGTCTTGATTGCACATAACTACAAGGTGTTTTTTTAAGTTCTCAACATGCATTGATAGTCGTCTGTCAGAGAGAATGTTTTTCATAATGGAAAATGATCTTTCTACTTCGACAGAAGTTATTGGAGCATACATAAAACAAGCTAATGTAGCTGGACTCATTTCGGTAACTGCATTTTCACCTTTTAGAATATCACAAATTGTTTTCAATTGTTTCAAGTCCTCATTTGCACTCACTACCCGTTTGCACTTTTCCCCAACAGCTGACCCCTTTCCTCCTGGCACTTCCATCATCTCCTGCATAGATTCCTCGAAGATTTTCATGGATGCTATAAGGGTCTCACCTTCTTTCTCTATCTTTGAAATTGTCTCTGGCAATGCACCATAATGTCCAAAAATAAACGACAGTTCATTCTTCAGTTCTGAATAGCACACGAGTTTTTTCACTTCACGAATTGAAGCCGCTTCATTTTCTGGAAGAGCATCGATCACCTCACTTATTTTTTCAAGGTTGTTAGCGTAATATACAGGGTGATTCTAAATGTAGGGTACAAACGAAAACCACAGATACCTCCCATGAAATAGAGACGAAAGTGCCGAGAGATGCCTCCGTGAGAAGCTAGACAACGCCGAAAACGTGTGAAAATGAACTTCACACCGCTGTACAGACAGTACCAGTGAAGATAGAAAGGCGGAACAAAAGAAGTCAAAAGGAACACCAAAGTCGCCCATCCGAAAAACACCAGGCGGCAGCTGCGCAACGCATGCGCATGGGGTTCCACAAAGGAACTAGGAGTGTCCCGCAAGACAAGTGAAGGGAAATGGTAGCGATCGACAACAGTAGGGACACAAGAAGCAATGAAGCATGAAGTAACAATTGCACAGCGGGAAACAAACGCCATCACTGAAGCAGTGCCATCGACAAAAGTAGTGCGGGGTTGCAGAACCACGGGAGGACGATGTAGGACGATGAAACACACCGAGAAGGCATGGAGAGTGGTCTGTGACACTCGACAGGCAACAGACGAGTACATGGTTCGGGGCATAAATGGTGGTGCAGCGCATGGGGAGTCCCCAAACACAGTGGGGAGACACCGCAGCAAGAACAAAGCACGGTGCAACAAAAGGGAAAGAGGACCGGACGGGGAATGGTACCTGCCAAGGAGACAACAAATGCGGGACGAGGGATTCCCCGTAGCAGTGCCGAGGGAATGTCACACAGAGGTCGTGCGCCAGCAGGACAAACATAGCAACTACAGGCACAGGAGGTTTATTGCCATGCAAAGGTGCACTTACAGATAGGAATAGTACGTAGTACGTAGTCGAACCCCGGACTGACGTTGTTACAAAAGTTGCTCAAATTGACGACCACCACAATCAATGCAGGCATTGCAGCGTCGCAGGAAAATTCTAGCGAACACTGTCAAAAAATCCCTGGCATGGTACACACCTCGGCCGATGCTGCAAGTATCCGCGCTACCAATGTTTCCTGGTCAGGCACCGGGGTCTCCTAGACGAGTGCTTTCACGTGGCCCCACAAGAAGAATTCCATTGGTGTGAGGTCAGGCGAACGGGCGGGCCAGGGGTCGGGGCCCGCTCTGACGATCCAAACGCTGTGGGTAGGTACGGTGCAAAAGGGTTCGCACTGTGCCATCAAAATGTGCAGGCGCTCCATCCAATTGAAACCACATGCGATGTCGCACGTTGAGGGGTACATCTTCTAGCAGCTCTGGAAGGACTGATGCAAGAAAGGTGCGTTAGAAGCGGCTATTTAAACGTAGTGGCAGCAGGTATGTGGGTTGACCCAGCAGTTGAACAGACGTGCATACCCCCACGTAGCTTCATTCCACGGCTGTCCCACGCAGTTTGTCTGTCCAGCCTCGCAGTGTGCGGCTGCGGTGGGGTGACGCCACGGTTGGTTTCGGAGCGGAAGGCTGTGGCCGAGGAGAGACTCGAGTTGTTCGGCTGGGGTTGGGCCTGGAAGCAAGCAGCCGCGTCAGGTCTGGGGACGGTGGACCTGGTGATCGGGCTGGACACTTTCCGACCTCGTCCATTGGTGTCGTCCACCGTACGGAGTGGTGGGGTCCGTACGGCACTCCAGCAGCCTTTCGCCCCCTCCCACCTAGCGATGTGCCTCCGGCTTCATTTCTAAGAGGCTCATTGGGCCCCATCACGACGTTTGTAACAACGTCTGTACGGGGTACGTGATCCTATCTGTACGTGCACCTTTCATTGGCAATAACCTCCTGTGCCTGTAGTTGCTGTGTTTGTCCTGCTGGCGCACGACCTCTGTGTGACATTCCCTCGGTGCTGCTACGGGGAATCCCTCGTCCCGCATTTGTTGTCTCCTTGGCAGGTACCATTCCCCGTCCGGTCCTCTTTCTCTTTTGTTGCACCGTGCTTTGTTCTTGCTGCGGTGTCTCCCCACTGTGTTTGGGGACTCCCCATGCGCTGCACCACCATTTATGCCCCGAACCATGTACTCGTCTGTTGCCTGTCGAGTGTCACAGACCACTCTCCATGCCTTCTCGGTGTGTTTCATCGTCCTACGTCGTCCTCCCGTGGTTCTGCAACCCCGCAACTATTTTTGTCGACGGCACTGCTTCAGTGATGGCGTTTGTTTCCCGCTGTGCAATTGTTACTTCATGCTTCATTGCTTCTTGTGTCCCTACCGTTGTCGATCGCTACCATTTCCCTTCACTTGTCTTGCGGGACACTCCTAGTTACTTTGTGGATTCTGTGAATTCTGTGCATTGCGTGGGCTACACATTTGATATGAAGCATGTTCGGGAAGAGAATTTTCAATGCTATGGCAGCCTTCTTCATATAGGAAGCTGCATCACTTATAAGAAGTAACAAGTCATCATGATGTACAACATCTGGCCAGAGCAGAAGTAGGGAATTTGAGAATAACTGAGCTGTTGACGAACCATTGGCTCTCTCTAGTTGTTCTGACGTGAGAAGAAATGACGAGGATTCTTCGCATGTTGGTTCCATAGTTCCTATGATGACGTTGGCTATATTGCGTCTCATAGCTTCAGTACTTTCATCTATTGAAATCCAGATCTTCTTTCCACCAACTTCAGTACGAATTCTTTACAGAGCTTCTTTGTAGCAGACGCTTAAATATGTTTTCCGCAGCATAGATTCCGACGGCACCGTTTCTTTAGTGTTTCTCTCCAGGAATTTCCTCAGTGACCTGTTTTCCACTTTCCAGAAAGGTATTCCTGCTTCCATGAAAGCTTTGCACAGTTCAAGAGAAAACTTAGATTGCCTGTTGGATGAAGTGCCCGCTGTTGAAAATAGGGATATCTTCTTCTGTCGGATCATTTTAGCAGCTGCAGATTTATGTTTTGCTGTTGACACATGCTGAGATATAGAGTTTTTTTTCCTCATGGTTGATTGTTTTTTCACATATCTTGCAGAGAAGAATAGTAACGTCTGTCGAAAATGTGCTTTCACCAAATTCACGCACGTAAACATGTAACTTACCACTTAATGGCACACTAAATTTCGGCATGATGACATCTACTCGACCCTTTCCCTCCAAAGTGCAGAACTAAACTAAAGATAGAGAACTTGATTTTGGAATCCATGCAAAGGTTCTTGGGCATTAGTGCTGTTTCTTGTCAATAACCTCCTGACACAGACGCTGGACGTGATGACGTAATTGTGCAGGTGTTCTGCAACAGGTTTTCAGCAGTCAATCATGCACAAGGAAATGTTAATCGAAAGGCAATATCCTAAGTCAGCATGAAATACTATTTTCTCACACTTTTCTCCTTCAGCAATGTTGAAGCATGCGTGAGTTCAATATTACTTAAATAAGGCGAAAATTATTCACATAATAAACGGAAGAAAAATAAATGCCAACAACGTTTTTTGGGAGAAAAATAATTCATATACACATTTTTTTTTTTAAAAAAAATGGTCAAATTTCATTGAAAAAGGCAAAAAAAAAGCATTATAATTAAAAATAGGCAGTGGGGTCCCAAATAGGCAAAATAGGCAAATGCAAAGGCTTCTAAAACATTCGAAACAACATAAGAAACGTAGGCTGTATCCGGAAAAATTTTATCAATATATGCAGTAGATAAAAAGAGGCCTTTTGCCAAACTTCCGGGCTCTACTTATGATAATATTGTTATTTATCCTATTTCTTTTCTACTTGCAGATGGAGGCGGCTCAGACGTGCATGGGCTAGAATGGCCGGTGATTGTGGCGCTTATTATCATTATTTTGTTCGTGATCATGGCCTTACTTCTTTGTGCATGTGCTTCTGGGCGTTGTAGTATTGGCAGAAGGACGTGGAAGAAAATTATGCACATGATAAATGTAAGTTAATCTTAATTTCACCTGCATAATGTTCTATTACTGCTATGAAATGAAACATTGACGTAATGGGAAATGAAATATCAATTTTCAAAAACAGAAATAGATATGTATTAATTATGATTAACATCAGTTGAATCAATTTAAGAGATAATAGCCTAACTAATAGCCTAATATATTTGTGCCTTCCATTGATCATATTAATATTTCGCATTCTTATTATCGATAACAATTGTAAGTACGTAATTTAATCTTGACTTACGTACTAAATACTTGATGTGAAATTAGTTTCGTTTAATAATTGTAGAAATTTAAATGAATTGATCCATTGCGCGTTGCTGTAACTTCTACGTTGAAATGTAGAGGAGTCATACAGGTGATCAATGTTGTTCATGTGCTTTTTGTCACTAGACAATCAAAGCAAAAACTAAATTAATTTTAATGATAATGAAGCTTTGCTACAGATATACTTATTATTCATAAATAACAATTGACAATTTGCTTCAACATTAGACGAAATATTGCATTCTATACCCATGGGTATATTCGTATGTAAAATTCTTTCACTTCTGGATACCAGTTATTAAAAGAAAACAACATATTTCAAGCACTTTTTACAAAGAACTTAAGTTGTTTCTGCTACTACAGTTAATATAATTACCTTAGAGTAGAAAGTAAACACAATCACACACAAACGAGAGCACACAAAATAATGATGTGGTTTCAAAAGTTAATTAAATATTTATCTTCTTACACGGATACAGCATAAAACAGCGTCCAAGTTTCTCATACGCTACCAGCAGTACATTTCTCATGCTGGCAGATCTCGTGTGTCTGATGACAGCATTGAAATACTGAGTTTCAGTGAAGTCCCCCCCAAGTCAAGATAGATGTCCCTGCTGAATACTAATTATGACGATTACATTCTACAACTGGATAGAGCTCCCCTCCCCCACTTTAACAGGAATGTATGAGAACCTTCTCAATGGTGTTCTTCCACAGGCTGAATCGAACGTGTTGCAAATGGAAACAACCACATTCTCCCTTGGCCACAACGTCCACTAGATTTTAAACCTTGTGATTTCATTCTTTGTTGGGTCACTAGATGCAGCATTTATGTATAACCATTGTCCATGTCCATCCATGAACTTCGTGATCGGATAACGCATGCACTGCAGGTCATTACTGCGGAAATACTACATCTAGTGTGGGATGAGTTTGATTACCATGTGTATTTGTGTCATGTTACCCACATCGCACACATTGAAGGATTGTAATTAACGCATAAGACTTACACAGTTGCCACCGCTGACGGTGTATGTTTTGCGTTGTAACCTGAGAAATATATTTTTTTATTAACTTTTGAAATCGCACCATTGTTTTGTGTATGCCCTGTATATAGGGGAAAGTTACCTAAATCGAACCGGTTCCCAAATCGCACCACTGCACTGGTCTAAAAACCAATACACTGAATATTGGTGCAATCAAGCGGCTGGGAATTTCCTTTATTCCGAAATGGCGGGGGCTCCTAAATCACACCATGTCATGTCTGCCCAGATCGTACCAGTGGGATTTGTGTTTTCTCTTCTCTTTCTAGAGTCAAGTGCAATGGGAAAGAAATATGGGAGGGAAGGTGAAAAGGGTATGTGGTGAATGGAAATCTGAGAACATCTACTTTGGTTGAATACAAGGATGGGAAAATCGAATGAAAAGCATGTTGTAAAAAGTAGGGAATTTTCGAAGAATCGAGATAAACGGATTACCGGTGACCCCATTCAGAGAAATTGTCATGGTCCAATCACATGAGAAACACACAAAGAGAGTCCCATCGTCTGGAATGGAGACAGAAAAATCTTCAAGGTTAGAAAAGTACCCGAAATAAGACCTTGACGACGTGAAGACCAGACAGAGCGAAACCAATTGCAAAGCGAGAGGTCTCCAAAAAACTGTACTACTCACATATATTCCCTGTAAGCACAAACTGTAGGGAACGCAGTAGAAAATAAGTTAACATTTCGCTAAAACTCCACGAAGATTCGAGTTTGTAGTAACATTTTCCATTTGTTATTTATAATTCTAAAGATCTGATATATCACGCATGTTTGGAATTATTGTGGCTCCAAATTAACATGCTTTCAATAGATAACTTGACACTGTATTTTGTAGTATTTGGGCCTTTGAAATATGTTCTTTCTCAATCCTTTAAATAGCGGTGCGATTTGGGCTCCCTATGGTGCAATTTCAGAGACCAGTCACCTAAATCGCACCATTTAAAAGGGTTTGAAAATTCATATTTTCCTGTTACTTCCAATTGGAATAACATTTTCCAAAGACACATGAAGATAGGTTAAAGTGGTCCTCTCGAGCTGGTGTATCAAAAATGTACGTCACTTCACTTATTTTGCAGTTACACCCATTTATTTGAAAACTGGTGCGATTTGGGCAACGTTTCCTTTTATATATGTATCACACACACACACACACACACACACACAAACGTTTCTGTACACACACACACTGTTTCGAATTAACTACCTTTATTCCTTATCAATTATTTGCTCCTTTCCTGATTTTCAGCCCTGTACTGAGGAAGCTGGATTCATTACTGTTGTTGTCTAAGAAGAGGACTGGATAGCACGAAAGAAGAAAGATTGACAAGAAGGAAAAATTGTATGAGAGGCTATTTTGTGTCTGTAAGACTGCAGTGAATACCTAAACGAACTTACCTGTTAATAATATTATTGAATTAATTGTGGTTTGGGAGAAGATGAAATCTATAGAGTATATTTTACACATAATCAGCATTTCATATTTCAAATTTATTCCAACTACTATGCCATTTCGGATGTTTGTCAATCTTCATGCATGTAAGTGAAAAAATAACAACATTTTTTTCACTTTAAATTCTAATCTTGTATGGTGCTAAATTGCATTTTGCTTCAAGGAGCCCCTTCGTGTTTCAATATAAAATAATGAAGGGAGTTCTATTGACTGGTTTAATCATATAATTGCTTTTTTTAGTGCAAAAAGCGTCTACTTCTCATTACTGAATTAATTTTTATCAGACATTATGTATTTATACAATATATCTGTAACTATTGTGTCAGGCATTATACAAATAGGAGAATAAGAAAAACATCGAATTTAAAGTCATATCTTATTGGATGCCTTGTGTCTAAGATTCTATCTTACTAGTAAAATGTCTCACTTGTCTAAATTCTGTTTTCGCATTAGTTTAAGTTTGTATTTTTCTTTCATATGTGTTTGATTTGCAGTACATGAGCTATCGTGTTACTAGTATGTGTTCATTATTGATATTTCGTGACTCCCAAAGTTCTTCTTAAAACAGTTATAGCCAAGTAAGAGTTCACTTCTTATACACAAGCCCGTTAACTTATAACTTTCAGTTAAAATTAGCATGAACACTTTGATCGGCTTGTCATTTTCATGTCCAATTTTTTAAAGAACTAACTTTTTATGGCACAAAGACTCTATTACTTACAATAGGTTTTGTGAATGAAAGATATTACTACATGTTTTCTAGTATGAATATCAATATTCATCTTAATTTTTCATGTAAGAAAAAACTGGAATAGAGTGAAAGATATTGCAGATCAATATATGCAGATATTTCATGCCATTATCTATCTTTCAGAATACTGAGTATCTTATGTACACGTATTAGGGGCATGTCATACAATCTTCAAGAATTAACGTTTCCATACCCGAAATATTTTTCACACATAATACCTAAGATTTTATTGAACACATTGCATTTTAAAATTTTCAGATAATCATCGCTCTGTTTCAATTAATTTTTAGTTGTAACAAAAATTATGGATAGCTTATGTTATTAAAGTATATCATAAAAAACTGTATTTCAAGAGAAGTGAAATTACAATACAATTCTCGAATCGTTTTGTAAAACAAGTGGATGTTTTTTTAACTCGTGCAGAATTTATTAAAAAATAAAGCAGAAATGGACTGAAAGTTCATTGGCTATTCCTAGTTTGAAAATCCTGTCACTTGAAGAGGTTTTCTCGGGGAATCAGCCAGGTGATTTCCGGAAAGGTGCAGAGATTAAAAATAAAAAAAGAAGAAAGAAAAAAGAAAGGAAAAACCCACCCCCAAAGGAGCTCGCGGGGTTGACCTGAGTCAACCGGCAACCACGGCGAAAGGCGCAGACCTCACATGGGACACTAATGCGCTCCCCAAGCACATTATAGCCCCATGTCTGGTCTTTTACCTAGGCGTGATCTTCCCTTCAGAATAGATCCAGTCAAGCCGGATTTCTCCCTTGGGGAAGCCTCCATTTCATGCAGGCATGCTCTAGTTACGAACTACCTACAGGAACATCTGATGTCATGCTTCCAGGTTTATAGACTTGATAAAGAAGACTTTTATCAGGTGTCGAAATTAGAAAGAGTTGAAAAGACTACAAGAGAGTGAAGGGAAACTCCCGAGTAAAAACCCAGCAAGCTGGGAAAAACCTCGGCCGCATCTTGAATTAGCATGAGTTTCATCTAGATTCTAGTGTGCTAGGAAGCCCCACGTTAGAAGGGGGAGGAACTTCGCCACCCTATGGGTTCAGTCCTAGGGGAGAGGATTATGTCGGGATTTTAGGAAAAAGGTGTAGGTTCAGCCCGAGGGCTATCTGGAATTTCTATATGTTAGTAGGACCTACACATTCCGACTGACAACCGTAATTTTGGACACAAAGCCGAATCGAAGATTAATTTTGATAAGACAGGCCGAAAGGTTAGCCGGATCGAATATTAGCAAGACGTCTTCGTAAAAGGAGGAGAAGTCGTTGTCGGGTCAAGTCCGTTGGGAGACATCTCGTCTGCTTCTCCAGGCATCGGTGCTTCAGTTTCGGGTCCAGGCGTCTGGCAGCATTGGCTTCTCTTAGCCTAGGGGAAGGTGACTTCTCGCCAGAGACCGACTCTCGCCGCACCACGGAGCGCTAAGGGGCCGCTCAGACCCTCGATCCTTGCGCTACTGGGATACGGCGATGCACTCCTACCCGAGGGAACCATCGATGATGCCCAATGTGCCTGCCTACACCCCTTAGGTCCTTCTCCGAGTCGGGGTGATTATCGTCCGAGGACGACGCGACACACACATGGTCCCCGGTTCCTGTCCGCTACCAGGCATGTAGAAGTGCGGTGCTGTCGGGGCTCCCACCCCCAACAGACCTGGTGAATCGGCCCTTTTGAGGGCCACCAACCCGGTCGGATCCGATTAGCTTCTGCTGCCCTTCGCCTTTCTCCTCCTCATCCCTGCTTTTGCCCAGGTCCACGCGCCCCCTTCTCCTCAGGATGAGCTTTCGAGCGGTTGTTGCTAGGTAACTTCCCTTTCCCACGGCATCCTCGTTCTTGCGTTACTCCTCGGTCTTATTTATCACCACTAGGGCTTGTTCCGGGCGCCCGGAGGTGCAGTCAGCCGCTTTGGGGAGTGATATTTTACCCTGGTTTGCACTGCTTGGTCCTTAATGCGACAATCGTCTATTCCTTAAGATGCCGCCAAAAAGTGCTTTGTCCTGAGAAGGACTGACGCTTAGTGGGGGAGAGTTTTTCTCGGTGCTTAAGGTCCTAAGAAGGACCGTCAGAAACTAGCGGTGTTCGTTTTTCCCTTTCGAGAGGGCATCATGAATTCCTCCACGAGCGTTGATGGCCCTAAGAAGGACCGTCCGCCACTCGGGAGGTGTTTAGGGTCCTTGCAGTAGCAACCAGGGAACAACCTACTCTAAGCTTTCCCCGTCGGAGAAAGGAACTTCAGAGTCGCCTCGTCCGGCAGGCAAACGGGAACGCACGTCCGGGTACGTGGGTCGTGTGTCGAGCTGTGCGCTTGGTTGTCACCGTTAGGTATCCACGCACGCCCCAGCCCCCCCCCCCCCCCCTGAGTTCGCCGTGGTGATCGAAGTGGCCGCCGAAGTCCCACGATGCTCGCCGGCGCCTCACACCCGCCAGCTCCTATCCTGGAAAATTGCCGTCGCTCTCGCTGCCTGCCGGACGACAGCGATCATTAGCAAGAGTGGGTGACAATTCGTATGCAGGAAAAGTCCGACCCATCCCGTATAACCTGAACAGCACAGAAGAAGCGAGAACCAGTGAGCCGACAATACTCTGAGATGTAACGACCAAGCAACAAAACGAACCACCTGCATGTTTTTGATTTTTTATTTGATTTAGTTTATTTTACTTCGCGTTTTGTGACTCTTGGCTAATTTGCGAAGATGGGGATGAGTGATGAAATGATGAAATTGATGAATGGACATTCACAAACAACCAAGCCCGACCGGGATTCGAACCCAGGACCCTTGGCGTCGCAGCGCGATGTGCTAACCACTCGGCCACAGGGTCGGGCGCACCACCTGCATGTGTCAGTGATGAGACAATACAGGGTGTTCCACAAATGTCGACCAGGAAAGATCAAATCACACCAAATGAAGAAAGTACTGACGAATTTATGGAGAGTTCAGTGTCAACCAAAGATGAGGATCCCAGTTTGCCGATCACCAACACTTTTAAGGAAAAAGAACCAAGGGAAACACTTGAAGATTCACCGACAACAGATGAAAGTTCATTGCAGATGACTACCAGGGACCAGTCTCCAGCACGTTCATCAGTGCAGATCGCATCATCACCTGCAGTGGGGAGGCAGAGAAGGAGGAGGAATCGTCGCATCGAACCAATCAATGGCCCTCCAGCAAAGGAACCAAGTGAACATGAAATGGTCGTTACAACTAAGCAAGTGAGGGATAACCTGTCCCAAAGTGTAGCTAACAATCTGGAAACAACCCTTGCTCTTGATGATAAACATGTGAAGAATGGCTCTACAGAAAGTCTGTAAGTACTTTTGTTATACAACATTTGACATAAAAGATGTGTTATTAATTAGATGTGTTCATGCTCCCTTCTCTCACCCCCTTTTGTTGGTATTGAGTGTAAGAGAAGGTTTTGTTTACAGGTTGAGTTAAGATATATATTTAACAGAAATGTTAGTAACGGGTACTTTTTGGTGTGTATTACTTGTCACGAATAACCTAGATTTGAATACCATAAACGACATGGCGGAAGATACAACATTTCATTTAGCCACGATTAATATAAATAAATTTACCTGGACAGTAAAAATTAAAGCTTTCAAAGATTATTTAAAAACTTATGATTTAGACATCGTATGTATACAGGAAGTCGGTATAGAAAACTTGAGGTAGGAATAGACTATGTAGTGTATAATAATAGTAACCCTCAATTCACATGGAGGGCAATAATTGTTAAGAAAACTATCCCTGTCTCTAAGGTATTATACCACCCATCAGGGAGGATTACATGTGTGTTTGTGGGATCGGTGTGGATATGTAATGTATATGCACCCTCGGGTACTGCAGCAAGGAAGGAGCGCGCAGACTTTTTTAATACCCCTGTAGCGACAGCATTAGGGGGAAATCGACAACATTTGATATGTGTGGGCGACTTTAATTGTACCCTGCGAAAAGAAGACCAAACCACCGAATTTAATCCCTGCCACAGTTTGCAAGCTGTAGTGAATGGGTTTAAGTTAAGTGACGTATGGGAGAAAAAACACCCTCACGAGCCAGGCTACACATATATAAGAACCGACTCGGGAAGTAGACTGGATCGATTTTACGTAACCAGCAGTTTACTTTCACAAACTAGAAGAATAACTGTACAACCAACATGTTTTAGTGATCACCTTGGAGTACACATGGACATTTAGTTAAATATAGCTCACGTTAGAAAAGGTCGAGGATACTGGCGTTTCAATATGCAACTATTGCAAGATTCCACATTCCGTATGGAATTTCAACAACAGTGGAAGAAATGGGAATCCATGAGTTTGCGTCAGAAAGATTTGATTCAGTGGTGGGACTCTTTCCGTCCATAAAATATTTTTGTCAACAGTACAGTAAACAACAAATGTCTGAATTCTACAAGAAATATAATTTTTATTATGCTGTGTTACGTGAACTAGCCCATAAAATAGAAAGTGGCTCCTCACAATTGCCCGAATACAGGAAAATGCAATCTGTTGTCTTGAAGATGTATAATCAAAACTTACAGGGATACAGCTATCGTAGTCAATTACTTATGTTCGATCCTACGGAACTACCAACATTATCCCACGTCTTAAAAGAGCGACAAAGAGAACAACGGAAATTAATCACAGAAGTAGAAGATGAGAATGGATGTAAACATACAAATTCAGCGTTTATATAGCGATATCTCGTCAATCACTTTTCCAGTAAATTTGGGGCCCAGGCTAACACATAACCGCCAGATCTATCGATTCTCGCCAATTACATTTCGAAGATAACAAAGGAAGACAACAAAACTTTGGAGCAACCCTTTACAATCGACGATGTAAAGCAAGCGGTAATGACAGGAAAAAAGAATACGGTGGATGGAATTGATGGCCTTCCCATGGAAATATTTCAAACCTTTTGGCCCCTGATGAAAGACTTAATGACAAGATGGGTAAACGACGTTTTTCGACGTCAACGGATGGGTCCCTCAAGCTTGTGAGGAGTTATGGTATTGGTACCGAAACCTTGCCGCTGTCAATCTGCACAACATTACAGGCCAATAACGTTGTTATGTGTAGACTATAAAATTTACGTACGCCTTCTTACTAGGCGTTTGCAGCTGTATACAGATAAAATAACTGGTAAACAACAACATGTATTTGGAACCAAAGGAAAAATATTTGAATTATTAGCTACCTTGAGAGAAATAGTAGCCTTAACACAAGATGATGCAAGTGTATTTGATTCCATAAAACATGATTATCTATTTGCATTTTTACACAAAATTGGACAGGGGGACAAAATTATAACTGGCTACAGGATGATGTAAAAGGAATAGAACTATATTCACAAATACATCGAATCCTTGCATATGCAGACGATGTGACAATAATACTTCAAGATGAACATGATCTGAAATCAGTAGAAAAAATACTTGAAGCAACACAAGAAATAACGGGCTTGACGATGAATTACAAAAAATCGAAAATTTTACAACTGGGAAAGCAACCAGCACATTGTTATAGAACCTCTGCTTATGAGAATGTAAAGAACGTGACGATATTCGGAATAGTTTTTGGTACCACCTTAACAGAGACCAAAGTAAAAACATATAATCAAGTAGTGACACGCCTCCGACATGCAACTTTTCTAGATCGGAGACGGTAATTATCAATAATAGCCAGAGTAACCTACGTTAATGTGTTTATTTTCTCTAAAGTGTGGTATGTAGCGCAAGTCTTGTGCCTACCTGAGCGAGTTGGAGGACTTAACCTGATGAATGTTGACATAAAAGCACAGTCACTTCTAATACACCGAATCATAAAACAGTAATTGAGTACAACACAGAACGTGACAGGGCATGTGCTACATTCTTAAGAGATGTCGAACTTAAGCCCCTGTCTTAGTGCCTAAATTAACCAGTACTCTCAACTATTTTCAAACGACGATGGTGGAATTTACGTATTTACTCATAGCGTGCCCGCAATTACAAAGTGAAACAATTACGGGCAAATTCTTATATCGAATGCAGTTACAAAGACGACGAGTGATGCCAAGAAATCAAACCGTGCACCCTACTATCCAATGGTCAAAAGCATGGCGTAATGTAACTGCACGACACATACCTACACCTGTGCGATCTATGTGGTACTTAGCAGTGCATGACAAAGTCTTGACAAACCAGATGGCGCTCCGGCTACAATTGGAAGGAAACGAAGGGTGCGGATTTTGCAATCAAAGTGATACTTTGAAACATAGACTCAGTACGTGCTCTGAAATACGTGATGAGTGGCAATACCTTTGCCAAAGACTAGGAAAAATGTGCCGACTCCCTGCCAACTACTTTACAGTAGACCACATCCTATTTCCAGACTTTAATTTTTATCCAAGAACCAAATTACAGGCTGTACAGTGGATCATAGCTCAGTATGTGTATTATGCCTTGAAGAAGAGACCAGCCAAATGTGAAGAATCATTACAGAATTATGTACAAAACGAATACTTACAGCTGAACAATTACGACAAGAGAAGTTTGTATGCAAACTTTTTACAAAATGTACTAATGTAAAAATAGCGTAACCTTGGTACAATTGTATCTTAATAAAAATTTATTAATGTACTTCATAATGTAATGTAATCTCTTATGTAAACTCTGAACATACTGAAAAAGAAAAAGATGGAGAACTTACTTAGTAGAATTACGAAATTATATTGAATTACTGATGTGAAGGCTGAATTTCTAGCATTTACATAATTCTAGCATTTACGGTTCAAATCCGGGAACTTATATAACGTTGGAAGCGGCCCCAGCGCCCACCCAGCGTCGAATAACATGGGTACCTAGGGGAAACCCTGGGGGGTAAAGGTAGTGATGTGATCAATGATGATCACATCATCCCCACTCACGACCGGATCAAGAAAGTGTTGGGCGTTACCCCTACATCCCTATACGCCTTCATGGCGTGGTGCTAAGCACAGGGGTGCACTTTACCTTTTTTAGATGCTCCAATATGATATTTCTCAATGTACCCACGAATGAAAAAAAAAAGACGACTTGTTTGTGTGTAATTTACATGGCGAGGCCACATGGATGATACAAGAACAATGAAACTGGTCTGTGAAAGCTATGTAAAAGTGCAAGTTACTGAAAATACTGTTCTATTTGATTACATTGTAGTGCATTACCATGAAATTTTTGTACGGAGGAGGGGGTTCAGGCTCTGATAAACGTTAAAACATTAAAAATAATAATAATAACAGTTATTATTGTTATTGCACAACAAACAATAATTATTATAAACTAATAAAATAAAAGTTTTTATTTCTATATTAATTTTATTACATCCTTCCTTGGGCATGCTGTTCGGTCCACCAGATGAGCGAATATGCACCGCAACTATTTATTTATTTATTTACATTTCAAATACAGTTAGTGTACTAAAATGCAAAGTACTATATTTTGTTATTTACATTCATACGCCTTGTTCAAGAAAAAAAATAAGTTTGGAGTAAATTTTGGTCATATAGTGTGACTTCTCACATAAGGAATCTATTTTTTTTAAAATTTTGAAAACTTGAACCATCTATTCCCTGGATTAAATAATAAAAATGTGGATCCCGCATTTTACACTCAAATTTTCGATCTCGCGCATTTTTTTACTTTGATTATTCTGTTGGAATCATGGGCGTCGAAAGGAGGGGAGTCGGATCGCCCCCCCCCCCTTTTGGAAATTGGCATCGTTTATTTCAAGTAATAATAAGAAAGCTTGTTATTTTTATTGTTAATAGAAGAAATGAAGTTGAACAGAATATAGCGACAGTAGAAAGCGTGTTAGATAAGAAAATTAAAGGAAAATAAAGGAACCCAGTTGAATCTCCATGTTCTACCATTTAATCCAAGAAATAAATGGTTCCACAGTTTACAATATTCCAAAAAATATAGTTTTATGGGAGAGGTCACAACATAAACCTTATGAGTAAAATTTTCACCTACCTTTTACAGCCTTTTCGCGAATGATGTATGCAAAAGTTAATAACAAATACAATAACTGTGAATTTTAGTAAACTGAGTTAAATGTGAACAAACAATGAATGAAATAACTTTGTACTAGATATTAACTTATCTGTTTATTTTTATTAGTATGTTGTAAAATAATTTTATTATTATCAATTTTTATTATTGTTATTATTTCTACTATTCAAGTTTTATCATTTCCCGAGCTCAAACAAAAAATTCTGGCAACGCCCATGGTTGGAATAATATCTAACTGAAATTTATTTCTGTTATTATTATTTACAATAAAAATAATATAGCTACGTTCTGTTTTTTGTAACTTGAAATGAACGACGCCAACTTCTAGGAGCTGGTCAACGGACCGGTTCAAACCCCCGCCCTTCCCGACGCTCATTTGCATTACATACATTTATTTTCAGCTACGCAAGAAAAAAGGAAAGAAAAACCGCTGGTTTATACTGTCGTGCAAAAAGACACTGACATTTTTCTTCAAGTAAACTTTTTGCACTGCAGTAATACCAGCACTATTAATAAAAACTGAAAATTAGGAATGATTGCTACTGAGAAAAATCTTTCAACAGAAAAATATTAAATGATCTTGAATAAGCTGTCGATGAAAGTAAACACCATGCCAATTTCCCTTTCAAAACTTAACTCGCTGCATTCGCTCCTCTTATCTCTGCTCCATCCAATATCAGTTGTGCAAAATATGGCTCTACCGTGAATGTATCTGCACATGTTAGATTGCCGGAATTGGCTTTCGTACATCTCTCGCATGTCATAATCTTAAAGTTAATTTTAAAATCACAGAAAATCCTCTTCAATATTCAGCGTTACAAACACAAGGAGCAACGAACGCCTTCGTGCATGGATTTCTAGAGATCTAAGCAGACGACCGAGTTCACTGCCGAACGAGAACGTCATAACTGGAATATCCAATCAGAGGCCGTTCGGTTTTCGTGACGTACAGCATCAATTTGGCACAACTTATAAAGCCAATTTCTCGCAAACTATTTCGAATTAACACAAACTATTTTGCACAACGTTAATATAAAATGAATGGCATGCAGTGATACAGTTAAAAATCATATTTTAGGTTAGAGTGGAAATGTCCATTGCACTGACGATGGGTCGTAATGGAACATCAGTTTTGTGTATTTTCGGAAGGCCGTAAAGTCGTGGAGGTACTGTTCCATTTGGTGTTATCCGGTCCCCGGTTTCTTTCGGCAGTGTGGATTTCTTCAGTAGAGCTCCGGTTTTCCTCTCTATTGCAGCTGTGGGGTCTCGGAGTAAAGGTCGGTATATGTCGTCGGTGAGAATGTCGGTGATTTTGCTGTCATATATCACTTCAGTCGAAATAATTTTAAGATGAATATGACAACATGAATTAAGAGTTTGTGAAATTTAAATCTTAAAATAGATAAATGTACAGTCACCGGCAATAAAACTGGGACACCTAGATCCTGAAATACTCGCTCCCCTGCAAGGTGTTATGGGTGTTGCCTCACTCTACGTCCGTGGTAGAAATTGCCATTAATAACAGAGCCTTGCATTTTGGAAAAAAAAAATCGGGTGATTTCAAATCAAGAAGTGATTCTGGAAGTATTTTGAATGGTGATCACGGAAATGACATTCATTTTTTCCCATCACGTCAGGATTTTTCACAATTTTACGATCAAAATTCTCATATTCGCCATTACATTACGCCTATTACAGAACGCAACAAAATAAATTTAAACAAGGGAGATTTCGGTTGTTTAAAAACCAATAGGTACTGGAAGTACTTTAAAACTGATTACGGATATGACATAAATTTATTTCCATTACGTCAGGATTTTTTCCTAAATAAGGATTTTTCTCCACGTCATTAAGTTCAATCAACCATTGAATTTTGGACATTTTGTGAGGGATTTCGAAAATGGAACTTATGTGATCAACGTTTACAATTTTCATGTCAATGTATCTTGTAAAGATAGAAGTTGGATTAAATGCTTACTATTCTATGTGCATTAGGGTGTATCGAAATAAACTTTTTTTTTCGAAATGTTAGGGTGGGTAGTGCGAAAAAGTGGCCATTTTTGACCAAAAAGACGTCTGATTTTTTTTTCCAGATTTTTTGGACGTCGTTTAGGTTGCGCGCATCGACCTTGAAGTTTTGATAGTGATTTGGTTATGCAACACGCACAACAATTTCACAAAAATGTCATTATTTGGCTATTTTATGTCTTTTTCCTGCATTATTGTCGTTTATTGTTTTGTTTATGGCAAATATGTTACGTTCGTGCCTCAGGCGTGGTTTCCTATGCTGTTTACGTATGCTTTTGGTAAAAAATCGTCAATTTGAGGCTAAAAGTTCCTTTTTTCTATTGATGTTTTTCAATTGGTTTCGACTTTGTGTTTTATTTGAAAGTTTTCCGATATAAAAGACTAAATAAAAGATTTTGGCTTTCTAATTGCTAACAGTTCCTCAATTACTGTCCAGCGCTTCCCTTATTTTCATAGCTTATTATGCTTAGAAAATAACCCAGAGTTCACCACGAGGAGGTGGCTGGACTGCGAGCATATTGAAAACAAACAAACCCCTCCGCTCCGGCCACTCCCTCCACTCCTCTACCCCCTCCAAGAGCACCGATGCTTGCCGACTGTCTGCCGCTCTCAACCCCTTCTCCCCCCTATCCCTCTGCTAGACCCTGAGAACACATCCCCTCCCCCAGTTCTGTTTCGTTCGCTTCTTCTCTTGTTTTCTCCACTCTCCAGAAAAAGCATACGTAAACAACATAGAAACCCCCCCCCCCCCCTGAGGCACGAATGTAACATATTTGCCATAAACAAAACAATAAACGACAATAATGTAGAAAAAAGACATAAAATAGCCAAATAATGACATTTTTGTGAAATTGTTGTGCGTGTTGCATAATCAAATCACTATCAAAACTTCAAGGTCGATGCACGCCACCTAAACGACCTCCAAAAATCTGAAGAAAAAAAATCTGACGTGTTTTTGGTCACAAATGGCCACTTTTCCGCACTACCCACCTTAACATTTCGAAAAAAAGTTTTTTCAGTACACCCTATTATACAGCGTATAATATGAGAGAAAATTTATTTAAAATTCGCCTATGTCTGCCCCCCCCCTCAAAAAAATCCTGGATACGGGCCTGATTAATACACACATTCATTCCACACGGATTTGTTTTACCTCAAAATTATAGATGAAATTGCGACATCTACTGCGTTCACCTTTTGTTATGATGAATGATTATGCTGATCATTGTCGTCACCTAAGTTGCAGAATTGAATAGAAATATTAATATTGTGCCAAGTAGGAATATACACTGTGGCCATAACAAAAAATAAACAACATATATTTGCACAACCTTTCACTCTTATCATTCACTCCAAGCAGACGAACTCGACATGCAAATAGAACTTGGTTATTGTAAACATTGTACATTTTTATTATTTTATCTTTTTATGGGTCACAACAGTGGCGTGGCGCGACTTTTTCAAAAGTGTTACCGGCCATCAGACGTTATCAGTGAGCAGAAGTTAGAATTTCCCTTCTCCAGCGATGATAGGGAAGTCCAGATGTACAGTGGTGGAAAAAAGTTCTTCCCCATAAGACTTTAATGGCAGTAAATAATGCCGGAAGGGTAGGCAACACACATTGCACCATTAGGTGATCGGGTGATTCTGTCTGTCTCAAGAGCAACTCGTCTTTCATGCAAAAGCCAACAGGCACAGGAAATGTAGGAAAGTCACGTGACTTATCAGGTGGAATGTTGTTCGTCAGAAAATCGCCTTTTCTCAACCCAGGTCGCAGAACCGACAAGAGCTACACGTTATATCTCCGAAAATGATTCACTAAAAACGATGAACGAAACGCTAAAACAATTCTTGCCTTAATTACTGTATGCGCCGCAGTAGCACAGTCGTTAGGGCGTTTTATTACCATGCGAGAGATCTGGGTTCGATCCTCGGCGGGGGATAATCGGGATTTTGTCCACCTGTTCAAGCTGCTTCGGTGCCCACCCAGTGTCGTATAAAGTCGGTACCTGGAGGAAACTCTGGGGAAGGGGGGGGGGGGGGTATGGCGGCCAGGGGCGTGGTGCTGAACGCATCATTCCCACCTTCGGCCTGATGAAGAAAGCGTGGGGCCCTAACTTCACTAACTCCACACCCCCTAGACGCCTTCATGGCTTGGTGCAAAGCACAAGGTAGGACTTTGCTTATTAATTTACTATTCATCCCGATTTTGTCGGAACAAAACTTCCCAATCTCTACGTGGGCTTTCTTCCAAGTTCCGTAGGGATGTGAATAGGCTCCAATATTTCTTGACACAATTCATACATGTTATATTTCCTTATAAGAACAACAGCCGATATATATTTTGTGTCTTTTTTTGGCGGGGAGGTATAATCCAAACATGTGAGGTGATCCTTTTCCCACTACTCACTCCATTCTCAGAAATAAATCACAATTCCAAACACTGAAAATGCAGCACTTTCTACATCTTAGCATGCAAATATCTACATAGTAGCAAAGTAATGTGTGGAAAGAGAAAAATTAACGATTTGTAACGACACTCTTGAAATCTTTTAGTTTACTTTTTTTTTCAATTTGAACTGACATTCATAACATTCATTAACAATTCCAATATTGACAAAAGTATAGCTTAGGCGTTCTGCTACTTTCAATTCTTCATTATCGTAGTCACCGTAACTCTCTCTCTCTCTCTCTCTCTCTCTCTCTCTCTCTCTCTCTCTCTCTCTCTCTCTCTCTCTCTCTCTCATCCTTCCCGATGCCGCTGTAGTAGAGGAGTCGCCTTGTAATCAAGGAGTCCCCTGTTTGATACCCGGTGGAGACACAGTGGTTAGGATCCCACTTTAAACTGTAGATGCAGTCTCGATTAGCCTTTGTGTGCATAAGGTGGACTTAAAATACCAAATGAAAATAAAAATAAAAATCACCGTAACTCTCTACAAAGCCAGAGAATCCATTTTTGAAACCTGTTGAGGCTTAGATGTAGCATTGCATTCGTATCATTACCCATCATCTTCGTCGTCGCGATTATCGCAAGAGGTAAAAATGCGACACAAAATAACCCAAACAGAAGCTTGGAATCAATCTGAATATTGGTTACGTTGGATACGTGGTAGAATTGTTTTAAATATCACTTCCTGTGATGTAATAGGGTTTTTGATTAAGGACCATTTGTATAATGCATATCGTTGATGCGAACAATAAGTAGTTTCACGTTCACCACACTCTTCGGTTGTTTAGAAATCGTAAGGATGAAGGATCTCTAAATTTCCGCTTTCAGGTCAATGAAACGTTAAAATTTCAGTGTAGGTCACAAAAGAGATTTACATATTGATATGATATCTTTTAAACACCACGAAATCTAATTCCAATAGAATACGATACTACTCCTTACGATCCTGTAAATGTTCACCATTAGTCTGGCGAAAGAAAGTAACTAAGATTTCCGTGTTTCCTTGAGGAAAGATAAGGCGCCTGCTTGTAGCTGGCAAACACCAACTGCTTCGATCAGTGACCTTCACTGCCAGAGTGACTCACAGCAGGCCTGCGCTCGTTCCAGTGTGCGTATGAAACAGGTATTTTATTTCGTTCGTTCCAATCCACAGTTATATCAAGCTAACATTCTAATATTTTCGTAAAATATGTAGTAAACAAGTTGTATACATTGTGGTTTTCTTGAGTGTTGTTGCTTGCTATTTACACGTGGGAGATGGGGGTGTTGTAAACATTTCTGAACCCAAAGGTCGAGCACGAAGGAAAAGTTGTGTAAGCATTGGAGGTTGAAGAAAATGCTGTAATAAATTATATCGAGTAAAAACAGTTTTCATCACACATAGGGCTATCAGATCACTCTTCAGCGCAAAGTAGGACAAGTTGTCTCAAAATGTTGGACACGAAGGCATTTGCAGTGAATATGTAATAGGTTACTAGGACATCTTAGCATACCGTATAATGAGAATATGACAAATCTTCAGCTCAAAACTTAATGTTGAAGTGAACGCTTGAGTTTAAAATTCCTCAACTGCTAATTAATAGCACGGCTGTATTTCATTTCAACTTGTGTATGTAAGACAGAACGTTTTTCGTCGATGTGGGGCCAGGAAGAGCAAACAATCCATGAATTCGGGAAGGAAAAAATTCACAATTTTGTAAGCAAAGTCTGGAAGTTCTTGTTTATTAATATGTAAAAAAAACTACTATACACTGGAAAAAACCAGAATTGTGTGCCTTATTTCTCCAACCAGGAGAAAAATTACTTGTTACTTCGAACAAATTACCGACACTTATATCGATAAAACTTCACAAAGTAAGCATTTTTATACATATATCCTGACTTTTTCGGATCTAGAAAATCGTGAAGTAATTTCTGAGCTGGGATTGTAATTGTTTTTCCGAACATCCAGTAGCAACTATGCACACTCTTTGATTTAAGCATACTTCTCCAAGGAACCACGTTATCTTAGACTTCCCTCCGTTTTTCTGTTTCTCCATCTAATTTGAAGTTACGTGATGCTCAAAATACGTATAAGACATTTGAGATTTCTTTCAAATTCCTTCCGGAGGCCAGACACAAATATAAAATGTAGGACACGTCCGGAAATAAGAATGATTCTTATAAGTCTTTTTATTTTCTTATTTAGCGTCGTTTTTTTCACCTCTTGCTAATCGCGACGACGAGGATGAGTGATTTGATGAAATTGATGAAGGGGCACTCACAAAGAACACCCATACGCCCGACGGGATTCGAACCCAGGACATCAGACATCGTAGCGCACTGTGCTAACCACTCTGTCACGGACGGAATTCTTATAGCCCTAATCGTTCCTCAAGCATATTTCCTATCTTGAACTACACACGAAACATAATGAACAATCTAAATAAACAGGTGCCAGTTCACACTCTAACCGTAAAAAAACATATGCATGTGAAAATGCAAAATAATATTTATTTTTAGGTAGTTCTGACTTATTATTGTATATTAAAGCAATATGTTAGTGATAAAATGACGGAAGTAGAGGAACATCTCCAATGAAACACTCATGCCTTATGGATATTTTTATTTCTTGCCGAACAAGGTTCCGAGTTCGAGTTCCGACCAAAATGGATTCATTGTGTATGTTCATTCATGTCTTTAATGTTATCATAAATCGTCGTCATGAATAATTTAACTTCAGAGGAAGAAAACTGAGGTAATTACTAATAAAAACAATAACAAAACAAATTTGATCTTAAAGCCCTGGCTTTGCGCTACATATTCCACCACGGGGATCATAGGCGTGCGCCCATGGGGCCAGGGGGAGGGCAAATGCACCCCTAATCATGGACGTCTGCAGATTTTTTCCACGAAGAGACAAGCAAGGTATTTTTCCATGGGGCATATTGCCCCGTTAATAGTGTTGCATTATCGCATTCCTGCATCCTCATTATAATAATTAATGTAAATTATTATGACTGAAATCAAATTATACATGTGAAAACGTACTTTTTGGTTAACATTCGTTTTCTAAGGGGAAGATGGGGCAATCCTTGCCTCCCTTTTAGACATCTGTGCCCCTATATTATTATATTTTCACCTAGAAATTTAGGATAGATGAATCCTATCGCCGTTATTAAACTATATTATACTCTTAAAGAAAATTAAGTATTTTCAAGCCGATGAAAGTTCAAGGCAACTACGGGGGAAGGGGGTGCAGTGGCGAAATCACAGCCCCCCACAACCTTGAACAGAAATCAATTTTAGGGGGCAAACATGGAAGTAAAGGAAAGCAAGAGTAGCAGAATCTAAGAGTAGCAGGACAAAAGGATACTCAAGATGGATTTTGTTTTCACGTCTTTCTTGCATTATTTCTTCTAGACTGCCAAGAGCACCTGCGGGGGGGCAGAGCTGCAATTGCCCCCTTGATTTCAAATTTTATACAAATATAAATACCTTCTGTAAAATGTTCTTGCTCGCTTCGCTCGCAATGTCTGCTTTTCTTGTAGTCTAGTTAAGTTCAGAGCCGTAGCTAGGTGTCGGCGGGAGTTACCCTGGACGCCAAATGATCTAAATGAAAAAAATTGTAAAAGAGAATAATATGGCGCTCCCTGAATATTTTCTCCATATTAAATCGACATTGTTTTTATTTTGCAAAAATTTTGATCTGAAAATTTATTGGTCGCTTCGCTCGCAATTTGTTTTCTGTAATGCATTTTGTATTACCGAGGAGAGAAGTACAGCTGCTAAAAGGTTTTCTCTTAAGTGCATGAACAATTGTTGGGAGGAAAACGAACTCGCAGATTTGAGAGACAATTTATATGATTTTTACTGTTGGTATATATGTATATATATATATATATATATATATATATATATATATATATATATATATGTGTGTGTGTGTGTGTGTGTGTGTGTGTGTGTGTGTGTGTGTGTGTGTGTGTTGTGTATATATATATATGTATGTATGTATTTATATGTGTGTGTGGGGCGGGGGGAGGGGTGTATATATAAACACACCCATCAATGCAATAACATTTAAACAAGTGAGATGAAATTACGTTATTCTTTTCCGGCCTGAAATATAATCAAGGCTATCCCCCCTAATCAGAGGGTCTGCGCACGCCTATGACGGGGACTGACACTTTACGTAGGTGTAGACACGCTTCGTACAATTTGATGATATCGCGATTACGTAATGGATGGGCAGCCACTTAACTGAAGCCCCCAAAATTCACATTTTATTACTAAATTCTAAATTAGCATAATATCCCATAGTTTACCTATTCATAATATGCGCCGCTTTGGTGCACTTTGTGGATTGTGCATTAATCAACATCAAGTTAATCGCGGCAGGCAAAGTGGAGGGAAAATGACAATGAAGAACAACGAGGGGGCTGAGTCGCTGCGTGAAATCGCTGAAAATGTCATTTATTAATTTCTTAATTTTGCTTATTTTATATTGCTTTTCTAGCACTTGGCGTCAACAAAGGCGATGAGGATGATTAATGAAGTTATGAAATGGATGATAGGACATGATGATCCATGTCTTACACAAAATTCTAAGTTGGGACTAATGAATAGCGATTCGTCTTATCATTAGTCAAGTAGTTGTTTTTAACTCCAATCTTTTTCAAGGACTTCTGGGTTGACAGCATGTGTGTTGCGCGATGATGATTCGACGAAAACCACCATTTCAGTGAACTTTCTTGACAATGACTCTAATATCAGTAAAGAGAACATTTTCTTACGAATAGCTGTTGTTAAGAAACCAATTCCTGAAACTTTTTCTGGTGTTCTCACGGCACCCAGCTGTTGTTTGTTATGGCTGGGCCTGGGGATATGACTCACGCTGCTGTCAATACTCAATCATTCCCGAGAATCCAGGTCCGCCAGGCAAACCCAAGCGACAATTTTGTTATTTGGGTTGTATAGACAACAGGCTTTAAGATGTTACGATATCGTAGGTCTCGTGGCCCAAGAACTACTTTCCATGACTGTACTCTTCGCAACATCTTTGTAATCTTTATTGCGGACCTATACGTCGGATTCTCCATGATGCAACCACAAATTTTATGCTATTCAACGTTTGAAACTTCCCACTTCAGAATATACTTCAAGTGTTTCTGCGCATTCCACGTTGCATCTTGCTTACTACCATTCAAATGCCTTTCAGAAATACTGGATATCAATTGCAATTTCCCAGAAACGTAGACAGGTATTCTTGTCCAAGGCCGTTTATATTCCTAAAAACGTTTCTGCAAATAAGGAGTTTTGTACCCACGACCTTCCATTCTGCAAGCGAATACGATCCTCATACACCACACTGCTCACGTTATCAGCACAATGTACGGGTAAATTTTCTACATGCTTTGTGTAAACAATTTCTGCAACGCTTTTATAGTGTCAAGTGAAAAGTCTTATGTGGGGGATGTTTGCTCGAGCCTTTAGGATAGCTGGGGACAGCTTGTAGGATTAAACATTATAGCCATTGGATACGTTGGAGGGAAGGCGGCTGCTTACGTAAATTTTCCTAGCTGAGGGATAATATATTGCCACATTCCCACTTTTAATACAGAAAAGTCAGTTTCATATTTCGAAAATGACTTTGAGACCAATGACCACCACGAAAGTAAGTTTATAATTGTGTGTAGTTCGTTAATATGCTCTTAAAATGTTTTTCATTGTTTTAATTTCTCACATATTTTATATTTCAGAAGTTGAATATCCTTTTCCTCTCTCTCTTTTTCTACAGTCTTTGGGAAAGTTGACGTTTCTTGGCAACCGGGTGCTGGTTCAACTGCCTACTTTTCACATTCGAAATCCTACTTTCAACAAACAAGAAAATACTTCGTAACTAAACGATTGTTTGTTCAAATCACATCATTTACACACCAATTACAAAATATGACAAAACACCAATAGAAAAGTTCACCATTCTTCCCTTTCAGCGTCTATCGATTTTGGCTGAATACCTTTAGACTTAAATATTGTAATAACATCATGTCTGCATTGGTTTCTTCAAACTGGTAACTAATGTGAGCTACTTGGAGAAGAGATAGCGTGCTTGATTCTGACGAGGGTGGTCGTGGGTTCGATTCTCCATCGAGGCAGGTTTTATTTCAGGAGTATAATGTGGCGTAATGTTTATCCACATTGCTGGCGGCCTCTGTATTTCACGAAGTGAAAGGATAGAGTAAGAAAGAGGTTCAGGATTTCCGAAACGGAAGCTACGCGTATTTCAATGGGAAGAAATCATGTGTCACGTGGAATGCACAGAATCAAGTTACGTAGAGCTGATGTGGTGGTTGTATGTTTTGAACATTGCGAATTTAGTAGAAAGTTTATTAGATATAATACTTTCTGTTGAAATAAGACCAGTGTTCTGGATACAAAGCAGTAGCGAATTAACGATCATTCTCAGTTTTTGCATTTTGTTTGTTACTCACTATACAGGTATAAATAGTTGTTAGTAGCTTTTTATCACATAGACTCCTTCGCAATAGCCATTTACTTACGTTAATTGGCGATTTGGTATTACTTTTAGACGCATCGGAATATGGCGGTGAGGGGATTAACAACAGTCATTACGAAGGAACGAAAATAACATAACCAATCTTAGCAATATGAACTAATTCAACTCCCCCTTTCGTTACAGCAATGCACTACATAACTGCTTAATATAATTGAGTGTGTGTGTGTGTGTGTGTGTGTGTGTGTGTGTGTGTGTGTGTGTGTGTGTGTGTGTTAGTATATAGAAATAATATATATTTTAGCTGTCAATGAAGAGCATAAACAATACATATCTTAAATAACATTATATACAGCATCCTGAATACATGTATGTGATATCCGAATTAGTCATAATGCGTGTGTTTTCACAACTTATAAAGAATGGCTAAAAGAAAAAGTTTAAATCTTGAATCATGGCGATCAACAGCTTCTAAAGACACAAAACCGCAGAAAGGACGTCCCTCAAAGTGTGAATCGGATAATTGTTTTTAATGTTTTAAGATCAACGGTCTCTATTCATCTAAAAACAAAAAAAGAGAGATAGGAAAGGGTGGGATTTGGATTCGCGACCTTTCATGCTTCACGAAATCTGAGGATAACAACGTCTAACCAACTGCTCTATTCTGTATTTTAACTTAAAGACAACATACCCTTAAAAACATGTCAACGTTATGAAAACATCCACCTTCCTGTGTTCCAAGCACATTTTCTCGACATGTCGTGAAAAATATCATTTTTTGAGAACTGTTCGATATTATGCAGGGCTTTGTAAATAAAATGTCGCATAAACTCCTCATAAATTTGATTCTTTCTGTTCACACTTGACGGCGATTTCCTCCAGGTGGAGAAGAACTCTATTCAGTGTTTCAAACCTCTCTCATTCAAGTAGAGCAAGCAGAATCGTAAATATTCCTCAAGGTTCTCTATCGAATTTACTATTTCTGTTTGATTGTGTATTAAAATAGCGTAGTTTCTAAGTTCATATAATGTGCGAAATTGGAAACCTTTCACAGCAGCGTCTTTCGTTTAGTGGAGGGACCAACTCGGTTGGTTAATCTCAGCTAATGCCGAAGTGCAATGTTGCCAAGTTTACGAATTCAGGACTTAAAATTCTTTCGGGGCGGTGAAATAAGATGTTGCGAAGAGTACGTACTACTGTTGGCAACTTAGTTTTTTGGAGCAAGGTTTGTCCAAATCAAGAATCGCATCAAGTACCTATCCTTTCGTTTATTACGTAAACGGTCTCAGTTGTAGTTAAATCCAGCTTTGGCTTTGCAGTCTAGCTCTTGTTGCTTCAGAGAAATAGTATCCCCGTTCTAGGCGGGATTTAACTCTTTTCTGGAAATCCATTGTGACAACACTTGCTGATCCGGTGAGCCGGACCGGCAATTGGGCCCCTAAACAGGCATATGAATAACCCTCTAGCACACTTCCCTCTAAAGCCAGTCTCACACGGTGGTTAAGTAGGTCCCCACTTCCCGACCCACCTCAGACTCGAAACTACCATAAGATATTTTACGACTTCAGTTCGCGAAGGCAGCAAAAGGGGACTCACACGATCCTTAAAATCGCATCTTTAAAAATGGCGACTACGCAAACACGGTATACCACTTCTTAGATGCTTATAACAGCTGAAGTTTTGGGAAAATAATGTTTTCCCTGAAAAGAATAAGAGAATAACATTGGCACTGTTGAAAACTGCAGCACACTTAGCCTGTGGTAGTGAATGCGAGTATATAACATATGTTATTTGAAGTTGATATACCACTTTACGGACGCACTAACATAAAGTTGCATTACCTGTATATTACAATAGAAGTTGTATATTCTAATGAAATCCTTCTCGTACGGTTTTGAAATATATCCCCAAATACGAACTAGTCAATTAAATTACATAAACTTCACAACATTGCGAAAATTGTGGTGTTTACATTAAGTTATCATATTATACCTAGGTATTTATATTTCATTGACACTTCTTTGCTCCTAAAATACTTATTGTGAAATTTACTTTGAAGTCCATGATGAACTAATTACAATGCATAACTTATATATCATTACAACACTAGCAGATTAATTTACTACGGTGCTACACACAGCACAGTCTATTTGTTACAGCCAACAAACCAGAGAGTACACACATACGTATGTGGCTGTTCAGTTTTTACCGTTTACTTAAAAATAGTATTCCCGTCGGTTGTGAAATTAAAACAGGGTTTCGGAGCGGAGCGGATCAACGCTCCGACTGTTGCCCACGCTCCGGAGCGAGGAGCGAGATTCTAAGAAATGGTTCGCTCCGCTCCGGAGCGGAGAGATGTCTTAGCCCGCTCCGCTCCGGAGCGGAGCAGCGGGAATCGGAAAATTTCTCGCTCCGCTCCGGAGCGAGGAGCGAAGATTTAGAAAATGGTTCACTCCGCTCCGGAGCGGAGCGCTACCTTGACACGCTCCGCTCCGGATCGGAGCAGAGGAAGTTGGAAAATTTCTCGCTCCGCTCCGGAGCGAGGAGCGAAATTTTAGGAAACGGTTCACTCCGCTCCGGAGCGGAGCGATGCCTTGTGACGCTCCGCTCCGGAGCGAGGAGCGATATTCTAAGAACTTGCCCACTCCGCTCCGGAGCGACTCCGGAGCGCTCCGAGGTTGGATAATACGAGTGTATACAGAAAACTAACGATCAAAGGTTCCGAGTACATTAGTAATTTTGTTTGTGGAATTTGTACGGCATTTGAAAATCGCCCGTTATTGTAGTTATAAAACTGATTATTACTAAAGCTAACGCCACGGAAACAGTCCAGAAAATATTACGTCACTCACCTACAGTGTTGCCAATAAGCAAGGAATAATCCTTACACAATACACCAGGGAAGGCACATTCAACCGCATACGTACAGTCAGGACACTGCAGGTGTTCATGCAAAACACTCGCTGGTGCATGATTGCCATATCTTACTTTCTTTTACGCTGGTTATGTATGATACTTTGAATGTAGCGAAAAGGAAAACTTTAAAGTAATTGGAAATTCAGGTTGCTAATTTTAACTTTTCGATTTTTGAATGTATGAAGTTGAAAATCGGAATCATGCTTATTAATGTTACCGTCGGCCAATAAGGAAACGTTTTTATTTGAAATAGCTACAGAGTTTTCATATCTAACTTTTTAAAAATCCTGACACTAGAAAGTTGAAAACCGGCTTAACCAAAAATGTAAGTTGCCACATTTGGTTTACTTTTATGAAGGTATAAAATCGAAAATCGGAATGCTGTTTTTATACAGCCGAACCGGGGAATTTAAATAGTATGAAATACAGGGTTGTCATATCGATTCTTTTTCCCAATTTTAAAGGCAGGAAGTTGAAATAGGTATTTAATGGTTACATACGTATACTACTGCAAAAATTACAAAATGTCTGATTGCCATATCTAACATTTCAAGTTTGTAAGCAGTAACCTGGAAATAGGCATGGTGGTTATAAGAAAATTGCAAAAATTTTGGAAAACGACGAATGGAATGTTGCTATATTTAACTTTCTGAGTCTAGAAAGCCAGAAAACGTATACGTATAAAATTAATATTTTTTGTATTGAGTACGTTGTACACAGCAAACTGAAAGCAAGTTTTCAGTAATGAACAATGTGTAGTCAGCAGATAAGTCGAAACAAGATGTATAAACCTTAATAACCGTGATAAACACAAAATGTAATATTATCTACTTGGATAGGGTCATGTCCTGAATTTTATGGTTTCATTTTGAAAAACAGGGCTGCGAGCAATACCTGCCTTCCTCACTAATGGCATTTTATTTTATTTTTGTTACTTAGCTTTGAATTTTGGCTAATCGCGACGATGATAATGAGAGAATTGATAAATGTGTACTGAAAAAAAAGTAGCGCGCTGTATCCTGACAACATAGTGGTAACAACGTCGCCTTGTAATGAAGGGGCACTGGGATCGATACCCGGTGGAGGGACATAGTGGCTCGAATCCCACTTTAGGTAGGATTTAAACTGTAGGTCTATTCTCGATAGCGTATTGTTGAATCTTAAATCCACCAAATGTCCATAACACAAGGCATTGTTTCAACGTATGTTGAATGTATAATTGCAATGAATATTGTGATAAATTAATCCTTAAGAAAATATACGGTCTCACTGCAGAACATGGGCTGCTGTTTTCCTCTGAATACACGAACAAAATTTATATTTACACAAAGTACGTACCTTCTGCTTCGATTTTCCGGTGTTCCTTTTCGGATTACTATTATATTATTCAGCGTAAAAAATGTTTTTCCTGGTACTAAAAGCAATGCATTTATCAATTCGTTCGCGTCCATATTCTTTAACAACTGTTGCCCTCATTTGTTTCGGGGTCTTCCTATCCGCACAACAGTTTGACCACTTTGTGTTCCGAAGTCATATTCTTTACAGACATTTTCATTTCTTTTGACGAGGAATGCCTACTGACGAGGAATGCCTACAAGGTTAGGTTAGGTCTGTTAGGTTAGGTTTCATTAGCATAAATACAAAACCAACATAGTCTTATGTGACAACGGAGGCACCCGGCATTAAATTAACAAGCTTTTTCACGTGTGCTCAAGTGTTGTGCGGTTTCGGGGTCTTCCTATCCGCACAACAGTTTGACCACTTTGTGTTCCGAAGTCATATTCTTTACAGACAGTTTCATTTCTTTTGACGAGGAATGCCTACAAGGTTAGGTTAGGTCTGTTAGGTTAGGTTTCATTAGCATAAATACAAAACCAACATAGTCTTATGTGACAACGGAGGCACCCGGCATTAAATTAACAAGCTTTTTCACGTGTGCTCAAGTGTTGTGCGATAAGCTAGACCTTTCGCATAGACATACTATCGTCTGTCATTTCGCAGCATTCGAGATGATTCCGTAAAAATGGTTTGGGTCTGCACAGGTAGCCTTCCCTTCATTAAAATTTCGGTTATGTTTTGTTATAATACATTACTGATTTGGATTTCCTTACCCTTTTCTTTATTTTCATGCAGGAACGTGATAAACAATGTCGCTTTTTCGATTGTTTCTCCGCTATGCAAACCGTCTAGAATGGACATGTATTTTTCATTTTTTTTCAAATAAAAAAAATTTCCGCACTTTAAAACTTACTTTATTCGAATACTTACTTCAATACCTTACCAAAAAATTAGGAACCACATTCCTTCTAAGCAGCCCATATTCTGCAGTCTTACCAAATATACATTTATAATTCTGTTTAACAATAAGATACTTCACTTTCCTTTACATCTATTCACAAGAGCATAAAAATACAACTTGGAAATTAATTTCCAAATGAACAACCTTTTATTCATATCTTTTACGTATGTATGTGTGTGTGTGTTTTCTGAAATCTGGCAAAGTCCTAATTATGTATCCACTTCTTTTTGTGAAAGTGAAGAGAAGAACAACACGCGCAAGTAATACTTTTAAAAGAAAACAATCTAGCCAGAATTGGTGTAGCATAATTCTAATTCAACTGGCAACACTGGAGCTGTCTGGCAAAGGCGATGTCTCTACCATGTACGGATAAGTCGAACGCAACGTACAGCGCAGCGAACTAAGTTCTCAACCCCGAAAGCACACACAAACACCCTCCTTCCCTCTTGAAACGGGCACAAGACCAAAGCGCTAGCCGATTGCACTGAGTCACCTGCAAGGAACACGGAATACGGTACAAAACGAAGCTGTCTGTTGTATGGGAGAGGTGGGTCGGACAAATCCGCAAAGCAGAAAAACTGATTGCTTGAAATTATTCGTAACCCATTCAACACATAACATTCAAACTCTTATATCTAGGAGTCACAATACAAAATAGTTCATCCCAATACAGAAATACTATTTACGTAATTCATATTTCAACTTATATCAAATGAACAATTTACGTACTATAGCTCTCTCTCTCTCTCTCTCTCTCTCTCTCTCTCTCTCTCTCTCTTGATCCAAAACAACATTCTTGTATTGTTTTACCAATGTTTAATGTGCATGATTGATTGATTGATTTAGTTCATTTTACTTCTCTTCTTTGTCACTTTTGGCTAATCGCGAAGATGAAGATGATTGATGTTATGATTAAATTGATTAACGATACACACAAAGATTGTACACTCGCCTCACTTAGTACTCTGGCAGTTTGTTTCTTTATACAGCATATTTGTAGAAGATACAATTCAACATACAAGTGTATAAAACAACATTATTACTAACTTCGTTGACCCTGTACAAGCCCATGCCGGGTTTTGAACCACCCCACGGATCCCTGACGTCATAGGGTGCTGTGCTGTAGAGCGAACACAAACAAAAATGCTTCGGCCAAAAGTCCCCGCGCACCTCCCCCTTCACCCGTTCGACTAGGGCCATAAGGAAGCATGATCCACTCTGTCCCTCCCCTCCAAGCGGGGGCGATCATGCAGACCAACAACTAGAGTACGTGGAAACAGGACTGCAGGCTCTTTTCCATGTGGTTCCACTATAACCACTCCGTCACGGAAGTCGGCTTTAATGCGCACATTCCATTATTCATAGTTGCATTACAGCATTCGTGTAAAAAAAACAACTCCTAACCGGATCGGAGCGTGCTGTCAAAACCACCACGCTCCGGAGCGGAGTGCTGTTGTCTCACGCTCCGCTCCGGATCGGAGCGTGCGTCTAAAAAATCTGAACCACTCCGCTCCGGAGCGGAGTACTGCTGTATCACACTCCGCTCCGGATCGGAGCGTGTGTCCCAGAAAGCCGAACCACTCCGCTCCGGAGCGGAGTGCTGTTGTATCACGCTCCGCTCCGAAACCCTGAATTAAAATGAAAATAACAGTATCACAGTACGAAATTTAGACATACGAACGATTTATTTAAAACAATAATAATTAGTAGATTCTTCACTCAATAAATAAAATATTAGTCCCAATCATTTGTGTAGCTGTTTGATCGAATCGTTTTCTTCTTTAAGCTGCCTTGAATAAACAGTCGAACTCTATTGTCCTTCTTCTTCTTCTAATTCCTACTTCAGCTGGTCAGTGTGCTCCTAACTTCTGATTGATAGTTCTATGACATTAACAATGATTTTAGAGACGGTTTCTAATTCTGTCGGGAACTGAATAGAGAAAACTCTCACACGATCGTTAAATAACGACGCTAGAAGTCGATGGCGAAGTGAGGACGTACCTAACTGCCGTGTGAGACTGGCATTAGTCTTTCCCCGCTGTTCCCTTACATTGACGCCCTTTTCTCTTGTTACCTCTTGAGGGTAGCGGAACGGCCTGCCTCTTCGCTTTTCTGGGCTGCAGAAAAAATGTCCTCTTCAATATACACTCGACTGTAACACTGTCGGTTTACACGTATTAAACAATGTCGTTATTTTATTGAAAAAACTTTTTAATTTCTTTACATTTTGCTGTTACCTGCGGTAACACCGGTTACACCTTTGGTTCACAAGGTTAGTGAATCTTAGTTTAAGATAGGTGAGAATAGGTTAATGTATATATAAATAGTTTAATAGTGTCAATAAGCAATAATACTATTTGTTGGCTCTGAAGTGCTATGTTGCCAAATTTACTAATTAAGGACTTTGAATTTTTTTCAGGGCGGACAAATAAAGTGTTGCGAAGAGTACATTAACGCCGGTCGCCGTGACGGAGTAGTTATAGTGGAAGCACAGGCAAAGAGCCTACGCAGATCCGCGACTCCTGTGCATCGTCCTCCCGCGTAGCAGAGTGGCTCGAGTTGAATGGATGAAGCGGGAGGTGCGCGGAGACTTTTGGTTGAAGCTTCTTTTGTTTGTGGTCGCTCTACAGCACAGCGAGCTACGACGCCAGGGATCCCGGCCTGGGCTTGGGCTACAGCGCCTTGCACTTGAGCTTCCCATCATCAATATAATCATTACATCGCTCATCCTCAACTTCGCGATTAGCCAAAAGGGGAAGAAAAGAAGTATAATAAACCAAATTAAACAAACAATCATGCACATTAAACATTGGTAAAGCAATGCAAGAATGCTGTTTTGGCTCAATAGAGAGAGCTACAGAACGTGAATTCTTCCTTTGGTGGTTGTGGAAATATGAATTAAATAGTATTTGAGTATTGAGATGTATTTTGAAGCATGAATCTAGACATAAGGGTTTGAATGTTATGGGCTTAATGGTATATGAATCATTTCAAGCAATCAGTTTTCCTGCTTTGCGGAATTGTCCGTTTACCCACCTCACAAATACAACTGCTCCGTTTTGTTTGGTATTGTATGCTACTTGCGGTGACTGACGTCAGTGCATTCGACTAGCGCACAGGGACTGCAGTTGAAACCTACTTTCAGTTTCAGTTTCAGTTCGGCCCGGAATGAAACATTGGGGTTCACTTTCAGTTCTTGAACTGAAACTGGAATGAAACCGGAGTATATATGTCCGAACCAGAACTGGAATGATCTAATGTTTTGCGTACAGTTCGGCCCGGAATGAAACCATTCGGTTCATTTTCAGTTCCCGAACTGAAACTGGAATGGAACCGGAATATATATGTCCGAACCGTAACTGAAATGATCTGGGGTTTTAGTTTCAGTTCGGCCCGGAATGAAACCATTCGGTTCACTTTCAGTTATCGAACTGAAATTGGAATGAAACCGGAGTATATATGTCCGAACCACAACTGAAATGATCTGGGGTTGTAGTTTCAGTTCGGCCCGGAATGAAACCTTTCGATTCACTTTCAGTTCTCGAACTGGAACTGGAATGAAACAGGAGCATATCTATCCGAACTGTAATTGGATGGTCTGAACTTTCACTTCCAGTTTGACCCGGAATGAAAGTTTTCAGTTCAGTTCTCGAACTTAAACCGTTTCCAGACCCAAATGTTAAGGATCTGGGTGCGTTTTGCTATGTTTGAGATCGAGAAAAATACTGAGTAACTTTTACATTTTCTTCATTTAAGAACTGTATCTCACATTGTACTGACAATTGTACTTTTCTGTAATTATCTGTGAAATTAAAACGAAAAGTTTATATGAATCCGCCACGTCACTTTAACCTCAGTTGATTCAGTTCAAAATGGCATCAAACAATAAGATGAAAATTAACTGTGAAAAAAGTTACGTATCTTCATACAGTAACCAAATTTCTGAAACTAGCGTATGACATCACAGTACAGTAACCAAATTGTTGTTAAACAAATACATTTATGAAAGTAGCGTATGTCATCACAGTACAGCAACCAAATTGTAGTTAATAAAACAGATACAATTCTATGTGAGTCATTAGTGTGTCCATTTTCCCGCAAAACCACAACATCAATAAGATTAATACACATTAGATTTTCCCATGGCAGCAAATTTTCCAATTCATGGAAAATGGCATTTATTCTTTTGTATGTAATTACATAATTTTGTTTGGTTTTCTGAATTCCTGAAAATAGAAAATTAAAATAAAATAGTGTATGAACTGTTAATTTATGAAAAACGCAATAAGCATCTATCATCGATGGATATTTTCACACCTACAAATAACCATGGATTAAAGAAAAACACTTAAAAATATGCTTCACAAACTTTGGTTGATTGTAAATGATACATGCTATAATTTTGTAGTACGAGTTCCTCCTCCTCGTATGTAACATAGTATTTGCACTTTAATATCTATTATTTAAATTTTGAATAAAAAAGGGAATTAGGTCATACATAAATCTTACAATGTTAATCTTTTAAATGTCTTTCCAAACGAGAAGTATAAAAAACGACAGCAAACATGTGAGTATGAAAGACAACGACTATTCACCTTCCTCCTCGACGAACTCGTAAACACTACTGGAGCTAATAGAGGAACTGAAGGAATTTTCATCTTGGTTTAAGGCTGGAGGATGCTGATCAGAATGCTTTTGGAATAAAGCATTCGTCCACAACACCATGAGATGATAAAGTGTTGGAGAGAAAAGGTTGTACCTCAAATCTGACATTACAAACTTCACACTTGAGAACAACCGCTCCACGCTTACCTGGGTGGCTGGTGCAGCCAAAACCACCATGACAACAGAATAAAGTTCTGGCCTGGAATACTTTCTCATATCCCAGAATTCTAATACGTTGTTGTTTCCTGGCAATCGTGGCGTCGTAGCTCGACAAACCTTCAACAAGGGAGGAATATTCTTCTTCGACTGACCTCCGTCTGCAGTAATTCGACTCGAATCTTTTTCTTTAAAATAAACTCCAGGTCATCCTCCTCGTCCAGATCTGCCGTCACATCTTCAGTGTCTCTAGTATCAGCTTCTAGAGTATTGCCTTTAGTATTGCATTTCTCTAATTGCAGCCAAAATTTCATTATTTGTTTCTCTGCAGTATTTGATTGATTGATTGATTTAGTTTATTTTACTTCGCGTTTTGTGCGTCTTGGCTAATTTGCGAAGATGGGGATGAGTGATGAAATTATGAAATTGATGAATGGACATTCACAAATAACCAAGCCCGACCAGGATTCGAACCCGGGACCCTTTGCGTCGCAGCGCGATGTGCTAACCACTTTTTTTTTTTTTTTTAATTTCCTTTACTATTTACATCTGATTATAACAAACTTTTCATGATTACTATACAGGTTTTACATACTAGGATATATTACATTTAGAAAATTCGCATAGACATTGTTCTTTTTGTTTGCCGACATATTTTGAAATGTGTGCCTTAAATAATGCACAAATTGTTCATGAAAGTCAACTTGCTGATAAGTAGAGGCAAACCAAGCATATTGCCCCAGTAACCACAATACACTGTTCTGTTTCTTTTTAGGGAAATAACTAAAATTGGGAAACAGAAGATGATCAATTGTAATATTCTTCTCATTGGTACGACAGATGACACTTACGAGTTTCGCAACATATTTCCATGACGTAGCGGTTATTAAGCATTCACTGAGCTTATGCACTAAACTATCAGGCACGTTACATATTAAACATAATGATGAATCTGCCATGTGCAGATCATAGAGTTTCACTCGAGTCAGCAGTATTTGATGCACTATAACGAACCACGCCGATCGTATTCTTGTTGTGAGATGCCTCGCGTGTATATTTTTCCACACCACAGGCCAACGACCTTCCGGGTGTCTTGCAACGATCTTAACAGCCTGTTGAGACGCTACACGCATTCTTCTGTATATGTGCGACACCACTGGAACAGGCAGGGTAGGAGTTTGTAACAAGCCATAGCAAATCTCTACTAAGGTATCACGGAGGTACCTAAGGTTGGGGGGGAGGTTAGTCACGTTTATGGGGGGATCCAACTGTATATGGGCCAAGCAGTCTCGAAGAACATGACTTGTAAGGCTATCAGGGCTCTGAATCATCGTCTCTATGTCCGCTTGAATGCGGAGCGCCTGGCTCTTGTGGTGCACGTGTGCAAGATTCAAGCCTCCCCCAGCATTATCTAAACACAAGGTCTCGTGATTTACACGTAACAACTGCCCATTCCAAACAAACCAGTTCACTGCACTTTTCAGCTTTTTTACATCCAGCATTCGCATCGGAAGTATTTTGGCTATAAACCACACTTTCGAAAGAGCATACACATTAACAAACGTGACTCGTGATTGCAAGCTAATGTTTCGAAACTTATTAATTTGTAGCACTGCTTTTACACTCCCAATCACTCGATCATAATTTACTTGTATCATTCCTTGCAAAGAAGGCGTAAATACTACACCAAGTATTTTTACAATGTTTACAACAGGATAGTGTTGAACTGGTGTGTGTGGTGGAGAATTATTTAAAAACATCAAACAGGATTTCTTTACATTTATGTGAAGGCCTGAATACACCCCAAATTCCGTCGTTAGTTTATGAACCGTGTCCACATCAACAGGTGACTGAACCAAAATGCTGACATCATCCGCATAAGCTAAAACTTTTAGCGACTTTGACAGAATAGTTATTCCTTGTAACCGTGCTTCCAAAGAGGCAAGCAGGGGACTTAGGGAAATACAAAAAGCCAACATAGATAAGGGATCTCCCTGTCGGACACCTGTGACAATGCTAAGCGATTTTGTCAGAAACCCATTAATCTGTATTTTCGATTCAGCATTGTTATATAGCCCTTGCAGTGTTGAGAGAAAATTCCCCCGTATGCCCCTTTTGTGGAAAACATGAAACATATAATTATGATTCAGCGAATCAAATGCACGTTCGAAGTCCAAAGCTAAAAGCGCTTGATCCTTTAAATTTTTCTTATTATGATTACTGGTAACCACTTCACGCAGCGTTTGCAACACTGCATAAATGTTTTTATTTTCACCATATACATATTGCATGTCCCCCACCAAGTTGCTTGAGTACGGCATTAAACGTGCAAGCATACATCGTGTGAAAATTTTATAGTCGTTGCACAGGAGTGTAATGGGGCGATAATGAGTGATCTCTGTCGGCTTTGCACATTTCGGTACTAATACTATAATACCTGTCTTGGAAGTCTTGCCCATTTTATGTTGCTGAAAGGCCGCGTTGACCCACTCAGTTAAAGTCTGCCCCACTAGCGTCCAAAATGTTTGAAAGAAGCATGTAGGAAGCCCATCCACACCAGGGGCGGAGAAAGGCTTTGCCGCTTTCACCGCTTTATATACTTCTTCGAATGTGAAATCCTCATCAAGCTTAGTTCTATCATCATCGGAAAGTACTTCCGTAACTGCATCCACAACAGAATCATAATTTGAATTGGCAGGTTGGTGCTGCGAAAACATCCGAACATAATGCTCATATATTGTACGTTGTATGTCCTTAGGTGCTATGATTTTATTACCCGCTCCATCTGCGAGTTCAGTAATGAGTTTCCGTTGTGCATTTTGTCGTTCTTGTATCACGTGACTAATCGACACCGCTTCTTCAGGGTCAAACTGAGGCAGTCTACTTCGAATTTTTGCACCCATACGTTTGTGGGCGGTCATATTTAAGAGTATTGCTTGTATACGTTTAATTTCCGTATGAACCAGTCGTCCTGCCGATGCTTCTTCTATTAATTCACGCAACACACGATAATAAAAGTGATATTTATTATTCCAGTCACGAGACCTCTCTTTACAGAATGATATACAGAAACGTTTAACTGCCGGTTTTAGGATTTCATCCCACCACCGAAGGATGTCAGTACGTCGAAGGCGATGCGTCTCCCAAAATCTCCATTGCTCATGAAATGCTCGTTTAAATTCCTCATCAGACAAAATGGACGTATTCATTTTCCAATACCCATATCCCCTAGGCACTAAGGGAAGATCAATGTTAATTGCCATTATCACCGCCAGGTGGTCCGAAAAACATGTAGGGGTGAGAGAAATCGAAGTAACTTTCTGACGCAGTGCCGGGGTAACATAGAACCGGTCTAGCCGGGACGCACAATTGTCTCTAATATAAGTATACCCCTGCTTATCAAAATATTTATCTGTCCAAACGTCCACCAATTTAAAACCAGACACCAATTTTTGGAGGGAATTAGATGTTGCAAAACCAGGACGTTGATCTTGTGGAAGCAAGACGCAATTGAAGTCGCCGCCACAGACGATATGTTCCTTTACACCTTGCAGTTCAGCCGCCACATCTGTCGCAAAAAAAATTGTTCCTCTGTGATCTCTGATTTGTACCTGATGGGGCATATATATTGCATATCCAAACATTTGCCACTTTCGCACATATAATTCTCCCATTAGGATGACACACAACGTTAGTGATGGGCACCGTATTTTTCACGAGAAGCGCAGTCCCCGTTGCCTGACAATTTGCATTATTATATACTACTATAGATGGGGGCAGTTCAAAATTTATCACTTGAACTTCCTGGAGAAAGGCTATATCGAGAGACGACTGGATAAAAAAGTCACCCAGCGCCTCTTGTTTATTCCTGTTTTGTAGTTTGTTAATGTTAATCGTGCCTATTCTGAGTGTTGTAAACATATTTATTGTAATCGTCCTACATGTTATCAGGGACGCTGTATCCCCCTTATTGCCAAGGCTCTCCTTGTAACCATTATACCCGACATTTACACCACAATACAATAAGACCAATAGATGACAAAAGTACCACATCAAGTAAATGGAACAGAGTGGTACAAATCGTTGATCTTCTTTACAAAAAGAAGAAACTTATATATACAAAAAAAAATATATACTCGATCACTCTATCATACCTATCAGTCCCCTATCAAAAGCCCTTCTTATAACCACAATCATTACACTCTTACAAAAATTACTTAACCTCCTCAACATTACTACTCAGTCCACGAAATCAGTTTGTGGAAAATTTAGTACTATTAACACTGTTACCTTTAGGTACATTGCCTATTTTTTTTTCTAACTAACCTGTTTATAATCATGTTTAGTGTTGTCAGTATCCACTCCACTCTCTCGAAGAAATATTATAGAATGTACACCTGCAGTATTTTTCTTCTTTTTTTCTATGACGCACACGACAAATAACTTTGGATACTACACTAGGGGTGGTCACTCCTTCCTTTCTTCTGTTAGTGCAGATACCCATGGGTGTGGACTCAGGACTCCCCAGATACCTGTGGATGTTGAGGCAGAGCTCCCCCGGGTTTTTTCTTCTTGCTTATTGGCGGGACGAATCGTGGTCTGGATCGTTTGTGTCTTGAAGAGCGTCGTTGTCCTTTATCCGTGTTAATTGCCGGAAATGCATCCTCTGTTTTCGATTCATCCCCGGATCCACCTTCTGTGCCGGTGTCTACTTTCTGGAATTCTATCTTCTTGTCTGCTTCATTTCCGAGTTGTGAGGGAATTCCTGATGTGTGTTGTACCTTGTCAGGTCCATCTAGTGTTGTTAAGGGGTTGGAGTTGGAGCTGGAAGGTTGGCTACTCTCTTCATTTTCACCTACACTTTCACCTTGTTGTTCGTTATGTATTTTGTCTTTTTCGGTGCTCTTCTTTTGGCTTGGGTCGTTTGGTGTTAACTGTGTTTGACGCTCTGGATCCGTAGCGGGTGTCTCTATTGTTTCATTCGTGAAATGGGGGTTGGATCTATGGCAATTGACCTCTTCTCTGGATGTTGTATTCGAGTTTTGGGGTCTTGTCAGTACTGGAAGTACTGTAGATTGGGATACCATAGGGGTCGTTCCAGTGGTCAAATTAACAGGGACTCGTCCAGTTCTATTAACGCGGGGTCGTCGCGAGGGGCATTCTGAGAAGTTATGTCCCTCCAAATCACACCCACTGCACGTACGTACTTGACCAGAATAAGTTACCCAGTACCTGTCTCCTTGTATGGTAATGTACGAAGGGATTGCTTTCCGCAGGGCCATTTTAAACACAATGCGCCCCGTTCGTGTTCTATAAATATGTTCTTCTGAATACCTCTCTTCCTTTACGTTCAGCACTTCACCGTATTCACTAATTACATTACAAATCGCATCGTGGCTTAATTCGTCTGGCACTACATGCACACTTACAAAAACACTCTGCTGATCTGCCCATTCCACATCTATTTTATGCCGTCCGTCTGCATCATAATAGGGCACTTCGGCTCCATAATCATTTAATAATCGCTCACCCACAACTTTCGTTACAAATTTCACAAATACACAGTTTCGATAGTAATCAATTTCAAAACTTTGAACTTGGTTCGATGTCACACCGTACGTGTTATGAAACCACTTATGTAAATCCAGCGAAGTAGGTCTAGATTTTACACTACGAAAAATAAATTTCAACGTATTTTGTCTCTGTACCGGCATGTTTGTCTTCCTTCTAGTCTTTCTCACTTAGCATGTACGTACTCCAAAACAGAGCTTGCTCAATTCAACTCAAGAGTATTTTGCCTTACCTGCCACACGGAAAACAGCGAACGCGAAAACACGATCTGCACGCGGCCGCGTGTGCAGTTAGACTCCAACCACTCGGCCACAGGGTCGGGCTTTCGCTGCAGTAAGACAGGCTGATTCGGAACGAAGGCAGAGATATCTTGGGTCCATATAAACAGACGCCACAAAAGCAGCATTCTGGAACAGCTTAAACTTCCCTTTCTTCCATGTGCAGCACAAGCCGTTTGGCGATTTTGGAACCAACGCGCTTTGTACGGAGTTTGCATTGTATCCAAGTTCCCAAAAGGTTTCCCATGAGGAGCTGTTCACGCTGTAAGGAAGCCATAGCCACCTTGACTGGTTGTAAAGAGTCAACGAGTGTTTTGGTGGCACAGAAATCATCCTTGGATATGTCTATCTCATGTGGATTCCAGTTGTCCAGACAAAAATTCTGCAGTGGCAGCAAAAATTCGAGCATTGAGATGCATGAGTTCCATCTTGTGAGGCAGTCAAGTGCAGGAATATTGAGTTTGTACGCGTGAATCAATCTTATATTTTTTTTATGTGCGCAGTCGTTTGCAGAGGACCCTCATTTTTTGTGTTAGTCCTGACACGTCGGTTGATTTCAAGGTGTCAGCCACAGCAAGATGTAACGTATGTGCAGCACAACGAATGCAACTCAGGGCGAAGCCGCATGTGGCACATTCCTCCAATCCCGACATAATGATTTCCTCCTAAGTTTCATTTTCGTCAAGGACTGACCCATTGTTGATGTTTTCAGTAGTATAAAAGTATATACTATTGGCGCGATAAATGATGAACCCCCCTCAGGCAGATTTGGCTACACTTAAAACTTGCTCAACATGCCCATATGAGCTTTTTGCTCAAGTGTGGAACCCCGTCTAATCCAAGATTTTTGTAAAAATGCCCTCGGGAAGTTCCTGTGAAATGATGAGCCCCCTCAGATTGATTTGTCCACACTTACAAAGGGCACTTCTGTCAGATTGTTATCCATAAGCTTGTTAAAAATATGCCCCTCTTGATATTTTTTTTGGCTACACTTAAAACTAAGCCAAGATACACACACACACACACACACACACCCACACACACACACACACACACACACACATACGTGTAAACGTGGTCTTATAAGGCCCGAGTGAGTGTACATATGTTGTTGGAACCACTATAATTTGATAAATTAGCATAATCAAGGTCATTTTAAAATGTCGAGACCATGCATGTGATTACAAATACCACCGTGCTTTTTGAAAATTATCATTTATGCAGTTTTCCTGACGAAAAAATGTTTACTATTCTTGTTGGAACCTGGTACCAATATCACCTGTCTAATTTACGTGTTGCAATTTTAATACAATTGCATCCGTTGTGGGTACCAATCAATATTGCAAAACCCGTCCAACCAATCACAATTCTTGTAGGTCACATGATTTCCTCCTGTGTGTAAGCAGCTACGTGCCATACCGAATTGGGCAATAGTTGTGAAATGCGCTTTACAGCGTCAATTGAGAGCGCGTAGCTTGCACGTATCTGATTGGCGCAGAGCATTCGGAAGGGGAGGGGGGAAAAAAAAGAAGAGTTCCTCTCGCGGCGGAGTTAGGAAGGGATTAACTGCGGCGCAGTCAGTGGCGTACTTAAGGAGTTTTTGCCCCACTGTGGAATTGAGAAAATAATCACATTTACCCTAATCGCTGACTCTTAATTTTTACTTTGCATACTTTTATGTGTTGTTTGAAGATTTCAGAAATCAAAGCAGGCTTGTGTGGCCTATCATGCCGCAACTGTGTGAAACGAAGCTCTTTACTGGAACGCTACCAAGCGAAACGCAATAGGTAACAAGCGACAAGAGATACGTATCGCTTGGAATTGAACCCTCAGTAATCAATTCGACCTTTCGCATTGATGCGACAGGGCAAGCTGCACATGTCGCTTTCGGCTCGGTGCATTAGGTTTTTCGCGCATGAGCGGTGAATTTCTTGCTTTAGATCGAAGTCGCCAGTGTTCATGGGAGTCCGTAAGGGGGGGCAAAGGGGACCCGTGCCCCCTTTGGAAAATGAAAGTCAACCAAAAATTATATATTTCACACATATAATTCCATTTCAGCCACAATAATATGAGTTAATTAATGCACGAACATGATAAATTCAAATGTAAGCAATGTTTTTTTGAAGGAACATTGGGTAAAATGTTGCTTATTTGCTCCCCCTGGAAAAAAAATACCTTCCTTGCCCTTCCCTGGAAAAAAAACCCTGCTGACGTCCATGCCAGTGTTGTCTGTCGATTGTCGCCTGCCACTTGTCGCTTCGATCTGAAGTCTCCTTGAAGGGGTCAGGGGAAGAATTCTGACGGAGGCGACAAGCGACAGTGTGCTTCCACATCGACAAGAGACACGGGTCCCTATTGTCTTGTAGACTAAAACATTCACCGCCCGTGCACGACAAGTGGAGGCATCACGATGCACAACATTGATAAAGTAGCCAGTTTGAGTGACACAACCAAGCGACATGCAATATTTGCAGCTTACCGTGCTGCATCAGTTCGAAACGTTGCAATGATTACCGAGGCTTGTCGCTTGTCGCGTTACGCTTCGGTCTGGAATCTGCTTAAACGGCATAAACGGCAGGCGACTAGCGACATGGAGATTTTATACCAAAGCGACAAGCGACATTAGACCATTCAATATAAGGCAAAGCACGAAGAAAGCAAAAGTACGAAGCGACATGATGCAAGTAGTATAGAAATACGATAAGCTCAATCGCTATTTAATATTCGCAATTCATTTGCACGTACTTATAACTAATTTGCACGGGTTTTAATTAATTCGCATGTACTTAGAATTCATTTGCAAGTACTTAGAATACTTTACATTTATGTATTTGCATGTTTATAACTTTTATGAATATATATTTATTTATTTTATGAAAAATATGTATATAGAAGGTAATTAGAGGTACTAAACGCTATGCATATGGTTTTATATCCATTACTGAAAAGTATGTAATGTATAAATCGATAATATTAATGTTTATAGTATTGAAAATAAGAGTTTATGGTTTATGAACCGCTATGAACGGTGGTAATGGGTGTAGGTACAGGTCCAATTACGATTGGGGACGGTCCCGGTACTCGAACCCACGATATGTAATATTATTAATTAGTACTATGTAATAATGTATGTTATTATGTTATAAAAGACGGTGGTCTCAGACGCTAGACAGAATACTGTCTCAGAATCTCGACTCGGCGGTGATGCCAGACAGAGAGAATGAATTAATATTCAGCGCAGGTAGAGGAGAAAGGAATTTTGGGGAGTGTGCGTTCAAGGTCAAATGACGTCACAACGTCAGGACAAAGAAGGAATCTGATTGACCAATCAGAGAATGCGTCGGTAGGTTTTCAGAACCGGTTTTTTCAAGGTTAACCAGTACGCAAGAACAGGGGAAAGCTATGTAATACTGTAGGGCAGGGGAGGGATTCAATCAGACAACAAAGGATGTCTGAGAATGCGCAGCAAGGGTCAAATCTCTGAAGCTATGCGGTTTCCGCCGCCAATTAATATTCCGCTCAGGTTTGCCTCCAAGGCACAGGACGCTTTAGCGCAGGGTTTTTTTATCTGTACTATGAAGAAGGGAGAGCTATTAGGGACGGGGCCTACAGTTTTCACCATTTGCTTTTATCACGGGGTAACGAACCTAGGACCCTTTGATTATTGATTTAGGTAGTAAATGTATGTTACTGTGTGCTATTTAACTTAATTTTGAGTTTATTTTTTACCAAACTTTGACTTTATGTCAAACATTTTCACAGCTTATCCTTATTTTTACCAAAATAACACTATTTGTGCTATTCAGGCAACACTTTTATTAAATTTTGGACTCACAAAGACATTTTTTTCAACGTTTAACTTATTATTTTACAACTTTATATTAATTTTTTACCAAAATAACACTATTTGTACTAATCAGCAACATTTTTTATTAAATTTTGGACTCACAAAGACATTTTTTCAACGTTTAACTTATTATTTTACAACTTTATATTAATTTTTTACCAAAATAACACTATTTGTACTAATCAGCAACATTTTTTATTAAATTTTGGACTTACAAAGACATTTTTTCAACTTTTAACTTATTATTTTACAACTTTAAGTTAATTTTTTACCAAAATAACACTATTTGTACTATTCAAGCAACATTTTTTATTAAATTTTGGACTCACAAAGACATTTTTTCTACGTTTAACTTATTATTTTACAACTTTATATTAATTTTTACCAAAATAACACTATTTGTACTAATCAGGCAACATTTTTTATTAAATTTTGGACTTACAAAGACATTTTTTCAACTTTTAACTTATTATTTTACAACTTTAAGTTAATTTTTACCAAAATAACACTATTTGTACTATTCAGGCAACATTTTTTATTAAATTTTGTATTTACAAAGAGATTTTTTCAACTTTTAATTTATTATTTACAAGTTTATGCCTATTTTTTACTCAAATAACACAATTCTATCTGTTCAGGAAAGACTTTTAGTTACATTTTCGACACACAAAGTGTGTGTTCTCAACTTCTATCTGTTTATTTCACAAGTTTAGGCTTATTATTACCAAAATAACACAATTCAATCTGTTCAGGAAAGACTTTTAGTTATATTTTCGACACACAGAGTGTGTGATCTCAATTTCTATCTGTTTATTTCACAAGTTTAGGCTTATTATTACCAAAATAACACAATTCAATCTGTTCAGGAAAGACTTTTAGTCGCATTTTCGACACACAGAGTGTGTGATCTCAACTTCTATCTGTTTATTTCACAAGTTTAGGCTTATTATTACCAAAATAACACAATTCAATCTGTTCAGGAAAGACTTTTAGTCGCATTTTCGACACACAGAGTGTGTGATCTCAACTTCTATCTGTTTATTTCACAAGTTTAGGCTTATTATTACCAAAATAATACAATTCATTCTGTTCAGGAAAGACTTTTAGTCGCATTTTCGACACACAAAGTGTGTGTTCTCAACTTCTATCTGTTTATTTCACAAGTTTAGGCTTATTATTACTCAAATAACACAATTCTATCTGTTCAGGAAAGATTTTTAGTTACATTTTCGACACACAAAGTGTGTGTTCTCAACTTTTATTTGTTTATTTTACAAGTTTAGCCTAATATTTACTCAAATGACACTATTTATATTATTCAGGCAACATTTTTTATTACATTTTGGACTCTCAAAGACACACACACACACACACACACACACACACACACACACACACAGAGAGAGAGAGAGAGAGAGAGAGATTTTTTCCAAGTTTACAGGATTATTCTCTAGTTTACTCAAATAACACAATTTAGATGTGTTTTGAATTATATTTTGGATGCAAAAGTATGTTTTGACAAGTTCTACCCTTTTATTTTACAAGTTTAGGCTTATTATTACTCAAATAACACAATTTAATCCAGTCAGGAAGGATTTGTTATTATATTTTGGATGCACAAAGAGAGGTTTTCAACTTTTTTATTGATTCTTTGCAGGGTATGTATTAATTTTTATTTATTTTGTTTTGTATCATATATACATTTACAAATTTTTAACTTAGAGTTTAGTATTTATTTAATTTTTTTCAAAAACACAAAAAAAAAGTACTTTTAGCTAAAATGTAAGCCACAGAATATATTATTATTATTATTATTATTATTAGGGTTTACTGATTTCCACTATGCTATTTTTGGTTCTGTATTTCTATATGTATTTATTTAGGGCAGGTTACGCCTGCCACGTAGGAAAGTTTGTTTATTTTAGAGTTTGCTGAGTATTTTGTTACTGCTATACTAGGTAAAAGTTTTCTAAATATACCAGATAGAGCTCTATATACTTTTGTTTTTGCTATTTTGGAGATGATGCGATCAGCACCACTCTCCATCTGCTTTTTATTTTATGTACCCAATATTATTTTGAGGCTTAGTGAATTCTAGAGCTTATTTATGCAGGAGAGAGGAGAGAGGACTTGAAAATTTTGATCTCAGACAACCCACAACTATTTGTCAGAGTATTTTAAAGGATATTTTATACTTATTATGTGCCACTAGAATATCAAAGCTTGCTTAATTTTTATGTCTGTAACGCATTTATTGTATTTCTAGCTAAGGCTTACTGGATAAAGTACACGAAATGTTTAACATTTCAACTATTTGCTTTTATACGAGGGCAATTTTTTAGTGTAACGAAAATTATGATGTGTCTATGAGGTCTGAAACCCCTTTACCGAGGGTCCATATTTGGACGCTTACTAATATTGTTTTTTCCCCTTACATATAACAATTTAACAATATATTTACAATACGAAGTTAACAGACGGCTTAGGGGCCTAGGTCCACTTTCCAAACTTTTTTCTATGCTAGAAGAATAATTTAGCCTTATAACCTTTTTCAAGGTATTTTTTAAGTATTACTGGATTTTTTGGGTGCATCAACATTTGGGTTATTTTCATTTGGCTTATTATACGAGGCTACAATCACTATTTGAACACTGAAATTCTCTGATTGAAACTAAAAGCTTAGGCTGTAACTAGGGACTTAGTATGTATATCGACAATTTATAGGAAACACGAACCTTACAAAGGATTGTAGGTGACGTAGGACCACACGCCAGAGCTTTGTTAATCTGCAAGAAGCTCTTACAGCTAATATTACGAGGAAATGAGGTTGATTTTTTACTGTTTCACAAGAATGCTATCTTTTATACACCCAATATTTGATTTTTCAAGTAACTACATGTACCAGAAGTACTTACTGGCCAACTCTAACTAGACTTCGACTTATTCTATATCAGGTGCTAAATTTATAAAGAACTATGATTGTGTATATTTCTGAGGAAGTAGGCAAAAGCAGATTACCCGATTAAAGTATCTGAAAAACAGATTTTTCTATGTAAGTATATTTTTATTGACTGGATTATTTAACAGATCGAACAGGAAGACTGCAAAATTCATTAAATGTAGTTCTATCGTATAGGTGGTTTCAGAGATATAAAAAGAACAAATATAAGATTTCACTTTTTTTTTTGCTTCTGAGGCTAATCGCGACGCTAAGGGTAAATGGCGAGGAAATGTAACGGAGGAGAAACACTCCCAAAAGTTATGGGCTGCATGTAAGTTAATACCACAGAGATATTACAGTAGGTGTAGGTTCTACCACCAGAACTTTTCTATTATAATAATACTGGTTATGCTGTACTGTTAGCTAAAGATGCTGATATTTGAGAAACTTAAAAGCTTATTTGCAAAATTTTAGATAAATGATAATCTGTTAGACTGTAAACATATTTTATATCCATTCTGCAAAAGATCCGATGACAAAATTTAAAAATTGTAATCGCCCAGACAGGGACTCGAACCCTGGACAGATAGGTTAAAAGCCTAACGCTATACCAACTAAGCTATCTGGGCACAAGGTATTTTTTTCTTGAAAAGTTAGTTATGTTAAGAAATATATTGAAACATTTGAGAACACTTTTGGTCTGGTTCGACAGAGAAGGAGACAACATTTCCAAATTTTTACAGACTGGGTGTATTTTTCCACTATAGAGGCCTTCACTATATGTAATTCGAAACGCTAAAGTTCAGCTAGCTTCCAAAATCCAAAATTGAGGCAAAGATTGTGTTTGACGAGATTAACAAGTTACAATTATATCCAGTTACGGACAAATAAAGCTAAAACTCTCAGATTTACTGTACTAGCCAAGTTTTAGTAACATTTTCTTCACTTTAGTACTAATACCAAAGAAATAGGTATATTTTATTTATAATTTGATAAAATGTACTAGTATTTAATTCACAAAGTTAGGTAAAAAAACAGTATTTTAAAAAAATATTGTTACTGCCTTCAAATTTTATGTTATTTAGCCACTAACAACTGGTTTACACTGTTTGACATCCTTTAAATAGCAAAAGAAGGAATTATTTGTTTAGTATTTTTACTACTTTATATTTATTTAAGAAAACAATACTACGGTTTAACTTAATTTTTAACAAATTGTTACTAATTTATATATATATCAAAGTTATGTTATTTAGAGTGTTTGAAGGCGTATAAAGTTAATATTTGTACTTATCAGTGCAACTAACAATTATATTTTACACACAAAAGATAATGTTTACAGTTAAATCACTTGAATCAGAGAATAATATTTTACAGTAATTGATTCATTCAGCACTAGTCAGTACTTTTATGCATCAGAAAGTTTTCTTAATTTTCTATTATGCATGCTATTTTGTGCTATTCTTAAAATGTATTTCTAAGGCAAACTGGTTTAATTTTCTGCTTATAATGGATAGTTGACATAGTTTTCGCACAATGCTTTGTACATTTGTTATATTCACTACTTACAATTCAAATATTATGCTTATTTAATGTATAACTAACTAACTCTCTAGCCTTCTTAAACCCGAAGGTTCATGGGTGCAGCAACACATGCCTCTCATCTGTTCCTGTCCTAAGCAAGATCTATATACTCCTTTCCTTCCCTACCAATTTCCTTTAGGTCCATCTCTACATTATCCCTCCATCTTTGTTTTGGTCTTCCTATTGGTCTTTTACCATCAGGTTTCCCAACAAGAATCCTGTATATTTTTTTTCCTTTCCCATTTGTACCACATGATCTACACACCTAAGTCTTTTTGATTTAATTATTCTAATAATATCTGGACATGAATACAAATTATGTACTTCTAAATTATGTAATCTTCTCCACTCATCTGCCTCCTCATCTGTTTTAGGCCCAAATATTTTCCTAAGGATTTTATTTTCAAATACTCTCAATTTATGTTCCTTTTTCAATGTAAGGGACCAAGTTTATTTACTGTATTTAACTTTTATTTTTGTAATTAACAAAAATTAAAAGCTTATACTGTAGTTATTATATCTTTTTCTATCAGCTTATTTTGAAATTAATATTATTAGGTATAGTCTTTGATTTATAACTATATTGCTTTTTATCAATTTATCTAAGAGTACACGCAGACAAACACATGTGTACACACTTTTATGTAAATAGATATGCCTTTTTTCAATATTTTAGTATGAAGATTGCACTTTAGCTATTTAAGCAAGGGTAGGAAAGGTAGGATTTCTGAGAATTTGTTGCAGGATTTTGTTGTCCAAGTATAGATGAGAACTGAGCTGGGAGACTGTTTTGAACCTTTTCATGAGAGTTTGCATATAGAAAACCAATACAGTAAACCAATCAGTAGAAGAATCACATCACCGTAAAAAAAAAAATTGAAATCACCAGAATAGTCACATAATCGAAAATAACGTGGCACTAAACACCTTTGAGAAAAAAAATATAAAAACACGGAGAATAAAAAAAAATTAAATTGTAGGTCATAGCCTCTTATAAACTCAAAAAGTACAAGCACAAATAACTAAGTTCTGAGGCATGGATAAAATAATTACTTAAGTGTGACACTGAACTAGTTTTGGTTGAGTGATGACAGCACAAAAATAATAAAAAAAAAAAACACACATGTCAGCACAGTGTGAAGAAACGCCGGGAACCGCAAGCGGTTGTATTTACTGTTTGCTGAGTTCAAAGTACACTCGGCGGAACATACACGATGCTGGGCGGAGCCTTGAGGTATGTTACCTATGGCAACTCTGTAAACTGCATGCCGCCATAGGCTGGACGTTCTGTGCAGCTAACGATAAAAAAAAACACAAAAGAAAGAGACGTATCTCTAATCCAATATGGGTAGTACCCATGGGCACAAACTTTGGCACTGTAATGGACATGCGTATGTACTAATTGCGTGTGCCTTACAGTAGTTGAAGTAGCTGAGCACCGGAACACTTTGAGCCGATGAAAAATAACAGTAAGTATCATGTGTCGTCAGTAAACACGGGCAGTCTGGAAGTCAAGTTTGTGATGGCGCTTTGGGTCAACAAACGTCCTGGGTAAAGCGCTCCACATCTGGGTCGCGGCGTGGGAGATGGAAAAATCAGCCATGGGGTCCAGACGGGAACGGGTCCTTGTTGGTGCTGGAACTCCACAAGATCGTTGTTGGTCTCTGTGATGAGCCTAGGTCTGTCGCTCGATGGTACAAGCCGGTGGTCGTCATGGGTCCGGTAACATCCGTGGCGATGAGAATGAAACAAGCGCAAAAAAGGGAAAAATTAGGAAAAAGCAAAAGGTAGTGGAGCAGAGTTACAATAAATGATGACGGGTTATAAAATCGATTGAAAAAGGACTTTCAGTTAAAACTGGTGAATTATTTTGGGGGGGAGGGGAGGTAATATCTAATTTGAATGACGGCGAAGGGGCGGTATTACTTATATGATGTAGAGTTTTTAAGGGGGCCTGTTTATGATTAACAGGTTTACCTGAAGAAAAGTTCGCCGGGGCAACGGGGGGGGAAGTAGGTGGAATAATTCCATGTTGTAAGGAAAGTTCGCCGGGGCGCAACGGGGGGGGAAGTTAGAATAGTCGGCTTAGCCGGGAATGAAATGAGAAAAGAAAGGAGAATTCAGCGATAATAGAACGAACTAAGTGATTACGAGACATTTCCTTCTGTAATATGTGTAAATGTCGTTTATAAAAGCAATTTCAAGAATTTTACGTGTATTGTGGACAAAGGTTTAAGCGCCTTCGATTCGCTGCTAATAAAAAAAATTGAAAAAGAAGTGAGAAAGAGTAAGTAATATATTTGTGTAATAGTTCATTGAAAAATAGAGTAGGTTGTAATTTCATGGGATATGAGCTATACCATGTTGTATGCTATCAATATTTGAACTATAAAATTAAAGGAGAGAGTGGGAACATTTGCCTATTTTATTATATGCTTTATTAACATATTTAGTGCATTGCAGCTTTCAAAGAAGCAGTTCGCGTTACACCTAAGCGTAAATAAAAAAAATTGCTATGGCCAAAAAGCCAAAAGTTCAAGCAAGTTCTACACAGTTCATTTGTTCTTTAAATCATTGATCTTGTTCTATCTTAGTTCATTCGTTCTTTATTTCTTTGTACTTTTTTCTTCATTTGAGCGTATATGTACCAGCAAATGGGGAAAAAAAAATATTTGCTAGTTAGAATCATAAACACACTAAGTACTTATTAGTCAAATCAGCTAAGTGATATGTTCTGACTATTACTATGCGTTTAAACGCAAATCATAAAATAACATTAAAATATCTGTTTTACCTGGGCTCTGAGGTCACAGGGAAGTTTCATTTAAACATTTAGGTAGAGCTTAATAATATCTGATGGCTGAACCTGCTCCGTTAGGAGGGTAGAGATATGGAAAGTTGGTGTAAAAGGTTATTCACGCTTGTTCATACCTGGTAGATGTGTGTGATGTCTTGTCCTAATGCTTCTCGCAGACCGAATCGTGTCAGTTCCAAGGTTCTATCCAGCGACCCTCAGTTCACCAAGCCAAGCGATCCCTTGCACCTTGTAGCATGCTAGGCAGCGGTAACTCCGTGTTCCATCGTCGTAGTTAGCAGTGTAACGTGTTGTCAAGTAATCGGACTAGTTATCCATGTAGCGTCGATGAGTGTCAGAATCCAAAAGAGAGCGAGCTCCGGGTAGGAGCTTGCTTTTATCATTCTAGGCATCGAAAGGTTGTTAAACCTTTCAAACGCGGTAGATCCTGTTTAGATCCACGCGTTTGCCTTTCCAGTTCCTTGTTTTACGGAAGTTACAAGCTAGCGCATTCTTGGGATCACTCGCTGGTCGGACAAGTTCAGGAAATAAACAAGTGTGAATATTAACATGACGAGGTTTTCTCGGTTTAATGGTCTCCATATCTCTACAATAGTTATAGAATCAGTATAAAGTAAACTGTAAGCTCAAATGTAACCCTTCTTTAAATAATAATAATAAATAATGATAATAATAACAACATTCAATCATGTGGAAGCTAGAGAATTGTATACTTGATTATTTGTGATAGTGTCACTTCCAGTGTATGGTTGCTGCATGTAGGATACATGCTTTGTTTACATTCAGCTAGTAGTATCATGTGATCATGGCTGTTATAGAAGGAAAATTGAAGTTACACGATATTTTTAAATATTAAAAATGTGGTGTGAATTCTGGAACTATAACGAAGGTGAAGCTGTGCTGAGAGCGAAGCATTTAATTATAATTGGCAAAAAAAACAACAGAAAATGCAGGTGAAATTAATATATATGCACTGGCTCTTCAAAGCAGTGCTGCATCATCTGCACCTCATGTTGTAACTGGTGATCTTGGAGATGATTTGAAAATAAAGCAATTCACCTGTACTTGCAAAACTGGTGTAGGATTAAAATGCAAACATATCATTGCCGTTTAACAATAATAATATTCACAATTTCATGAGCAGACTATCCACGCTGAAAAAGGGCATCGTAGTGAATGAAATGGCAATATTTACATGCTTCTTCTTTTTCTGGTTAATTAAGACATTAGTTCACTCTCAAACTATTTTCATAATCAATTTGCATTTGTTTCAAAGTTCATACATAATACATTATTTATTTGCATGCATTGGTAAGATGCTTCATGACTTTTCGAAACAAAAATGTTTTATCTATAAAGTACAATATAAAGCTTTACTACCCTGGTAATATTTCATCATCTTTAGAAAAAGCAACTGAGAAGACTTGTGCAATCTTCGAAATTTTCTTGTCACATTTCAGTACTTTATCCCATGCCAGTCTTGTCGATGGCGCAGTGGTAGCGTCATCCCCTTGTAATCAAGGGGTCGAGGTTCGATACCCGATAGGGACACATAGTGGTTCGGATTCAACTTTAAACTGTAGGTCCTGTCCCAATTAGCCTTACTGTTCATAAAGTGGACTTAAAACACTAAATCAACAAACCAACCAAGCCAGTCTTCGGTCAATCAGTTCTGTTTTCTCTGATTTATTTACAAATTTTATTTTGTTTATATCACAGGATGGATATACATACAAAATTTTCACATGTTCTGCATTACACTCCTTACACTCCCATGTCTATTCACATGTTCCAGTCAGCATGGTTAACCAGTAGATTCCTTACCATTCCAAACTCATTCACAGATTCTAACCAGCATGGTTGACCAGTGAATTCCTTCCCTTCCTATGCAAATTCACAGATTCTAGCCAGCATGATTGACCATTGGATCCTACACCTTCCCATGCCCATTCACAGATTTCAGCCAGCATGATTGACCATTGGATTCCTAACCTTCCCATGCCCATTTACAGATTCCAGCCAGTATGATTGACCAGTGGATTCCTTCCCTTCCCATGCCCATTCACAGGTTCTAGCCAGCATGATTGACCACTCCTCACCTTGCCATGCCCATTGACAGGTTCCAGCCTGTAGAGTTGACCAGTGGATACATTATCTTCCCATGCCTATTCACAGATTCCAGCCAGCATGATTGATCATTGGATTCCTTACCTTACCGTGCCCATTCACAGATACCAGCCAGCATGATTGACCAGTGGATTCCTCACCTTTCCATGGCCATTCACAGATTTCATCCAGCATGATTGACCATTGGATTTCTTACCTTCCCATGCACATTCACACATTCCAGACAAAATGATTGACCATTGGATTCCTTACCTTCCCATGCCCATTCACAGATTCCAGCCAGCATGATTGACCATTGGATTCCTCACTTTCCCATGCCCATTCACAGATTCGGGCCTCCCCCATGGCGCAGTGGTAGCATCATTGCCTTGTAATCAAGGGGTCCCGGGTTCGATACCGGGTGGAGGCACAAGTGGTTCGGATCCCACTTTAAATTGTAGGTCCAGTCCCGATTAGCCTTACTGTGCATAAAGTGGACTTAAAACAGCAACTCAAACCAAACCAAACCCATTCACAGATTCCAGCCAGCATGATTGACCAGTGGATTCCTTCCCTTCCCATGCCCATTGACAGGTTCCAGCCTGCAGAGTTGACCAGTGGATACATTATCTTCCCATAGCCATTCACAGATTCCAGCCAGTATGATTGACCATTGGATTCTTCACCTTCCCATGCCCATTCAGAGATTCCAGCCAGCACGACTGATCATTTGATTCCTCAACTTCCCATGCTTCACAGATTCCAGCCAGCATGATTGACAATCGAATTTCTCACCTTTCCAATGCCCATTCACAGATTCCAAACAGCATGATTGATCAGTATATTCCTTCCCTTCCCATGCCCATTCACAGGTTCTAGCCAGCATGATTGACCATTCCTCACCATGCCATGCCCATTAACAGATTCCAGCTTGCACAGTTGACCAATGGATACATTACCTTCCAATGGCCAACAACAGATTCCAGCCATCATGATTGACCAGTGGATTCCTTCCTTTTCCATGCCCATTCACAGGTTCTAGCCAGCATGATTGACCACTCCTCACTTTGCCATGCCCATTGACATGTTCCAGCCTGCAGAGTTGACCAGTGGATACATTATCTTCCCATGCCATTCACAGATTCCAGCCAGCATGATTGACCACTGGATCCTTACCTTACCATGCCCATTCACAGATACCATCCAGCATGATTGAACATTGGATTCCTTACCTTCCCATGCTCATTCACTGATTCCAGCCAGCATGATTGACCATCAGATTCCTCCCTTCCCATTGACCACTCCTCACCTTGCCATGCCCATTGACAGGTTCCAGCCAGCACAGTTGACCAGTGGATAAATTACCTTCCCATGCCCATTCACAGATTCCAGCCAGCATGATTAGCCATTGGATTCTTTACCTTCCCATGCCCATTCAGAGATTCCACCCAGCATGACTGACCATTGGATTCCTCCCATTCCCATGCCAATTCACAGATTCCAGCCAGCATGATTGACAATTGAATTTCTCACCTTTCTAATACCCATTCACAGATTCCAAGCAGCATGATTGATCAGTATATTCCTTCCCTTCCCATGCCCATTCACAGGTTCTAGTCAGCATTATTGACCACTCTTCACTTTGCCATGCCCATTGACATATTCCAGCCTGCAGAGTTGACCAGTGGATACATTATCTTCCCATGCCCGTTCACTGATTCCAGCCAGTATGATTGACCATTAGATTCCTCCCTTCACATACCCAGTCACTGATTCCAGCCAGCATGATTGACCATTAGATTCCTCCCTTCCCATTGACCACTTCTCACCTTGCCATGCCCATTGACAAGGTTCCAGCCAGCACAGTTGACCAGTGGATACATTACCTTCCCATGCCCATTCACAGATTCCAGCCAGCACAGTTGACCAGTGGATACATTACCTTCCCATGCCCATTCACAGATTCCATCCAGCATGACTGACCATTGGATTCCTCACATTCCCATGCCAATTCACAGATTCCAGCCAGCATGATTGACAATCGAATTTCTCACCTTTCTAATACCCATTCACAGATTCCAAGCAGCATGATTGATCAGTATATTCCTTCCCTTCCCATGCCCATTCACAGGTTCTAGCCAGCATGATTGACCACTCCTCAGCTTGCCATGCCCATTGACAGATTCCAGCCTGTACAGTTGACCAGTGGATACATTACCTCCCAATGGACAACAACAGATTCCAGCCATCATGATTGACCAGTGGATTCCTTCCATTTCCATGCCCATTCACAGGTTCTAGTCAGCATGATTGACCACTCCTCACTTTGCCATGCCCATTGACATGTTCCAGCCAGCACAGTTGACCAGTGGATACATTATCTTCCAATGGCCAACAACAGATTCCAGCCAGCATGATTGACCATTGGATTCCTCATCTTCCCATGCCCATTCACGGATTGCAGCCAGAATAATTTACCATTTGATTCCTTACCTTCCCCTGCACATTCACAGATTCCAGGCAGCATGTTTATCCAGTGGACTCCTTACCTTTCCGTGCCCATTTACAGGTTGCAATCAATATGGTTGACCATGGACTCTTTCAGGGTTTTATTCCTAATTTTCCATCTGAGATAATGTAAATTCACCACCCCCACTCACGACCAGATCAAGAAAGTGTGGAGCGTTCCCCCCCCCCACACCCTCTATACGCCTTCATGGTGTGGTGCTAAGCACAGGGGAGCACTTTACCTTTTTTTATGATGTAAGTTCATATTTAGGAATGGGTGTAAGAATAAATTAAGAGCTAAACTAACCAATTGACCTTTGTGAAAAAAAAAATGGGGAGGTGATGGAATTATTTGGAGGGTGTCAGGGCACATTACCTCCCAATGGACAGTTGGCCAATGGACTGACTCTTTACTCCCAATGTCTATTTAAAGGCTCTGGCTGGCGTGATGAACAGTAGATTCCTTTCTTTTCTCTGTGCAGAGTGTCCAGCTGCAAGAGTTGACCATTAGATTCCTTTCCATGTCGATTAGAAGATGTTTGATGGTCTTGTTGACCAGTGGACTCCTTTTCCTGTCCATATGAAGGGCTTGACTTGCAATGACTTGCCAATAAACTCCATACCATAGCCTTTTCGTTTCAACATGCCCAATTTATAGTCATTTTGGCTCTAAATGTGTCCTTACACACTCTCTCATGATTGAACGATGCACTTCTGACCTTTGGCTGTCATTTCCCAGTCTTCAGTGTGGTTTGCTGATGATCTACTAATTTTACTGTTCCGTTTCAAGGTTTCATGTGGCATGTATCACCTGTAAAAGAGGGGATTCAGTATTGGTACTGGGTGGTCAAAATTAAATTTACCTTACTCCGAGCCCTCTGGAGCATGTTTAAAGCAACTGATTGTGGAGAAACTGGATACAGAGGCTACGGAGACCATAGCAGAGGTTCTTCTGCATCTGTGGAGACTATGGAGAATCTGATGCTGATGAAAAAAATGGTTCAAATTTTCATCACGAGGTGAAAATATGGTTCTGAAATAAAAACAACCAGAATTAATACACACGTATCCTCGTACCTGCTTATTTATTTCGATTAATTTCAGTGACCACTGTCATTATCCACATCAGAACTTGTAGTAGTGATGACTGCTACAAGTAGTCTACTACTTGTTCAAGTTGTACTACAAGTTCCGATGTGGATGGTGTATAATAGGGATGGGACGATATGAAATTTTGGCCGATACCGATAAAGTACCGATATAAAATTTACCGATACCGATAACCGATATTCTACCGATCCGATATAAAATTAGAAATGGTCCTGGAAGAACCTGAAAGGTTCATTGACCTCCTTAAAAAATGTGTGTTTCAAAGTGACTGCAGTTCAAGAGAAATTGCATATTTAAACATTTACTTTTTAAAAAAGTAGGGCATGGAGATTATCCATAAAAATTACAACAAAAATGGCAGAATTTTGCACTAAACTATCAGATATTTATCGATATATCGGATCGGTAAAATAATCGGTAATTTTACTGATACACTGATATGCCTATATCAGTCGATACTGATAGAGTACCGATTAATCGGTCCCATCCCTAGTGTATATTAATTCTGGTTGTTGTTATTTCAGCACCACATTTCCACCATGTGGTAAAGTTCCCCATGCATATAGCACCATGCCATGAAGGCACATTTAGGAGATGTGGGGGTAGGGGCCCCACACATTCTCGATCTTGGTCATTTTGGAGGTGATCAGCACCATGCTCCAGCCACCTTTACACCCACCCTCCCCCAGGGTTGCCTCCAGGTACCCATTGATTTGAGGCTGGGTGTGCCCCACAGCCGCTTTATGCAGGGGACAAGGCAAGAAAAATTCCGACCTTTGGTCACCCATCCTGGGAATTGAAACCAGGTCTCACACATGACAGTAAGATGCACTATTGACTAGACCACCAAGAAGAACTGGACTATGGTATTGATATCTGTCGTGTTACAAAAGGGTCACACATAGAATGCTTGTAACTTTACCAATGTAAACTTCAGGACTTACTCTTGAAACCATGTAAGTATTTCAGCCCTATTATTAAAACTCTTCTTTCTGTACAACTTTGAAAGTGTCTATTTCTTTTAGGCTAACCCTGTATGTGGATCATCAAAGTTATTGGCAGTTTTATTGATAAAGGCATCAATGTGACTCACCTAACACCAATAATATACCTAACAATCTATCCAATCCATGACCATGTAAAAGAGGGTACTTAGCAGGTTCAAACCCTGCTTATTGGTTTAGTAAACATTTTGCATCAAAGAAACATCTCAAAATTGTTCAAAATACTACAGTGGTTGAAAAGATTATGAAAGTTATATTAATATCACACACACAAATATACATGCACAGGTTGTAGTTTTAAAAGTACCGAGCTGTAGCAAAATTATATGTACAAATAATATTGTTATTGTCAGTGTAATTAATAATTTTTAAAAGTGTTGAAGTTTGTTTTTTAAGTCAACTTTATGCACAGATAGGCTAATCGGAACTGAACTCACAATAGAAAGTGAGATCTGAACCACTGTGTGACTCATTAACAACTAAGATCGCGAAATTCCGAGTTTGGCGGGCCCTACAAAATTTCAAGTCTACTACAAGATCTTGCACATTTATCCTCTGGCGGGTGGAAATGATGTCATATCTTGCAGTCAGTGGCGGCAATTGTGTTCCAAAACTGGGGGGACAAGGTGCCAAAACTGAGGGGGCAAAGACAGTATATTTCCCTTTGTAGATAAGGTTTGGCATAGTGCAGGTGCAAAAGTGGTGAAAAGCAGGGGCCAACTTGCAGTAGTGGATTTTGATTCTTAGTTCTGCAGCAGCAGTGAACAAATACATATGGGTTAGGATCAAAAGACATGTAAATTTGCAAATTTTTATTCTCTATTTTCATCTATATTATATAAAACATAATTTAATTATTTTGTTTGATATTATCCATTGCATAAACATTTGCTGGAGTGATGTTACACCACTAAAATTGAGCAAAATTTGCCATGAATAAATCTCCCATACATTTAATGCTGAAAGTTGGTCACCCTATCAGGGAGGCCCTTATATTATTAACATAAGTCAAGCCAATATTTAGATCCAAATTCTTTGCAGAGAAAATGTTATTGTGATATTTTAAAAGTATCAATTAGTAATAAGTAAATAGCGACATTTTAGTTATAACTATTAATATTGTATCATCCTTGGTCTGTTAAGTTGAACTCCAGCTGTTATATCTGTATATGGATGACCGTGGTCCATCCCCATTATTAAAATAACTCAATAGTTAATTACTTTCTACTTACTTCCTAATTCATGTTGTGAACTCTTGACAAGTTGATCAATTCCATGATTCATTGTTTGATACTGAACAGTTGTGGTTAATTCCAGCAACGTTGGTGTGCATTGGTTTTGACATTTCAAGATAAGAGTAAAAACCAGTTAAATTAGCGTATCCATGGTAATGGGCTACAGCAGTGGAACATTGTTTATAGTCAGAAACTATTAGCTGCCTTTGTTGCAACAATCGATTGGCAAGTCCAGTGGGAAAACAGGGGTATAATAAAAAGGTAAAGTGCATGAAGGCATATAGGGGGTGTGGGGTTAGGGCTGTACACTTTCTTGATCATGGCTGAAGGTGGGGGTGATGTGATCAGCATCACGCCCCTGGCTACCTTTACCCCTCCAGAGTTTCCTCCAGGTACCCACTTTATACGATGCTGAGTGGGCACCGGAGCAGCTTGAACAGGTGGAAAAAAATTCCAGTTCTCCCCTGCCGGGGATCAAACCCAGGTCTCTTGCATGGTAGTCAGACGTTTGCAGAATTATTTCAGTTACTTATACAAAATTGTGAATGGCAAAATC